>NC_134476.1:7309526-7484526 GCF_964194025.1 Convolutriloba macropyga
GATCCGGACTTTACGGTCTACGATAATTTAAACGAAATTTTAATCAACGACGCACCAAGCCAACAAGTCGCTCGACGAAGATTGGATGTTAATCAAGCAGTTGCATTGGATAATGTAGTCTTCACGCAAGAAGAGGAGGAAGTTGGTCTGACTGACAAGGAAACTGCAATTGAGAGCGTCTGTGAAGTTCTCAATCCACAAGAGGTTTCGCAAACTCTTAGCGAATTAGAGGCAAGCATGGGTATGAACAATGATCTCAATTGCAGTGCAATTGAGAATCAAATGAATACTTCACGAAATGAACCTGTCCAAGGCAGTAGCAAAATAACAGGTGGAGGCCTGTCATCAACTCCTGGCAACCAGAAAAAGATTAAGAAGCGAAAGGCTGTGGGTCCCTCGGAAGTCGGTGATATTGAAACAAAAATTGATTCTGACGCCTCAAGAGCTATAATTAAAGCTGCGGATAAAATAATGACAGCAGCAGCGATGATGGCCAGCTGTGTAACCGAGCTAAGATCTGATCTCAAAAGTGATTTCAAACCAGCAGTGACGGCACTAGGCAACCGTAATTACCGTGAAATTCAGTAGTCAGCAAATGCTGTTAAGCAGCTGGTTAGTTTTATTGTTTTTACCATTTTAAAGAAAGCAATAGTGTTAGCAGCTGCAGTACAATTAGTAGTACTTATAGAAATGGTGGTATCAATTAAAGTAGTTGTAGTAGTAGTAGTAGTAGTAGTAGTAGTAGTAGTAGTTGGCGTAGTTGTGGTGGTAGTATTGGTAACGGAGTCTCTTGTTTTTAGACAGCAGAAATATCAAAACTCGGCGTTTTTCTACCCTCAGCAAAACGCTTCTCCGGTGGTGAGACTCCGCTACTTGAGATAACTAGGGGACCTTCACAAGGTCAAGACTTAGCTCTCGTTGAGGGAAACACGGCTCAAGTAATGGGAAGAAACGCGAGCAAGAAGTTATGGACCCGAGAGGAGTTGAAATTGCATATGCTTTCCCCCAAAGGAAAGTGCAAGAAAGGCACGGAACCGAGAACCGACTTCTCGCCAGTTAGAAAGGAGCTTTTCAAAGGTAAACTAAAAACAGTATTTAAAATCCTTGTTAATTAATACAAATTCTTTTTTAAAAAAATAGTATTATCAATAGCGAAGGAAGCAAACTTATGGTCTTGAAAACTATGCAAATTCTGATCATCCTAACTGTTTTTTTCCGTGTTTAGAACTGTTTCGGCTGAAGTATGACAACGAGTGGCTGCACATGTATGAGCTTGCTAAAGTGAGTCTCAACAACCGTGGCAATGAGATCAAATCCACTGAAAGACGTACTCAAGAGTCTCAGGGTCTCAACTCGTCTATGGCAATAGAGTCTGACGCCGCGTCAACTGATGACTCAACCTTACATTGAAGAGAAATATCTGACGGCACTGTTTCTTTACTCCTGACTATCAATGTAACTTTCAGCTGTTAAGACTTGCTTTTGTGTTGTGTTGCTCTGTTTTTTCTACTAAAATTATGCTCCATATGTCGGATGACACTTTGATGTTTTATTGGCTCATACTAAATTTTGTTTTGTTGATTTATTACGGTAGTTTCTCTACTCTTTTATGTACCCAAATGCTTCTAAAGTTCAAGAATCAAGTTGGAGGACTTGGTTTAGAATGGTTCTCGCTTTGTTTGTTGAAGTTGCTATCGTTGATACTTTTACTAACGTGAATAATTAAGTTACTTTTACTGACTTGAGAAATTAAGTCTGACTCAAACTAAGTTTTTATAAGTTTTTATTAGTTGTGAAATTCATGAGCGTGTAATTGTTTGAATTTTCTTCCTATTAATTTTGACACTAAGGCGGAGGACTTGGTTCAAATTATTTAAAAAGCTTCATCTCAGATTTTAATTAAGTTGGAGGACTTGATTAATTTTTTTTCATTAAAGAAGTACTTGATCAATTTCAAGATGCTTAGTACTCTTGTTTAGCTTGTTATGCCCAACATTGCACCTAATAATTCCGAGGAATTGGTTGTGAGTTTTATGAGCGTGTAATTGTTTGAGTTTTCTCCCGATTAATCTTGACACCAAGGCGGAGGACTTGGTTCAAATTATTTAAAAAGCTTCATCTCAGATTTTAATTAAGTTGGAGGACTTGATTAATTTTTTTTCATTAAAGAAGTACTTGATCAATTTCAAGATGCTTAGTACTCTTGTTTAGCTTGTTATGCCTAACATTGCACCTAATAATTCCGAGGAATTGGTTGTGAGTTTTATGAGCGTGTAATTGTTTGAGTTTTCTCCCGATTAATCTTGACACCAAGGCGGAGGACTTGGTTCAAATTATTTAAAAAGCTACATCTCAGATTTTAATTAAGTTGGAGGACTTGATTAATTTTTTTTCCATTAAAGAAGTACTTGATCAATTTCAAGATGCTTGGTAATCATGTTTAGCTTGTTAAGCCAGTATTGCACCTAATAATTCCGAGGAGTTAGTTGTGGGTTTCTTGAGCGTGTAATTGTTTGAGTTTTCTCCCGATTAATCTTGACACCAAAGCGGAGGACTCGGTTCAAATTATTTAAAAAGCTACATCTCAGATTTTAATTAAGTTGGAGGACTTGATTAATTTTTTTTTCATTAAAGAAGTACTTGATCAACTTCAAGATGCTTGGTAATCTTGTTTAGCTTGTTATGGCAGTAATGCACCTATTAATTCCGAGGAAATGGTTGTGAGTTTTATGAGCGTGTAATTGTTTGAGTTTTCTCCCGATTAATTTTGACACAAGGCGGAGGACTTGGTTCAAATTATTTAAAAAGCTACATGTCAGATTTAAATTAAGTTGGAGGACTTGATTAATTTTTTTTTCATTAAAGAAGTACTTGATCAATTTTAAGATGCTTGGTACTCTTGTTTAGCTTGTTAAGCCAGTATTGCACCTAATAATTCCGAGGAGTTAGTTGTGGGTTTCATGAGCGTGTAATTGTTTGAGTTTTCTTCCTATTAATTTTGACACCAAGGCGGAGGACTTGTTTCAAATTATTTGAAAAGAGCTTCATCTCAGATTTTAATTAAGTTGGAGGACTTGATTAATTTTTTTTTTATTAGAGAAGTACTTGATCAATTTAAGATGCTTGGTACTCTTGTTTAGCTTTTTATGCCCAACATTGCACCTAATAATTCAGAGGAATTGGTTGTGAGTTTTATGAGCGTGTAATTGTTGGAGTTTTCTTTCGATTAATTTTGACACCAAGGCGGAGGACTTGGTTCAAATGATTTAAAAAGCGACATCTCAGATTTTAATTAAGTTGGAGGACTTGATTAATTTTTTTTCATTAAAGAAGTACTTAATCAATTTCAAGATGTTGGTACTCTTGTTTAGCTTGTTATGCCAGTAATGCACCTAATAATTCCGAGGAAATGGTTGTGAGTTTTATGAGCGTGTAATTGTTTGAGTTTTCTCCCGATTAATTTTGACACCAAGGCGGAGGACTTGGTTCAAATTATTTAAAAAGCGACATCTCAGATTTTAATTAAGTTGGAGGACTTGATTATTTTTTTTTTCATTAAAGAAGTACTTGATCAATTTCAAGATGCTTGGATCTCTTGTTTAGCTTGATGAGCCAGTATTGCACCTAATAATTCCGAGGAGTTAGTTGTGGGTTTCATGAGCGTGTAATTGTTTGAGTTTTCTTCCTATTAATTTTGACACCAAGGCGGAGGACTTGGTTCAAATTATTTGAAAAGCTTCATCTCAGATTTTAATTAAGTTGGAGGACTTGATTAATTTTTTTTTCATTAAAGAAGTACTTGATCAGTTTCAAGATGCTTGGTACGCTTGTTTAGCTTGTTATGCCAGCATTGCACCTAATAATTCCGAGGAGTTAGTTGTGAGTTTCATGAGCGTGTAATTGTTTGAGTTTTCTCCCGATTAATTTTGACACCAAGGCGGAGGACTCGGTTCAAATTATTTGAAAAGCTTCATCTCAGATTTTAATTAAGTTGGAGGACTTGATTAATTTTTTTTTTCATTAAAGAAGTACTTGATCAGTTTCAAGATGCTTGGTACGCTTGTTTAGCTTGTTATGCCCAACATTGCACCTAATAATTCCGAGGAATTGGTTGTGAGTTTTATGAGCGTGTAATTGTTTGAATTTTCTCTCGATTAATTTTGACACCAAGGCGGAGGACTTGGTTCAAATCAAGGAAAGAACTGAATGTTGAAGGACTTGCTTGGATTTTTTTAAGTTAGTTATTTGCTCAATCTTACAAGATGTTAAGCTTGCTATGTCGACCATGGCACCTAAGTTGAAGGAATTGGTGGAAAGTTTTATTAGCGCGAAGACGAATATTTTTTCCTGTAATTCTAAATAAAACCTTTTTCAGAGTAATGTTCAAAAAAATTGATTGGCCAATTTTGGCCCAGTGCGATCTTTTTGCCGTTTCCCGATTAATTGAGTCTCCAGAAAGGCCAGCCATGAAAACTGTGGCACCAATGCGGGAGAGCCTATTTGAAAGAAAAATTGCGAGAGATTCAACTTGGAAAGAAGTTTTTGAGAACATATGTGAAACCTATAGGTCTCTCCACCCGTCATTTAAGATCGGTTTCGACAGTTTTGGCGGTTATAGGCTCCTCTATACTGGAAAAGAAATAGTAAACCCTCCAACTGTATTCAGGAAACAACCCCTTGGTTTTGTCAAAGCTGTACCTGAAAATGCTGTGAGTGAGCTATCTGTAATGTCATCGGTGAGAACTGGAGAGCAGCTACTTCTGCTCGGACCTTTACGGTTCGTCAATTCGGACTGTAACCCCAATGTTGAATACGATTTCGCTGGTGACAGTGGTTTTGTAAAGCTGCGTGTTAAGAGACGAATTCTTCCGGGTGACGAACTGCTAGTGAAATACGGGCCTGAATTTTTCGATAGTAATGAATGTAGATGCAGAACTTGTGATATACAGAAGAAAGACGAATATCAAATGTCGGAAGTATTTGAAATTTTGCTCGTTGACCTGATTTCAGTTGTTTTTCACGAGAGTGTCGACGAATTTAAGCTGGAGTGCGGGAACCAATTGCGACCACCCAAACAGAAGAAACGGTTAAGAGGCCTTCAACTTGTGGAACGGTTTAACGAACTGAGTGAGACTCCTGCTCATCTTCTCATTGCCCCATTGGATGAACCAAGCGTCCCCAAAAAGTTAAAAGAAAGACCAGACTGGAGTCAACAAGAAGATTTTCCAAGCGCGAGTGATTCTCGAGAAGAGAACTCAAGTGATGATTCTGAGTCCGCGATGTCATCATCAGATAGTGAAAACCAGTCTGAAAGTACTTTAGAAAACTCTGAGACTGATGAGTCGCAATTTGTAGATGAAAGTACAGGCGTTGAACGAGAACGTGTGTCATCTCCACTTACTGAACAACACAGCCTAATTTTTACGGTTTCTTCCATTTCTAACAAGAGCCTACCATTAGTAAATACAACAGAAAATGACGACGCTCGAAAACTTTTCGAGGGTAGTGAAGTGTCAGTAAAAGACGTCACAACTTTAATTGATCTGTTTTGTTCTCGCTTTGCACTCTCTGATGAGGGCTCAAGTACACTTCACAGCATCATTCGAGGAATTTTGCCTGCCGATAATTGCTTTCCAACTGGTTTCCTACAACTTCAAAATGAGAAACGTAATTTCAGTGACCACGTTCATTTTATGCGAAAAACGTCCTCCGAAACATTATGTGTACTAACATTCCGATTACAGCTGCAAAATATTTAAACAAAAAATTTGAACCAGATCCTCAAATACTCGTTGATCCGAAAATCAAATCCCAATTCTGATCTCAACCTTTTGTTCTCACCTGCAGTTCAAATCACAGCAAACAGATTGGAAATCAAACTGACAATTTTTACGGACGGTGTCAACATCAAAAAGTCGACATTGAAAAAAGAACTTTGGCTTGTATGGCTTCAGGTTGCTGATTTGCCTCCAAAGTTAAGAATGGCGAGGAAAAATATAGTATTGGCAGCCCTGTACGTCGGTAATGCTCTGCCTGATTGGAATGAGATTGTGCCAAAAACTAAATCAGAGCTATCATCGACTCGTGTGTTGTATTTTGCGGACGATATGTGCATAAATGTTTCTTTCAAAGTTAAACTTTTAGTGTGTGATCTGGGTGCAAAATCACATGTTCTCAACATGTTTAAATTTAATGGTTTCTTTGGGTGCCACTACTGCACCGCCGAAGGCAAAACGATAGGACGTACTCATTCGTACTATCCGTTTGATCAATCCAGGGATATTCGCGAGCCTGTCGTCAACGACCTCTACATAAATATAGCAAAAAATCTCAATTTGCACAGATCAAAAATAACCAATGTTGTTGGTGTCAAAGGACTATCGGCTTTTTCTGCTCTTATAGATGGTCTACCTCTAGCGGCCCCAATCGATTACATGCACTGTGTTTTGTCGGGCGTATTTCCAGAGGTCCTGAAATTGTGTGTGAAAACTCTATCAAATGCAGACAAGCTTGTTATCGATGAAATAGTATCCAATTTAAAATGTCCACGTGAAGTTATTGCGTATTCCAGAAAAATTCGTTGCTTAACAGAACTTGGGCAATTCAAAGCCAATGAAAACTTTAACTGGCTCTTTTACTTGAGCCCAATAATTTTCAACAAACTTTTGCCTTCGCGATTATATATACATTTGACTAATCTCGTTTTTGGTGTTCGGCTGTTGCTGGAGACTAGCTCTGAAGACAGCATAAAAAAAGCTGAAGTTCTTCTAAACAGTTTTTGTCGAGACATTGTTGAGATACATGGTTTGGAGAAAATTGAAACGATCAATGTCCATTGCGTTTTGCATTTGTGCGACCAGGTTCGACGTTTTGGTCCCTTGCTGAGCTACTCAGCTATGAGCTTCGAAGCCGCGAACAGGACGCTGGGCGAAGTTTTTACGGGCTCAAATACTGAGTGTGAGGTGATATGCCGACGAGTATTGCAAAAGCATCGATTAGCTCAATCAGATATCCAAAACGGAAATCTCAGAAAAATTTTTGATGGTCTTTCTGGGATTAAACAAGTCGAATCGTCTCTTTCCTCCGATGGCATGCTTGAAACTGAATCACTGAAAGAGGGTAGAATGCAATATTTGAACGCTTCTTTTTTCAATCGACAAGTGCTTCATGACACCTATTTTGATTCAAAAGCCTTCAAGAAATCGAAATACGGCAACTGCTATGTTTCATGGCTAGAGAACAAAAAGATTTTATTTGGAGAAATACAGTATTTTGTCAAAATACCTGGACCTCCTTTTTTTGAAAAAACACTGGCTGTTGTGAGAATTCATAGTGTAGTTGAAGAATTTGGACCTGTTAAAGGCTATTTCTATTGTGTTCGAGAAACTGAACTAGAAAACTTGGTACCCACTGATCAGCTTACAAAGGTCTTCAATCTCCGACACAAAGCAATCAGGGAAAACACAACAGATGACGTTTCTTTTATGATAAAACTTACAGCGTCATTTGAGCACTCCTAATGTTGAAAAAACTCAAAGACTGATCAAGGCATTTAACTTAATGTTGTTTCTTATTATATGGTGAATACAACTTATACGTATTCTTTTGAGATGTCAGTGATATGTTTTTCTGTGTCGTTTTTTCATCTTAGAAACTGTTGGGTGTAAAAATCTTTAAATCGTTTATACTTTAAAACAATGTTTTCACTTAACGGTAAGAGAAGTTAAGTTGATAACATTGGTCATAACGTTTTACATAAACATATCTTGTTTCTAAGTTTGTAAGTTTCCCATCGTTCGAATACAATTGATTATCTCAAAGAGCGGGTTTTGAGCTTCTTTTTTGATTTAGTACCGGTTCCTGGTTCTTGGTGACTCCAACCTCAGGGATTCTATTCCTTTTCTTGAAGAAGACCAATTTCTGCAGCAGTTCAGGCCCCGGTACGACGGTCGAGGTGGACGACGAAGCTCGGATCTGCTGGACTGTGTACCCATGGCTTCTGCTTTCACGCATATACTAGTCATTGTGGGCAACAATGATGTCCAAACGCTACCAGTTGAGATGATACTGAAAAACTATCTAGACTTCGAGAAAGCTGTATGGCCATCGCAAGTAATATTTACTGGCCACATGAAAAGAAAAGACTTAAATGCGAATTTAATTACGTCGAACAATGTCTTTCTGAGTCAAAATCTTGGATACAGGTATAAGAGTCGAAGAGCAATCAAGCGTAAGGATTTTGGCGAGCGGCCACGATACCATTTCAACCCAAACAATGGAGGCTTCATGCACATCAGTGCTCTAAGTCTGTCGGTCTTTGAGGAATTTATCAGCAAATGGTAACTAATGACAATAACTCTCATTATATGCATCTTTTGTTCCTCTAACGAGCGAATTGAATTGATTTTGATGCCTTTTCTCATAAAAGTGAGTTTCAATTTTGGTCAAAAACACGTCTTTTGTATAAAAAAGTCAGAGTACGTAGCCAACGTCCGAAACTCCCCCTATATATTTCACGAGTGCCTATACATTATTTCAATTCTAAAGACATTTTGAACTAAATTCGCTAAAATTAATTATTTGCCACACATGCTCTCATTTCTACTTTTAAAACAGGGGTCTTAAAGTTATGGAACGAAGCTGAGTATATATATATATATATATATATATATATATATTTATATAAATATATATATACATATATATATATATATTAATATATATTTTTATATTTATATATATATATATATATATATACATATATATATATATATATATATATATATATATATATATATATATATAGTTAAATATATATATATATATATATATATATATATATCCTTACGCTCAATTATATTTATATGTATTCATATATATATATATATATATATATATATATTATATATATAATATATGTATATTATACATATATATATATATATAATATATATATATATATATATATATATAATATGTATATTGTATATATATATATATATATATATATATATATATAATATATATATATATATATGTGTATATAAATTTATATATTATATAGAGAGATAAATATATATATCCTTACGCTCAAATATATTTATATCTATATATATAAAAACTATATACATGGTATATATATATATATATATATATATATATATATATATATATATATATATATATATATATATATATATATATATATATATATAACTCAACTTTGTCCCGTAATTTCACGACCCTTGTTATATATATACACATAAAAATATATATATATATATAGACTCGACTTTGTCTTGTAATTTTACGACCCTAGTTTTAAGGGTAGAAATGTGAGCTTGTGTGGAACTAATAAATCTTACAGAATTTTGCTCAAAATGCCTTGAGAATTGAAATAATGTACAGACACTCGTCAAATTGGAAAACGTATTAGAAGAAAGATTTTTCATTGCTCGCTAATAGTAATTGAGGAAATCGTACTGTTTTTTGATTTGCTGATTGCTCAAGTATTCTTTCGGAAAAAGCCTCAAGATTGGTTGTGATAGATCTATATCAAGTCGCATTCTGTTTAAAAGAAAAGCTTTTTGCCAATGTATTAGGATCTTGTTCATTTGTGCCCCCCAGCTTAGATTGGTGCATATTATTCACCCACCCCCAGACGCACGTGCCATATTTTTTACATAATGATTGAACAAGTGAGGACACTATCTGTTACTGGGGGCACAAACGGAAAAGATCCATGTATTAAATGTAATTTTCAATCTTTGCAATTGGATTGGTTTTTTCCCCTAAATTTTCTTTTCATTTAGGCAAACCAGTAGATCAAACATAAATAATAATAGTTTAGGGGAAAAAACTTTTTTTTAGTTTCTCCCATTATTGCAGCAATTAATAATTTTCTAGTTTCCAATAGCGGTTCTATTCTGTCGCGTCCCCTCGCTTATTAGGCCTGTATATTTTGCACCCTCTGCGCACTTCGGTAGCTTTTTGCATAGTAGATTGCTTTTGAATGTTATCACACGGTTGTTATCGCCACCGAGAAGTTATCAAACTCCGAGGCGAAGCCGAGGTGTTATGATAATTTTGAGGGCGATAACAACCGTGTGGTAAATTTTTTAATCAACACCTGTTGCGATCAAAATTGAGCAAAGTTTTATTGGTTTTTCATTTTTATCTTTTGTGGACAAGTACCTTTTCAAAGACGTGATATTTCTTCGGATCAGTTTTTCTTTTTGTGTGATAAACTCATAGTCTAATTCTGAAGTGTTTTTCCAGTGTCAATTGGGCATTAAGATTTATTACACTGGCAGTTTATTTAACTACTATTATCGCAACAGGTGTTGATTAAATTTGAACGACCGACCTATTTGTAGCGGGGGGGGGGACCATAATAGATTAGCATTTTATGTAAAAGATTTTCTGTTGCTGCGATGGGAAAAAACTAAATGGATGGACAATTTCGGACATCTCCGGGCAAATTCGGACAACTTTGGGCAAATTGGGACAACTTTGGGCAAATTCGGACATCTCTGGGCAAATTCGGACGACTTTGGCCAATTTCGGACAACTCCGGGCAAACTTGATGTTAAATGGACTGAATTCTAAAACTAAAAACAATAAACTCTTTCGCAACCTAAATATATTAATTCAGGTTTAATTCACTGTATTCTGCTCCTTTTTTTACAATACGTACTTGCCCTCTCCTCGTCGTAATATTTAAACACGTGTACAATCCATTCCTTACGTAGTGAACACGTGTACAACCCATTTCATACGTAGTGAACACGTGTGCAACCCATTCCATACATAGTAGACACGTGTACAACCCATTCCATACGTAGTAAACACGTGTACAATCCATGCTATATGTAGGAAACACGTGTCAAACCCATGCTATGTGTACAAACCCCATAACATCTGTAGGCCGCCAAACCAGCTTGGCCGCCAAACCAGTCTGAAACAGGATATACTCAGTATTTACAGGATAAATTCAGAATGAATTTTCTTACGGTTCAGAGTATTTTAAGGCTGCAAATTTATAATGTTTCAGACTAAATTCAGAGAACCTTTTTTTTGTTCTGTATTTTACCATGAAAAGTCTAAAATATGACATGATCATAGTACTGCGCAGAGTAAAAATACAGAATTCAAATACTATTGTTCAGTACTGAAATATCATGGGACTCAAGTCCGGGTATACAGATTCTCCAAATATGCGAGAATTGAAATTTTGACAATGCAATAGCATCTAATGATGTTAAATATTTTATATAAATTTATGCAAAAACACGGATTCACTAGATCTATTAGACTAGGTCAAGCGTGCTGCCTCACCTGAGATCAAGCGAAAAAACTTTTGTACAAAGAATGATATAGATATAAATGAAGCAACCCCAATGACCAAAGAGCAAGCGGTTTAGTAGAAAAACTCAATCCAATCAAGCAACGCCTTGAATTTCCTTAAATAACTCGCAAGTTTAAGTAGCAACATGATCCGTACTTGTTAAAACAGACCAACTTACTTCGAAATTCAGGAAACGGGAAAGCTCGGTGAGACAGTCGGAAATAGCGATCTTGCAAAGTTCAATACCATTGCAAAACGCGAAAAAATTACAACTGTATATCAACAGACGAAAACCGCAAATACATCAAAAATCTACCGAGATAAATAGTGAAGCAAACATGAACAGATTATAAGGATTCATGTGAGTGACTGCAAGATGAAAAAAAGGAAATACGACAACGAGAGTAACATGTCGTTGACATCGTTCAAAAATCTCACGCGGTATGCAAGTGCGGACACTACAAGAAAACACAAAATTTTGCTCCTTAAGAGGCCATTACTTTAAGACCACCAGAATTTTCACAAAATACAGGACCCGACTGTTAATATTCCGTCACTAGTTAACACTGCTGAATTGGATTGAGCCTCACAAGCTGCATTAACAAAGAAGATTAATCAGGTTTGTCGAAAATTTCTGCCTAAGAGAGTTGTTGACACCAACAGTTAAAGAAAGATTTGGCGACGTATAGTCATATCAGACTCCCATCATTTGTTTTTCGAACCGCACGTGAAACGGCAGCACGCCAGGAACCAATTTCTAACTAGTTCAGTCACGTGATATCAAAATTGCGTCTCTCCTGGATCCCAGAATTCACCCCGAAATCAGAGTGCTCCTCTAAACCTCGATCTTGAAAAGTTTGTGCTTGAAACAACTGAGTAAAGAACTGTTCCGAAAAATCATTTAAAATTTATCAATAAAATTAGCTATTCATAACCTGTAAAAATACTTATGTTGTATATATAAACGAGTGATTAATTTTTAAAAGGTTTTCAATAATTTTTTGGAGGTAAATTTTAGCCATAAAACTTTATTCATCTGACTATCGTGATCACTTTCATGTCTGGTGTTTTTGTTCCGCTTCCTGAAGTTCTATATGTTCTAACCAATTATGTGCCGCTAATTCGTTATCTTCGTTTCGAATTTGGCGATTAGTTTAAATCTTCTATTTGCCTCTCATATCAATAACAATATTGAGTCAATTACAATCTGTTAGTTTATTCGCCTCGCAAATCTATAGTATCGAAGTTGTATTGTGCGCTAGCCTAGCCAAATCCAATAACTTGTAATACAAACTAGACGTTCAAAAAATTGGTACATTAAAAACATACTGGTAGACAGAATCTTGTTAAAATTTTTTGCTGTGGCAAACAGCGACAAGTGCGATTATATGAACTCGTTAAAAGTGCTCTTTTCCAAGTAACGTATAATACTCTTCATTGTAACGGTCACAACCGCATTTTTAACTGTTTGTCTTCGTTCAGTTAAATTTGGCCGATCGATGTATTTATCGTGAAGTTTTGACTGATGTCACAGAAAATATTTTCTTGTTTAGTGTATAGAAAAGTTTTTTCAATTTTCAATTTTTCGAGGAACTACTGAGTTTTCAAAATCTTTAGTGATTAGGTGACTAAAGTCATCAAAAGTATTTATGACATTTTTCCTTGACAGTTTTTTTTTGATCAATCTTCATTTATATTGTCATGATTAATAGCAACCGATAGCATATTGACTAGTTTAATAGTCACATTTTGTTAACCACTCAAACGCTACTTTTTACGCGCTTTCCTTATTCAAAATCCAAAAACAACGAATTGTATTGGTGCTCTTCTTTTTTTCTCATAAGAGCTTTCTTAATGAGATAAGCAGGTAAAATGGAGTACGCAATATCTTTTTCACCACGTCCGTTAAATCAAGAAAAGTTTGTAGCCATATTTTGTCATTTATGTACTGGTTTTATTCTTACTGAGTTCTTTACTTATAAAAAAATTTAGCTGCAAAAATATGTGTGTGTGTGTGTGTTAACAAGTATCGGAGATGATTGGATCGTGAACTGGTAGTTTTATTATAATGAGACAGGTGAATAAATTTGAAAAAAAACAAAAAAGGAATAAGTCTAAGTTAGGTTGTAATTTAGATAGTATTTGGAAGTGTTAAAACTGTGATTTTGCTAACCCTTTATTTAGTGCTCATACTAAATTGAAGTTTTTTCATGACTCAGATGATTCTTAGATTAAGGACTTGAGCAACAAATCGCTATTAGTTTATAAAAAGTAACTGATATAAAGACGAGAGAGTAAATTATTCCTGAAGTTTTCAGGGGCCAGAATGTGCAGGTATCTAAAATTACAAGCACCTTACTTCTTCCGGACACTTTGTCTTCAGTTACATAATGGATAAAGATCATAGTATCGACAGTGATGTCAATACTAGTTTATTATTCTCAAGGTTGTTTTTTTTATGTCTTGATGATTTTCTCAGTTTCAATTCATGTTCTCAAAACAGATTTTAAAAACAGATGTTTTTCAAAACTAAGTAAGTTTTATGATGTTCTTGACTCTTGTTAATTATTATGTCCACTAGTTTTTTTTCCGTATTGCAAATAAGTTTTTCTCTAGAGATTGGCTAGAAAATTTTTTTTGAGCCACAAATTTAAAAAAGAGATTTTTAGTGGACTTTTGGTCTCACTTTTTCTCTTTTTCTATCTTTCGAATGGTCAAGGAAAGTTTCTACTGAGACAGAGGCTTCAAACCTGCGTAATAGTTGGCCTTAAAATTTTTATCGCAAAACATTGACAACAAGAGAGGATCAGTTTATTATTTTGAAATTTTAGTTTCGTTGCATGTTCTGATAAATCATTTGTTCCACACAATTTTTCGCAATTTGAAAGTTCTGTATTGTTGCAATTGACAAAAATTGGAAATTACCTCCTGTTTCCCGAAATAAGTAAGAGTTTTAACAATATTGTTTCTATTTTCCTAACAAAATTTTGAATTGATTTAGACTTTTTAGCTCCTAATGTAAAACTTGTCTGCTGGTTAACTCGAAAAATGATTATGGCAATTCTTCGCATTACATTTTAGGCTTCGTCGTGTTAATTGTTTACAATTCAAAGATTTGTTCAGAAATATCTCTACAAATTTTTTAACTTACTTTTTGTCAATTAGTTGTAAAATAATACTAGTGATTTTAGATAAATGGGAGTAGTAAAGCAGGCAAAAAAACAAGCACTCTAAGGCGTAATATTGCTTTTAAATTTGAGTGAGAAAATTTTGTCCCCACGGATTTTTGGTTTTTAAAAGAAACATTTTGGAATGAGCAAGCTTTTCTAACTTCTTTCTCTCTATTCTACCGATTTAAATGAGTTCTTGGTTCTTATAATGTGCGTTTTCTAATAAAGTTTGTGTCATTCGTGTGTTCTTGTTGAATTGGTTAATGATCAGCTAATTTTTCATACGATTACAAACTTATTTGTCTGAAAAAAAGAATCAGTGATTTTTGAGCTTGTGAAAATTGGCTTTTCTCTTGTTCTCTATTATCATTAATGACTGGTCTTTTTTTGCTTTTTAATGGGGTGTAATAGTAGTGCTTAGGCTAGTAGTATGAATCGATTACTAAATCTTTGGAAAAGTATGTAAATCTGAATATTAGGTCTAATACAGTTTTTTGTCTTGTAATATCGTAGTCGCGGGTCTCACAGGCTCTCTAATGTGGCATAGCTGCCGGTTTTTGCTTTGAATGGTGTTGTAATGATGTTTACTTTTATCAAATACCACTTTTCGATTTTCGGAATGAATTGTACCAGAAGCTTTTTGGGTTGTTTCCTTTTTATCAAAAGTTTTAAGAACTTTGTCACAAATTGTTTTTAATAATTTATCGGTGTATTTTAGTATTTTAGTCTGAATCAATTATCTATTTTTATCGCCCTGTCAGTTAGTCTTGCCCACGTTTCGACTCAAATCTAAGCTTTTTAACGATTTGGACATTAAAAGTATCAGTGACTATCTTTGTTTTTGCCCTTAGTTGTTGATATTTTGCTCTCATCCGATTTACCCTCTTTAGTGACAGCTACTTGGGCTCACCTGAAAAATAATTCTTCTTATTAAACGCATTCACAATAAATTATCAAATTTAAAGACTTTTCGTTTTTTTTATAGAAAAAGGTACCCTCAATTTGTTCAGTTTTGCCTCTATTTCTAGTTATTTTTGTTGTCATCTGACTTAGTCTCAATATAGCTGTTAAATACAGTCTATCGGAACTTTAATTCATATAGGCAGTCCATATCATAACGTTAAGGCAACTGTCTCGGAAGACCTCAAGGCGAAAAAACACATCTAAATGGCCCGGCAAATCTAGCTGAATTAGCTAGCAGGTATTTTGTCTGGGCCGGTTCTCGGCTCAGATTGGTCACCGATACGTTTTCGTAACATAAAATATTAAGCCTAAAAATAGCGCAATCGATTTAGTATATTAGCAGGCTCAACGAAAATTATGTTAAACGAACTTTTTCCGACCTTTATTCGTCAATTAGAAGAGATTTTGTGTGCATTTAAATAGTTAAGAAATATGACGTAATAGATTGTTCATTTCGCGCTTTGTTTTCTCGCTGCTCTTTTATTTATTCAGTAACATCCTCGGGCCCGGAAGAAAATGTTGGGAAGATTTGTACGAGCTTAACGAGTGGGCGGACGAGGGATCCGGACGACGTGCGTACGACGGCGGAGCGGGCGACGCTGTCGGAGCCGTAACGGAGTTCTTCAATCCGAGCAGTTGGATAGTAATCCCTAGGGTTGCTTTCTTCAACGATCCAAACTAAATCATCAACCTTGAGTTGCTGCTCGGCAGGCGTCTGCCACTTCGATCTACGGTTCAGCGCAGGTACATACTCCTTAAGCCAACGTGTCCAGATTGCATTGGCGTAGGACTGTGCACGGGCGTACCGCTTACGATGATCGATCTAGTCGACGCCAACGACAGACGGCATTCTGGTTGCTTGGTTATCGAGTAGAAAATGGTTAGGTGTTATTGCGCCGAGGTCGGTCGGCTCGGCACTTACAGGCGTTAAGGGACGTGAGTTTAGTGCGTGTTCGACCAGACAAAAAGTAAAGTTCAACACCTCATCTGTGAGGCGACGCGTACCGAGGATAGTGTACAGTACTCTTTTAAAACTATGAACTAACCTCTCCCAGATGCCACCTTGGGGTGGCGCACTGGTTGGATTGAACCTCCACTTAATTCACTTATGTGCAAGTTCGGCGGCAATGTTAAGCGTATTCCATTTTGCTATACATTCACGGAGCTCTTTCTCCGCTCCAATGAAGTTCGTATCATTATCCGACCAAATCATAGCAGGAGTACCCCGACGGTAGACGAACCGCTCCACTCCCATTACACAGGAACTAGTGTCCACCGATGGGACGACTTCAACATGGACAGCACGAGTAGTGAGACAAGTGAAGAGAAATCCCCACCTCTTCTCGGTAGTCCGACGAACTTTGACGTAGAATGGGCCGAAGTAATCACCCGGTGTTGGTAAAGGGAAGAGACTGGTATGCGAGTCTCTCCTTTGGGAGTTCTGCCATGATAGGTTGAATGGTTGCTGCACGGACCTTTCTACACAAGACGCAGTTTGATTTGATGGAACGCAGTGTGGAACGTATTTTTAGGATGGCATAACGTTCCTGTACCTTTGACCGTAAGTAATCGATGCCCTGATGATGGTTCTTCAAATGAGGATGCTTAGTGTCAAAGTCAATTTCCACTAGCCGTCGGATTCGACCAGAAGAACGGATGAGACCATGAGGCCCAATAAACGGAGTAAACTGAGCATTGTGGCTGCTCTTCTTAACGGATTTGTTGTCAAGAAGATGCCTTCTTTCAGTATTAAAGGACTCTCCTTGATGAACCAAGTACTGGAGATGACGCTCGGCTTCGTCAAGCTCAACAGGGTTGCAATGCTGCCGTCTACGGTACGGTAACTTTCATGAGATGGTAAAAGACGGAGCACATATGCGGTGACACGTAGTACTTTTTGATAAGAACTGAACTTATCAAACGGGATTAGATTAGTGCTTTGTTCCTTAGGGGGCTTGGTTACGGATGCGGTTAGAGATGAGATAGAGTCATCATCTTGTTCCTTGGTTTAAACGCTGAGCTTGATGTTATCAACGACGTCAGTATTTGGTACAAAAGGGAATTGCTTAGTTCTCAAGAAGTCAGGACCCGTCACCCAGCTACTTGATTGCAAAACTTCAGCGGACATACCACGCGTGCCAGCATCTGCCGGATTATCCCAAGTGGCGACGTGGTTCCATTGGTCAACTCTGGTGTTCTCCAGGATTTCACTAACACGATTTGCAATGAAGATGGGGTGTTTCTTTATTGAGTTTATCCACTGCAAGACGATGGCACTATCTGTCCACATAACTACTTTATCCACATCAACCGTTAATGCTCGACATATTTCCATTTTTAAACGGGCAGCGAGGAGAGCGGCTTGTAATTCCAACTTAGGAACCGTCATTACCTTCATAGGTGCTACGCGGGCCTTGCCCAGGACAAACGCCAGCTCTGTTCTAATCTCCCCGGAAGTGCAAGTTACTTGAGCTCTAAGAAAACCTACTGCACTGAATACGTCTTGCCAGCTATCACCAAACATGTGGAGTTGAAGATATTGGAATGGTCCTGAAAAGTAACTTCTTGGTATAGTGATCGCAGCTAACCGCGGCAGTTCAACACACCCGGCAAGGAATCTGTCAACTGTGTCTTTAGGTAACTCGTCATCCCAACTTTGTCCATTGACACGCCAAATGTCTTTCAATATTAACCGAGCACCAACAGTAAACGGCGCGACAAGACCAATTGGGTCGTAGACCTTTGACACAAGACTTAAGATCAAGCGCTATGTTATACTCTTCGTGATCGTGCTGTTAGTACCCCTACTCACAACCAGTGAATCTTTGTTGTGATCCCACTTAAGCCCAAGCACGTGCATTGATTCCTCCTTGGATGAAACGATGACCTGCGGTTCATTGGATTGAGCAGATCCATCAATCGGTCAGCCAGATCCGGTACATTGCGTACAAACTTAGTGAGCTTGAACCCACCTAGATGGAGAAGATGTACCAATTCCTTCGACCTTGTTGCGGCTGCTCAAGAATCTCAGCGGTACCGATATATCACAGCCTGGTTCTCGAGTTTTACGCCGGCCTGGTTCTTCACTGGGTTCGATTGACTAACGATCTCTCAGAAATAATTAGTCGCTCGGACGTATTAAAGGACTGTAACTTTAATTTCGTTGATTGAAGTTAAGAAAATCCTTAGTGACAGTCCATGTTCAATCTCGTGCTGAAGTTTGTAAGGCTTCAGCCAGTAGCTAGTATTGTTGCAAACTTCTCGTTAAGTAAGCTCAACTAACTTAGAACTCGCAAGATCTTAAGATCTAGCAAAACTTACCAAAAAGACTAAAAATGTTAAAGAATCAAATTTTAGTCTATTTGAGAGCCAACTGCTCTTGGTAACAGTTTCTAATGGTTCTGAATACAATACGGTTGGACTAATCAAAGAATTGGGTTAAAGTAAATAATCAAATATTTATCATTTATAACATCATCGCTACTTGTTTCTGATTGGTTAATCAAGAAAATGATTTAGGTCATTGTTTACATAGTAAATGTCAAATTACTGCAATATTTACTTTTGTTGACATAAGCACGGATGGTTAATACCTAGCTCTAAATGCTTCGAATGTACGGTATTTCACCTTTAATGATCATCTAAAGAATCATAAATAAACAACTTAAGAAATTTAACAATAAATAACAAAATATCGAAAAATGCCAATTTTGCACCATTTAAGTGCTAATAGCCACACTTGTGGGTCTGATGGAATAACGTTCGTTGGGTCCATGAATAGCTTAGAGGTAACCCTAACCGTCTGCCATAACCTCGGGTTGCTCGGGTTTTGCCTTCCCAAAATCGGGGGGGTGTACAGATTTTCGGTCCCAACTTGTAAAATTTTTGAACATTGTGCAATTTTTGAACATTTTTGAGTTTTGACAAATTCTAAGTTTTTTCAGTTTCAAAAGTTATTTTTTGCTGTCTAATGGCTTTTCTAGCTGATTTGAAGTGGCGCCAACATCGCCAGCCCTGTTTTCGATCTCGGAAACACCATCGTAGAATACTGGCGCTAACTTCACGACTGGCCGGTTTAGCTCTCCATGTGCCATTTTGACTCTCGCTGATCTCACAACTCCGTCGTTGCCAGTGAATATCTCAATGATTCGTCTACTAGCCACACTAACTCGCCTTCTTTCAGGTTTCGCACATGTTCTTTTGACCACTTCGATCTCTGGTTCCATTGAGGAAGATATTCGCAAGTCCATCTTTTCCAGATCATCTCGGCATATGCTTGTGCCGTTTTGAATGAATTTCTCAGGTCATGTTAGCGTTCACTGGATGGCATGAATGGTGCACTCGCGTTCTCTCGTCCTAGCAAGAAATGATTAGGTGTGAGTGCTGTCAAATCTTCAGGGTCGTCACTTACTGCCGTCAGGGGTCTTGCGTTGAGAGTTTGCTCTACAAGACACATTGCTGTACTGAGTACCTCGTCGGTGAGGCTTCTGTTGTTCAAGATTGCAATCATGACCTTCTTGCAACTATGAACCAGTCTTTCCCAGATTCCACCAAAGTGAGGAGCTCCGGGAGGGTTGAATTTCAAAACAATCTTTTTCTGCGCTAATTCACTCTCAATCTTAGCTTTGTCCCACTCGTTCATGAATGCTTTCAGCTCATTGGCTGCTCCAACAAAATTTGTTCCGTTGTCACTAATGATGGAATTTGGGTAGCCACGTCTTGCAATGAATCTTGGCACTGCAGCTAGACATGACTCGGTGTCCAATGACTGAGCAACTTCAATGTGTACTGCTCTCGTTGTCAGGCAAGTGAAGAGGCAGCACCATCTCTTCAAGGTACGTCGTAGGAACTTGACTTCGAAGGGTCCGAAGTAGTCAACTCCGGTATGGGTGAATGGGAACACATGTTCTTCAAGTCGTTCTCGGGGTAGATCTGCCATCGGTGGGTGAATTGGGTTGGCGTTCCTGTGTCTGCATTTGATGCATCTCGGCTTGATTTTCCTTAATGCATTTCTCAGCCCGATGATCCAGTATTCTTGTTGGAGCATGTTTCTCACGTACTCTGTGCCCTCATGTAGGTTGTCTCGATGTGCTTTCTCCAACAGAAGTTGTACAACTGGATGTTTTGCTGTTAACAATATTGGGTGTTTTGCATTGTAGTCAACGTTTGAATGCTTCAGTCGGGCTTTCACTCTAATTGTTCCATCTTCCCCTATGAATTGTGACAATTTGGCAATGTTTAAAGTTTTGGAGATTTCTTCGCTGTTTGCTATAGACTTCGAAACATTCGGGAAGCTTTCGTTTTGAACAAATCGAAACAGTATTTGCTCTGCTTGATGAATTTCGTCTGCTTTGAGGGGACCCTTCTGCTTTGTCTTGAACCTCATGCAGTAGGCAATGAAGTTTCTAATTCGGTTGAAGGAACTGTATCGTCTCCAGTCAAATATTTGGTCTAGTTTTGTTTCTGTTGCTACAGTACTCATAACTTGCTAAGGTTCGAGTTCATTCACTTGGCACCACGGCTTTGGCCACTTTTCTTCATCTGCCTGGAGCCATGCCGGCCCGTTTAGCCATACGGACTCCTTGAGGCCTTCGATGGACATTCCTCTGGTTCCGATGTCGGCAGGGTTTTCGACACCTTTGACGTGTCTCGATTGATCCATCGATGAGTTTTCCAATATTTCCGCTGCTCTGTTCGCAACGAATACTTGTTGTTTCTTGTGCGCTGCCTGTAGCCAATGTAGCACTGTTGATGAGTCGGTCTAATGATAGATTTTGTCATTTTTGACATCATGTTCATTGAATATCTGCTTTCTGAGACAAACTCCGTAGACTGCGGCTTGAAGTTCTAATTCTAATTTCAGTACCGTCATATATGTGATGGGTGCCACACAACATTTCCCCATTACATATGTCAGTTTTAGCGTTGCTTCATCTTGCAGATAAGCCACAATGCACATTGCTTCCTCTGATGCATCTGTAAAGATGTGTAGTCTCAAGTTTGTGCATCCGTTTTCAAAATAAAGTCGATTTTTTGACATTGTCCTTATTTCTCTCAACTCAGAGCACCAATCACTGAATAGATTTGAGTGTTCTGCTTACAACTCTTTGTCCCATGCTTGTCCCATCGCTGCCCAGATGCTTTTGAGTAGAAACCGCATTCGTATGGTGAATGGTGAACATATCCCAAGTGGGTCGAACACTGCTGAGACAAAGGATAGGAAAATTCTCTGCGTTATTTTTGCTGTAACTTCTTGCTCAGTTCCACGACAGACTATGAGACTGTCTGTGTCCACATTCCAGTTGAGTCCTAGGATTGAGGATGATTGTGGTTCTGCTTCGAAAGTTTTCACAACTTTCGTTGATCTGTCTCTCTCTGGAATGTGTGACTTGACTTCTTCGTCACTTGTTATCCATTTCGTCAACTTGAATCCACCTTTGATGAGGATGTCTCTGACTTTCTGATAAATTTCAATCGCTTCTTGAGGTGTTCTGACTGACTTGAGGAAGTCGTTCATGTAGAAGTTTCGCTGGACAGCTTTGACAAGATGTTCGTCGTTGACTGCATTATCTTTTGCCACTTGGTGCAAGGCGTAATTTGCACCAGTCGGCGAGTTTTTCGCCCCAAAAGCGTGTCGTGTGTACTCGTAGATTTCTATTCTCTGCTCTGGATCTTCTCTCCAGAGGAATCGTAAACATCGGCTGTCATCCTTTGGGACAGCTACTTGAAGAAACATTGTTTCTATATCGGCTGATAAGGCTATTTGGTGTTCTCGGAAGCGAAATATGATTCCTATCAAACTCTACAGCAGGTCTGGCTCAGGTAGAAGTTTGTCGTTTAGGGCTACACCTTGATACTTTGCTGCTGTGTTGCACACTCTTCGTACTTTTTCGGGTTTGTGCGGGTTTATGACGGGATGATGTGGTAAATACCATTGCAGTTTGTCTTTGGTTTCATTCAGTTCAGCTTGATCTACTTTCCGAACGTATCCAGCGTTGACATCTGTGTCGATGGTTTCTTGGTAGCGCTTCTTTAGCGCCTCGTCTTTCTGTAGGTGTCGTTCTAAGGACTTGAGTTGCCCCATTGCAGAGTAGAAGTTGTTTGGTAACTTCAATTCGTCCTCTCGCCACAGAAGTCCAACTTCGTATCTTTCACCGTTGAATCGGGTCGTTCGTTCCAACGTCTTGATTGCTCAACGTTCTTCCTTTGAATGTCCGGTGACATCGCAGTTTGAAGCGTAGGACTCGTTATCCCACCACTTACTCAACTGGTTTGCTAATTTGTCGTCTGCAATTGATGTTGCTGTGGTCGCAAGAGTTGCTGCTTGCTTCGCTGGTAGGGGTCCACTTAAAGCCCAACCAATCTTTGATTTCAATGCCCATGGTGCAGCTTTGTCTTCTGAATTCTTGAATTCAAAAGGGTGATGAATGTCGTAGCAATCTTGTCCAAGAATCACTTGAACATCGTTTAGATTGTAGCTCTGATCTGGCAAGTTCCTCAGATGTGGGTAACGGTCTTTCAACTCTTGCAGCTCCACAATCTGGTCACCCAATTTCAGTTTTTCGTGTACGTAGAACTGCACTGTTGTCAATGGTCGAGACTTCTCATGCGCTGAAACAGCTATCGGCACTATTTCAGTCTTTACATCCTGTGATCCATGGATCACTGCTACTGATAGAGCTGCTTTTCGGCCTTGGAGTTGGAGTTTTGACACCACTGATTTGTCCACAAATGAGATTGAGGATCCCGAATCACACATCGCTAGTACATTTAGGCTTAAGTCTCTGTTTGTCAGCTTGATTAGTACCACTGGAAGTCCTCCTTGGGTGATGTTAGTTGCTACTGCAGTTGTAGCATCTGAGACATTCTTTGCAGTCTCCTTCTTCGGTAGATCGCTGTGCAAAAGCCTGTTGTGCCGCCTTCCACAGCTGGGTACACTGCATGTCCTGCTTCTGCAGTCCTTCGACATGTGACCTGGTTTCAAACAATTGAAACACAGTCGAAACTTCTGGACATGCTCTCGTCGTTCATTTACTTTCATTGATTTGAATTTTTCACATGTCCAAATGGGGTGTTGTCCGTCTTTGAAGGGACATTCGAAATTATTGGGTTTGCTCGCCTCTTCAGCGTTTGAAGCAAAGGTACTCGTCTTCGGTTTATCACGGCTCTGAAATTTGTTTCTCTCAAACGACGAGCTTTTCTGTGCTAACAAGTTCTCATGAATTGCAGCTTTGGAGGCGAGCCACTCGTTGAAAACAGTCAGGTTGCCTCTCGGTAGTCGACGATCTTGCATGTACTGCAACCACTGTTCTCTCAGTTGCGGAGAAAGTTTTCTAGTTGTTGAACTTAGCCCTCCTTCTGATTCTAGGTCGGATGTATATCCAAGTTGAGTCAAAGTGTTTACTACATTTGTTACCACATTTGCAAATTTGACGATGCTCGTAGTATCGTCATGCCGAACTGGAGGATGAGTATGTATTTTCTTGAAATGAGCGTTGACTATGAAATCTGATCTGCCATACTTCTCACAGAGTATATCCCAAGCATGATAGTATGATTGTGAGCTGAATCCCATTCCCGATATTGCTGCTTTTGTTTGACCCGTGAGGCTGGTCTTCAGGTATTGCATTTTTTCCGTATCGCTGATTGGCTTTTGATGCACAACAACATCAAAAAGACCTGACCACTCTGGCCACTCCAGTGGGTCTCCTGAAAACTCTGTCAGTTTTAGTTTTGGCAAGCCACTGGCACCACTGCTTGGTACTGGTTGGTAAATAAATTGGGGAGTGGTGTGTTTCATTGTGCTCCTGTTTCTGCTCTCGGCAGACCTGTTTCGAGAGTTGTTGATGGGACTCTGACTCCTGTTTCTAGTTTGAACTGCTGACGTTCCCTGTTGCTGAAACGTCGTTCTTGTAAACGGCGGTGCTGGTGGGTCCGTTACTCTAATCGGCTTAAGGACTTCTGGTTTCTTGAGAATGCTTGGTTCTGTCAGTTGCGTTGAGAAAAGTCCTTTACCCGGTTGGAACAGCGGGGTAGTTTTCGGGTAAGTGCTGAAACCTTTGTCAACACTCTCCTGTGTGACATTCGTTGGTGGGTCGATACTAACATTTGGAGATAGTGGCCATCTATGGACAGACTGTTGAGCCACTGATTCCGCCCACCCTGCTGTTCTTTCGTGATTTTGTTTTGATCCAACGCTTCCTATCTCAACTGCCACCGATCCAGATGCTCTTGAGCTTCCTTTGGTCAGCTCAAGTTTCATACGTCTTTCTTCTTCTTCTTCCTCTGCTTTCTTTCTTTCGTTTTCAAGTGCTCGCTCATGCTGTCGAAGACGCAGTTCATCTTCTTGTTGTTGCATCTTTAGACGTAACTCTTGTTCTTAATGTTGCTGTTGTAAACGTAACTCTTCTTGCTGGCGACGAAGTTCTATTTCTTCACGCTCCTGCTCTAACCCCAACTGGCGCTCTCGCAATCGTTGCTCTGTTTCTTTCTTTGCTCTTAGGTTTTTGAGCTCCATTTCTTCGATCTGTCGCCTTTCTGATGATCGCGAGTTGGCGATACTGGGCTGTTTTCTGCTTCCATGTGAAGCTGAATGCTTGGAAGAGACCTCGGCGTTCTCTTCAGCGTTTTTTATGGCTCCATTGCCTGTATCAATTACAGTTTCGTCGTTTGGGTCTTTGTCACCAGTCGCTGTAGTTGACACTAACAATGTTTGGTTTCCACAATCCTTGCTGAGCCTGTACTGTTTGATCAGGTCTTGATAATGACTCCTAGCATTAATGAAACCCGCAAACTCATGGGGACAAGCTTCTGTCTTCATTATTTGAAGAACTTCTGCGAAAACTTCATCTAGTTTTTCTAATAGCCGTTCCGCCTGATCACACAGTATCTGTTTTTCGAGTTCGCTTAAATCTTCTACTTTCAGTTTCTTTTCGAGTTCTGACAATTCGTTTTCGATTGGAACATAATCTCCCAATAATTTGTACACTCGCAATGTGTCTTTCCGGTAGTCGACGACTACTGCGCGACAATTTTCAAAGAATCGGAGAGCTGGTATTTTGTCAACTACCCATCGCAAAACCTTCCTCTTTTCTTTTAACATACGCTTGGTGTCATTGTCAAAGCTTTCAAAATACTTTGGTTTTAATAGTAAACTCTGCTGTTGTCGGTTGTCTTCCAAGTTATCGTACGTCTCGAAGAAACATCGATAAGGACCTTCGGCTGTCATTGTCTTGTTTTGTATCGGGTAGCCTTCTAGCTCGTTGAGGTGTCTGGAGAAGGACTTGAGTATATTGGCATTCTCTTTCTCTAACGTCTTGAGTTGGCCACTCGCCCTCCAATCAGCCGTCTTCCAGTGTCTGTTGGGACTTTTGCTGGCCATCGTTGCTGGTTGTGTTTTGGTCCACCAGGTTGAATCGAAGATTCGTTGTTGTTCGTGTTACTGCTGTTGTTTTCCGGGTCGGCGGACCAAATGTTGCGGCTGCTCAAGAATCTCAGCTGAACCGATATATCACAGCCTGGTTCTCGAGTTTTACGCCGGCCTGGTTCTTCACTGGGTTCGATTGACTAACGATCTCGCAGAAATAATTAGTCGCTCGGACGTATTAAAGGACTGTAACTTTAATTTCGTTGATTGAAGTTAAGAAAATCCTTAGTGATAGTCCATGTTCAATCTCGTGCTGAAGTTTGTAAGGCTTCAGCCAGTAGCTAGTATTGTTGCAAACTTCTCGTTAAGTAAGCTCAACTAACTTAGAACTCGCAAGATCTTAAGATCTAGCAAAACTTACCAAAAAGACTAAAAATGTTAAAGAATCAAATTTTAGTCTATTTGAGAGCCAACTGCTCTTGGTAACAGTTTCTAATGGTTCTGAATACAATACGGTTGGACTAATCAAAGAATTGGGTTAAAGTAAATAATCAAATATTTATCATTTATAACATCATCGCTACTTGTTTCTGATTGGTTAATCAAGAAAATGATTTAGGTCATTGTTTACATAGTAAATGTCAAATTACTGCAATATTTACTTTTGTTGACATAAGCACGGATGGTTAATACCTAGCTCTAAATGCTTCGAATGTACGGTATTTCACCTTTAATGATCATCTAAAGAATCAAAAATAAACAACTTAAGAAATTTAACAATAAATAACAAAATATCGAAAAATGCCAATTTTGCACCATTTAAGTGCTAATAGCCACACTTGTGGGTCTGATGGAATAACGTTCGTTTGGTCCATGAATAGCTTAGAGGTAACCCTAACCGTCTGCCATAACCTCGGGTTGCTCGGGTTTTGCCTTCCCAAAATCGGGGGGGTGTACAGATTTTCGGTCCCAACTTGTAAAATTTTTCATTTTTGACCATTTTTGAGTTTTGACAAATTCTAAGTTTTTTCAGTTTCAAAAGTTATTTCTTGCTGTCTGATGGCTTTTCTAGCTGATTTGAAGTGGCGCCAACAGACTTAATGAGGCCCTCTCGGGGGATTCCACTGAGTCTAAGTAATCATCCATGTAGAAGTTCTCAAGTTCTCAAGGACAGCTTTCACAGCTTTTGGGTACTGCTTAGCATTATAACTTCCCGTGCGTTGAAGTGCGTAGTTGGCGCAGGTGGGCGAATCTTTTGCACCAAAGATGTGGCCTGTATACTGGTGTACCACAACATTTGATGTGGGGTCATTCCGCCACAAAAAGCGCAATGATGGCTGATCACATGGTAACACTCCAACTTGGAGGAACATTCCCTCGATGTCGGCGGAAACGGCAAATGGATGTTGTCTGAACCGTAGGAGTACATAGACTAGGTTTTGCAGTAAGTCAGGACCGGTGAGTAATGACTTGTTAAGAGATGCGCTGTGGAATTTAGCTGCTCCGTTTACTACCCTATGGACCTTGCTCGGCTTGTTCGGGTTAACAACCGGATGGTGTGGTAGGTACCACTCTCGTTCCGAGCAAACTTTCCACCTTATGAGCATCTTTGACCCTTACTACGTAGCCCTTGTCTAAGTCCTCTTTGATGGTATCAGAGTACTTTTCCCTTACAGTCTGCTCTTTCGTTAGCCGCTTTTCCAAAGGTTTTAATTGAACAAGCGCTGAGAAATAATTGTTGGGCACTTCGATGTTATCTTCAACCCATAGCATTCCGACATCGCACCTTTTTCCAATATGCACTGTGGTGCTTTCAAGAATATCAAGCGCACGTCCATCCGCGGCGGATCGTGGGTCTACTTGCTTAAGTGCGCCGTAGGACTCCATGTCGTACCAAAATTTTACCTGATCTCAAAACCCTGCTCCATATTTGCTTTAAAACATGTCGATATTAAACTTGAAGAGGCCGGTAGAAACCGCTTAGAACCCAACCTATGGGTAAGCGAACCGCGAAGAGCGAGCGAAGTACTCTAACGGGGGGATGGCATGATGCACATCCTGTCCAAGTATCATCTCGATGTTTCCATAGCAATATGTAACTGGTTCTAGAACTGCTAGGTGCGAGTATGTTTCCTGAAGTGCTTCAATGTTGATGACATCGGCGCCTACAGTCAAATCTTCCTTTACGTAAGGGCTCACTTTAAATGGTTCAAATGCTTGGTTATTGCGTGGTGTTACAATTAGTTCAACTAATTTATTGTCTACAACCTCCTCGCTATTTATATCCTTGACTGTTAGTTTCAAGGCTGTGCCGTTCAAATCAAGTCTATTTGCCAGATCATTGGACACCCGAGAGTTACTGCAAGCGGTATCGCACAAAACTAAAGCCGTGGTATCTTTACCAGAAGAGCTCGTCAACTGTAGTTCAGTCACCTGAAGGAGGCCTTTCACATTACTCACAGATGCCAAAGTACTGGTCTTACTTGATGATTGGACACAAGAAAGTTTACTGTGATTTGCGCCAGCATTAGAATTACTATTGTTGTTTGAAGGGGAACGTATATTGTGGGAGCTGTAGTGTATTGTGGAAAAGTGTATTGTGGGAGCTGTAGCATCCGTCCTTCCTGCATTTCCTAGGATTTCGGCATTGCCTGAACATATGCTTTTCTATTTGCTCGCCGGGAGGGAGACTTTTCTTTAAATACCCTACACTCCCAGATGCGATGGTTACCTTTACACACAATGCAGCGAGGGGTTGGAGATGTTGCCGATGTTGAGGCTGGTCTCTGTGTGCCCTTAGATTGCGTATTAGCAGCAAAAGTTTTTGAGGCAACTTTGGTCTTTACTACTGAGTTGGTTTACTACTCCTCAGTTCTTGCCTTTGATGAAGTTTGTTTCATTAAGTCGTGTTCCTCGGCCTTCTCCTTCAGCCAAGCGTTGAAGTCAAGGAGTGTTGGCTTAACCCAATGTTTCTTCACTGTGAAAAGTGACCAAGACTCTTTTAGATTGGGCGGCAACCTTTGCAGAGCCGTGTTAAGAAGTGAGGCGCTGTTAAGGTCCGAGTCATATGAAAGTGATTTAAAGACCCCAACAAGACTTGAAATTGTTGCAGAATAGTTTATGATGTTATCAATATTATGCATCTTTAGTGTAGGAAAAGAGCTGAGTTTCTCTAAGTGTGCACTGACTACTGCCTGTGGTTGGCCAAATTTACGTTCGAGTGTCTTAAGTGCGTCCTTATACATTAGACTACAGTATGCGAACTCAGCGAGTGCGGTTTTAGCTTTTCCAGTTGCAAGAGTTTTTAATTATGTTAACTTGACATCATCAGGCAAGGACTGTGCATCTATGGCGCTTTTAAATTGTCCGAACCATTCGTGCCACTGTAGGGGATCACCATTGTACTGTGACAACTTCCACTCGGGCAGTGGATCGTTCTTCTTACAAGTAATTGCGTCCGACAACTGCTTTATCAATTCCGCAGAGTCCAAAGAAGGAGCCGAAGGTGTGGGATGCGGCGGGCCACCCCAACACAACGGGTTCGGCTCCATACTTTGGCGGAATGATTGGAATGACAAAGGTGGGGGCGGTACCTGTGGAAGAACTAAATGGATTCGCCTGCATGAAGTCTGATGTTACTTAATTTTGAGCGCCTGCTGCTGCTTGTACATGAGAGGAGCGGAGAGATGTAGTGAAATGAGGGTTGATAAACGGGGCCGGTTGTACGATGTATAAGTTTGCAGACGTAAGTACAAGTGGTACTGCATTAGATGGGACTGCTGCCGGAAAATGCCAGACATTTGGATCTGGAGGAGCAGGAGGTGCGTGGGTTATAGGGACAAAATTTTGGGACTGAAAGCTCTTTTGTGGGGTTGGTGGATGAATTAATTGAGGTACAAAAACGTTTGCGGAGGAAATGAATGGTGCAGGCGGAGAATAGGGTAACAGATTGAAAATATTCGCCACGGGGTTAGTGGCGTGTAGTGGGAGTGCTCGTAGCGGCGAAGGAGGAAAGCGGAATGCTGGTGGGATTAACGGGAAATGCGGTGGTGCGGGGTTTAGAACGGGGGATGGAGGGGCTGGTACAGTTATGTGTGCTTGTTGCGAATTAAGTGCTAGCGGAACATTAACGAGTGTATTTATAGGAGGTGAACGCGGAGGGCTGACTAAATTCAACTGTACCGGCTTGCTCGACTTGCGAGGGAATTGATGCTCTAACTGTAAACAATCGAAGTGCGTTGTTGCTTGAGACAGTTGTCGGGCTGTGTTTGGGACGTTTAGTTGAGTTGGCATACCAAAGTTTAATGGTGGCGATGGAGGCGTATATTGAGGCTGTCGCTGCTCTTGCATGATGTTGTTTGCAACATGTGCATCATTGGTTACATTGTTTCTACTACTTGGTTCTTGCGGCTCATGGAAAGGTAGATTAATGTTGGCCTCAACTTGACCATGTGTATTGAGATTGAAGTGTGAGTTTGGAAGTTGAGTTGAAGAAGGTCGGTGGAAAATTGCTTGGTTTGAATGGGCTATGGAAGCAGAAAACTGCAAGCTCTGTTCGTTTGCAACATCTGCCATGTTCCCGGCCGGTGACGAATTAACCCAACTTTGAACAAGTTTCTTGCTCTTGACTGAACTTCTTTCCGTAAAGAGCCCACTCATTTTGCCTGTACCAGACCCGTCTGCTGATGCTTTTGTCATCAACTCAATTTCTTCAAGGGCTGCGGCAATTACTTCCTTTCGATGATCCTCCTCAAGCTCCTCAATTTCCAATTTCCGTAATTTCGATTGTTTTTCAATTTCAAGACGCTGTCTAGCAATGCGAAGCTTTGCCTCATATTGTTTCTCAAGTTCCTCCCTTTTGAGTCTTGATAGTTCTATGTCTCGTTAACGCTGACTTGATCTTTTTGAGGAAGTCATGTGTGAACCTGATCTTGAATGGTGAGAGGCATACAGCTCTGCTGTCCCTTTGTCATGGACCGAATTGATACACCCCCGAGCAGCAGCAATGAACTCATCAGTTTTCTTCGTTACAGTCTCTAATCATTTTTCAAGGTCCTTACAGGCAGCATCTGGATCTTCATTATTTTTTGCCAGATCAAAGAGCTCTTCATTCTTATCAACTACTCTAGTAAAAGCATCCTTGCACTTCACAATCAGACGTTCGATCTTAATTTTCTTGTCTTGCTTATCAACAGCATTGTTAATTTCACCATAGATGTTATTAAATTCAACCTCTAATTTTTCCCTCGCACTATAAAGTTTGTTAAATTTCTCCTGCAATGTTGCCATGATCTTATGAAAACAGGAGCCAAAAGTTTAATTTGGTACTAATACAAAAGTACACATACACATACAACAGCACAACACAAATGGGTTGAACCGAATCCTAGTGTGACGGTTTGCCTACCAAACCGCCAAAAAGCAAAGTTGTTCGTCGAGTACAATAGTACCCGGCGAAAGAAAGAAAGAAAGAAATGTGAGCGCTGAAGGCGCGACACGGGACAGAACGGGAGACGGGACGGACGGGAAGAGACGCCGAACGAGTAACGCACGACGCAAAGAGAAACCGGACGGACAGATGGGAGCGTCGGGCGAACAGCGCGCAACAAAGCGGGAAAATGGCGCGGGCGGGGCGGAAACGTCAGGCGGACGGAGCGCAACGATACGGGAAAACGATACGGACGAGGAAAAAACGTCGGGCGGGTAGCGCGCGACGGGGCGGAAAAGCGGGATAGCACGGGAGGGAGACGTTAGCCACAGGCAAGGAGGCGGGAAGATCAATGCTAGCAGACCACAGCAACAAACTCAACCAACAAACTAGCCGTAACTCCAGAATAAACTTAAGTCACGCCCTAAAAAGAGGGAAAGAAGCTACTGCCAGGTAAACTAGCACAAAACATTTTGGGACTTTATCTACGGCATCAAAACAGCAAAACATTAGAATAATTTACGGCAACGATGTAGAATACCCAAAGTCGAAAAAGTCCGGAAATTTACTAGCCGTAACTCCAGAAGAAACTTAAGTCACACCCTAGCAAACCACCCTAAACAGACAACAAAAGTGCGTACTACCAAAATTAATAAAGCTACAACCAATTGCTAGCAAACAAATGTGGTGAAGGACACGAAACAAACCAACCGTATCTCCAGAATGAACTAAAATCACACCCTAGCAAGCAAGGAGACTAAACAACCAACCAGCATAATAGCAGGAAAAGAATGTACTACAGCAAAAACTCAACATACTACGTGAAACAACAGATAAACGCGGGATAGAAAGAAACATGGCGACACGGAAACAAAAATACGGAAACGGAAATTGAAACCAGATAACCTGCGGAAAACGGACGGTAGTGAATAACTCAAAAAATGGGAGAGCGGAACGTTTAGTAAAGCGCTATTGGAGAGAACCAACCACAAACTAACCCGTAACTCGTGAGTAAACTAAGTCAGCGGGTAGACTCCCGCAATAACGCAAGACTAAGTGACATTCAGTTTATCAATGGTTTGAGTGAGTTCCGCCTCCTCGAACGCATGACGGGTGCGAAGCGTTTTATGACGGCGCTTAGAACGCTTATTTGGTCGGGAGCGTGTTATCAAGTACCGGAGGTTGTTCTTGTCAAATTAAAGTTCCGATGGACTGTTTTTAACAGCTATATTTCTGGTGCCGCGACCTGGGATCAAATCAGGGACCTTTAGATTGAAACTCTAAAGGTCCCTGGTTCGATCCCGGGTCGCGGCACCAGAAATACAGCTGTTAAATACAGTCTATCGGAACTTTAATTCATATGGGCAGTCCATATCATAGCGTTAAGGCAACTGTCTCTGAAGACATCAAGGCGAAAAAGCACATCTAAATGGCCCGGCAAATCTAGCTGAATTAGCTAGCAGGTATTTTGTCTGGGCCGATTCTCGGCTCAAGTTGGTCACCGATATTTTCGTAACATAAAAATATTAAGCTTAAAAAGAGCGCAATCAATTTAGTATATTAGTAGGCTCAACAAAAATTATGTTAAATGAACTTTTTCCGACCTTTCTATGTAAATTAGAAGAGATTTTGTGTGCATTTAAATAATTAAGAAATATGACGTAATAGATTGTTCATTTCTCGCTTTGTTTTCTCGCTGCTCTTTTATTTACTCAGTAACACTCAATGCTAACTGGCCTTGATCATTTTTTAGTGCTCAACTACGATATTGTTTTTTCGAGTGTAGTGAATTGATTTAGTTTTGAATGCCTGCTGTTTTGTTGTTGTATTGTTGCATCAGCTCAATAATGACAAACCTCAAACATGATCTAGGTAAGGCTAACATGACTTACCTTGTTTATCTCGAGTTTGTTACCATTAATTAGTTTCCAATTCTCATATCAATGTACTCATCTATAAATCCAATCGAGATTTTGAAATCTTAAATTCTTAATGCAATAAATATAAGCCGTAAATATAAAACGTAAGGTTGCTAGTGAACAAGTTTTTACTTCAGTGTCATCACTGTTTGAGATTGAGTTTTAAAACGGTATATAGGTTGGTTTCTAGATCTAATAATTTTTTTGAAATTATTTTGAAGAAATTCTTTGTTTAATCGCAAAAATTGTTCTTTTTTTCTAATTGATGTTATTGAGTTCGACTGTATTTGATTTCATATCTGTTTTTTAGTTTGTACTGATGTTGAATCTAGTGCAATAAAGAGGTTTGATTTCACCGCGATTAACTCTTTTTTGTATGCACGTCGGTTCTTTTTTTGAGTAACGAATCAATTTTTGAGTAGCAAAATTTGAACTCCTTTTTCATATTTTGAGGGTTGACAGTCTCTGCTTTCTTTGGTAGAACATTAAGGCTCTACAGCCGATGCACAATAACGGCCTGTTGTATTATATATTTTTTACATGAAACAAACAGGCTATAAATATCCATTAAAATGAAAAATATAGCGCACATAATTAATCATGGCAAATCTTTAATTTCAGAAATTTTAATTTTGCAAGATTAATCAAGCCTTCAACTGCATTATTATGTTTTTAAAATCCTGTTCAAATGTTTGTTATGGGTTTCAGTGCCTAGAGATAGACCTCGAGACCTGAAAAGAACTTACCCCACTTGTATTCAGTGAAAATACTTTTGAAAAATTTATTTTATTGATCTTGTGCAGGTTTTTCAAGACTCAACCGAAACGAATTCAATTCGTGCATGATTCCTTCAAGAACAAATGGAAGAATTAAATTTGTTATGAGTTTTAAATTCATCGACTATTCGGGAATAGAGGGAATGACAAACCGTAATCTTTTGCTCGACATTAGGATAATCAGCATCGTAAAATTTTATCAATAATTAACAACCCCCCCCCTCACCCCTCCTGGTTAGAATTTTTAGTTCTTTTCATAAACAATAAAATCGAGGTCTAAACCTGTGTGCACTCACTAGTACTAGTAACTATCATTTAACATCATTTATGATGAGCGTATGGTACAGTTAGCACAGGTACCCCCGCATGTCTGATCACGTGATCACTCACACTCCCAATCAGCGCTTTCTTCAACTTGGACAGACCTCTGCAGCCCATAATGACCAGGTGAGACTCGCTGTTCTTAGCAGCTGAACAGATTGCTTTCCCGGGTTCCGGGGGGTCGCAGGTGAAGTGAAAATGGAGTCTGTCTTTGTTTATGTGATATTTGGAGGCTTTTGAGACAAAGATGCGCTGTAAGCCGTCCATGTAGGCTTCTAAAACATCCAATATTGAAACAATAGACAATAAAAATCTATAAAAAGGTTAAAAAATAAGTTTTTGATGCAAAAAAAATTTTTTCAATCGTGTGTTCTGCTGAAGCCTTGTAAAACAAATCATCATTTTTCAGGACAACAACGGTGTTAGATTTTATTATAAAGAGATGGAAACGTCACTAACTAACAGCACTTAGTTTTCCATCATTCCATTAAGCTCCTCCCGAAAAGACTGCTACCCCCCCCCCCCCCCCCCAATTATATGACAATGCCGACTACGGGTGGTCGAGTTGCTCTCAAAAGACTGGCCTGGGTTGGTTGTGCATTATTTCAGCCAGGGAGAGGGAATAATTTCACTGAGGATCTATAATGATTGTACTAAAGAATATTATAGAGACTGCTAAGATAAAAAATTTTAAATGAAACGAATTTTAGCGTATTTTCTGTAGACAACTTTAGCTCATTTTGAGTAGAAAACTGCGTCGCCAGAGTCCAAAAAAAACAATTTTCAATATTTTTTTTTTAATCTGCAAACATGTAAGTTAAACTAACCACTTGGTTAATGTTACATAATAGAAATTTATTAATCAAACATTATTTTTTTCTAATTTATAACAAACTAAGGTTCGGTTTTCGTAAAATAATTTAATAAAAAATATGTTTAAATCCTGCAACCCTTCTGTCTATTGGAACACTTTCGTGTCGTTTAAGCATTTCCGCTGTAACTTTTTGTTTAAATTTGGTCTTCGACGTTTCTTTTCTAATTGTAATTGGAAGTGTGTTCCATTTTCGAATAAAGTTACAAACAGTTGAACGATTACTCCATTTTGACTTACATTTTTGTTCTAAGAAAAGGTTATGGGTTCGTTTGTTTACAATAATAGGCACGTTTTCTAAAAATCTGAAATGTTTATTAGAGCGATTTATTGTTTGTTGGAGAATATTGAAAAACCTATTTAAAGACACCCGTGTTATTTGGAGCTCTGCTGGAAGAATTTTAGTCTCCAGAAGTAGATCTCTGGCAGTATCGTATTTGGTTTTCATAAAGCAAACTTTTATTCCCCAGTTTATCTGTTTGTTAATTCTGTCAATAGAGTAAGATGGTAAATTTTGAAAAAAAAATTGCGCTAAAATCTAAATGAGACAAAACTAGTGATTTAAAAAGATTTATTCTTGTTTTTAGCGGTACCTGATAAAATTTGCTTTTGTGGAAACGAGCGTCATTGATTTCAATTTAACGCAATCATTTTCAACGATGGAATAAAGCTACGCAAAACGTGGAAATAAATTAATTACCTCTTACAATATGTAATTAGTAGTCACAGAAAAACGTAACCCTTTTCTATCATTTTGAAAAAATAAATATTTTAACTTAATTGCACGAATTTTATAAGTACTTACTCGACAAGAAGACCAAAAAATTCAAAGAATTAGTTGTTCTTTTCAATAGTGATATGGGTGATTGCAAAACTACTGATTACCGTCTAAATCTACAATTAGTATCGGGGGGGGGGGGGGATATTTCTGAAATAAACCACTCATATTCCTGTCTTTCCTTTCGATCCAATTGAATTATCTTAGTTAATAAAAATTTTAACGGTGGAAAAGGACGCATGGGAACTAGTGTTTGATCGCGTGAAAACTAGTTACGAATTGCTGCCGATAGTTTTTCACGCTAGCCACATAAAAACGAATTGTGGAATACAGTTGCACATATATCTAATTTTGAAGCGAAATTGAAAAATTTAAGTTGATGGCTGAAATTTTGAACGAGCGCAAAAACGAGTGAACAAGTCATTCAGAAAGTTTAAATCTGAGAATAAAGATCAATTTGACAAAAAACGCCAAATACAACCCCCCCACCCCCCCCCCCCCCCCCCTGTTTATTATAACTGCCACAAATCTTTTTAGAGATCAATTAGTCATCTTCCCAGAAAAAAACTATCAATAAAATTCTTTCGCCCAAATCTTTCATCAGATAAAAATGGGATTTTAATCTCTGGTAACTGTGGAATGGCACGAGAGATAAATTAAAAATCAATTATTCAATTACTGATGTAAACGTATAAGTTTAAATTGAGACAAAAGCTGATGCTATCCGTGATGCCTCAAAGAATAAAGAATCCCGCATCTCCTCAACAATCTCAATTTGAGAAATAACGGAATGGTATTCTCGGAGCGTATAGCTTATTACAAATCAATACAACAGGGGGTAACGACACATATATTTCATAACAATTAATCCAAATAAAAACTGAAACTACACACTAGTGCAATAGCTGAGAAGTCACAAAAAATTTTAGCTCTGTGACAACTAAAAGTCAAACAACATTGATTACTGTGATTTGCTAACGAAATTTGTACTATCATTTGGATTGCTCAGACGACAATCTTTCTGTAAAAAAATTTTAAATCACTTTTTTTATCGATCTGCAACAGTATTGCAATCAGTGTTTTGGAACAAACCAAATCAACAACAATTAAAACACAGTTTTTCTTTTGTTTAAAAATTCTGTGAAATTCAATAAGCAATTTCTTTGTGACAAATTTTCTCTCAATTCTTAATCAATGTCCATTTCTTGAAAGCAACTTAACAGCGTCAACTATATTTTTCAAAAATCTTGTAGAGCCCAACTCACAAATTCTGATACATCCGTGAATGAACTTATGGAAAGGAGTCAAAGAGCAAATAATTGAAGAAGAATTGTTTTCTGTAACCCCTTTTCTTCTCTCTAAGAAGAATAAGAATTTAATTTTTAAGAAAAAAGCGTAAAAAAGCAAAAATTTTCTTTCTCCAGATATCAAAGTACATTTATTTATAGAAAACTTTTTATTATTTTGGACCAAATGTGTCGTCTTCTGAATTTCTATCTAGGCTAACAATCAGGGGGATTTCGATACTTGCACATCGATGGAAAAGATAAATTCAAGACAATTTATAATAGTAATTACAATAATAATACCAATATCCGTGGTTCACTTCCCAAATGAAATAAATCAAAACAACTCACAGTATCCCAACTGGTGTAGCAACTACAAACTTCCAGAGTTCAATCTCACTCTCAATCTCTTCCCTGCTTTTCACACTATCTTTTACAGTTTAGTCCCACTAAACCAACTACTATCTCTCGCTTGTGCGAATCCAGACTTCTGAAGTTCTCCCAAAAACTCCAAAATCTGCCTCTCTCTCTGCCAAAATTTCTCTGTGTCGCTTCAATTTATACTCAACCAATACGCTCTTATCTTAAGCAAACAAACTTTAATCTCTTAAGTAAACAATGCAACTTACACTTAAATTTGTCACATTCTGTGGGAGGGCTTTGTTTGCTATGCAAACAACCAATATCAAATTATGCTCTGTCATTCAACTGCTAGCAACCATTGTTCAATTTTCTTCTTATCTTAAGTACACGACTTTTGGACTCTTATGTAAACAAACCCACTCCGCTTTATCTCATCTTAATTAAATACACTCTTGGAACTTAAGTAAACACCGTAAGTCATTCTGAAAGATTGATACATCCGCAGGAGGAGTTCCCTTCACTAAACAAACAGATTAACGTCAAAGTCCGCGGTCCTTATCGCCCTTATTTGCGCAAACAAATTTGGCACCAAGTCAATTTTGTCGCTTTTGTGATTCAAAGACTATCGGTCTCCATGGGTAAATATATCGCTAATTCATGCTTGCTAAAGCTAAGATAATGGATTGGTATGCTTTTCCCAGCATTCCGTGCAATTCCCCATTCAAAATTAGTTAAAAACCGAACTTTACCAAAAACCCAAAAATTTGACCTCTAGAGGTCAATTAGAGGTCAATAGTCGAAGATGAAGGGTCAACTTGGTAAAAATAACTATTGGCGCGGGAAGTCCTTCCATAGTTACACCTACCCCCCAATTTTTATGACCTAACTCCTAATAGAACACGAGCAATGACCGCGCACACTTTTCATCGACCTCCCGGATGACCCCAAATTTCACAACTTAATAACTCGCGAAGTAGTGATCAAAACGTCTCCGGGTAAAGTTTTCTAGTAACTATAGGGTGCCACCAATTTGCCTGCCAAGTTTCATGACCAACGGTTCAGCCGTTGCGAGTCGTTTCCAATTTGAAAATTTTTAACGAGTCGTGGGTGCGGAGACCGAAAATCCGAGTTCGTCAAAATTGACCGGGGTGGTTATTTTTTGTCACTAAATGTCTCAGGTTATCATATTAAAACCATTTCAAAGTCATTCGGCAGCTCAAAAAGGCCAATTTCCGGTTTTCGGCACTCGGATCGTCCCGAAGCACTGACTTCCGGTCGGAATCTGGGATTGAAAATATCACCAATCGAAAGCCCTTGAAAAGTTACACTAACCCTCCAAAAATCATATGGCTACTACCAATACTCCACGAGCAATTCAAATTTTACGTTCCGAAACACGGGCGTACGCTAGTTCCGTGCAGGTTGGTTTGGGGTCAAATCCGACCTCAAAATCGGATTCCTCGTACCCAAATTAGTCTATCCCCCAATTTTCAGGTCAATCCGATTTCAACTTTTTGAGAAATTGCTATTTCAATTTAAGTGTTAACTACTTTTCCGCTAAAACTGCATTTTCATATTAAAAATCATAATTATGCTTCCTAGACTCGTCCCAAGATCACTCAGTACATTAATTCACACGTAAACCTAGTTTCGACTGGTTAATAAAGTTATTTCTTACTTAAAAGTTCATATTTCCACTTAAAATATCGAAAACCTTCAAATCACCCCACTTCCGGTGTTAATAGCTCGGGGTTGGGTAGTCGGATTGGCCCAAAAGCTATATCAGCCTGAGAGCATCATTGGGTGTACCTCACATTAAAATTTCATAAGCGTCCGCTTAATATAACTCCCACAGTCGCAGGGCACCAAGTTCGGCTACCCCCCTTATCTTTGTCACTTCAAAATAGCACATTTTACTTCAAATTGAATTTCCAATTCTGTTCAAAGAATCTAGTTCACTTCAAATGTTCGCTCTCTAGTTTTCTTCTAAATTTAAATCACTCATTTGGACTTTGGCCTGATGCGCAAATTCAGATTTGCTAAGTAAGCGAAATATATCGACAGCTCAATATACTTTTGTTCATCAATTTGTTTGTTTAAGATATCACTCAACTCCCCTCTCTGGCGCCTCCGAAACAATAACCCTATACGAAAGAATGCTTATTTCAAACACCTTATTAACTTGTCAAAGTTGACCTAAATTATTTGACTTAACTAGCGCTATCTTGTTATGAAATTTCTTTTGAGTTTATTTTTATGCGTTCTACACTCCTCCCTCCTAGATTATTATTCTCCCGAATAATTGCAAAACCTTATCCTGACCCGATTAACTTACTCCTACGTAGTTTAGTAATAGTCGACCTAGTGAGTGAACCACCTATGTTTAGCTCCGGGTTAATACAAATTAACTGCACCAAAGTTTGAATAGCGGTTGATTAAATCAGATTGGAAAACACTCCTGCAATTTCACATTTTAACATATTTTACCTAATTCATCAAAGTTGATTTTTGATCAAACTCTATTGCCTCTGACAAACATCCTTCCCGGGAACCCCAAAACCACTAAAAAATCAAATCTAAAAATAGATCTACGAAATCAACACATTTCCCTATATCATCTTTTTTTTAAAAAAAATTTCTCTGCGGCTATAGTGCTTGATCAAATTATCCTAATAAATTAGATTAAAACAATGTAGGCAACAATTGGGATAAAAAAAAACTTGAATAACTTAGCTGTAAACGTCCCTCTAATCATACACTCGTGCACCTGTTCATGAAAACCTTCTTCCTCTGATGCTTGAATGGATGTCCACCTCTTCTTCCACTGTAGCTGCAATTTCTCCTGTGTGATCCTGCCATGACTGCGGTCCTGATGCTTCCAAACGGCTCCACCTCTCTTTCCGGCTCAACGATCGTTTTTCCAGCAACAGTTTTGCAATCTCCGGAAACCGCGATGCAATCCTCCTCTCCACTTTTTGCTCAACTTCCATCGAGAACCCTCTAGAGTCCTCCCTCCTAGGCTGTTGATCATCATGAACGTAATCGCTCAACCCTGTAGCCATTGACTTCTGATAGTATTGCCCTGTTCTGTCAGCTCCAGCACTGTCCCTTTGATGCTCATCCATTGGTTCGACCGAAACACTACTATTAAGCTGAATTTCATTCAATTGCGATTGCACCCATTCCTCCAGCTCCTTTCCCAAGTGTGCAAAATCACTCCGGTCACCTGCTGCCTTCTCGTTTTGACCCTTCTGTGTTTCAGACACCAACTGCCGATCAATCCCTCCAGAACTTGTCCAATTCTCCAAAGTGTCCATAGTGCACTCAGTTGTACACATCTGTGTCTCATCAGCCCCGTTTGTTACATTGCAGAACTTCTGGTGTGACCCTCCTGTCTTTAACTTTATCAAGGCCCAGGCTCCTAACATATCGTTTCTGCTAGCTTTGACACCACCGCCAAAACTGATCGCTAATGCAGTTACATTTTCGCATGCTACTGAGTTCAAACTCGCGGCAATACTTGTCTCGCTTCTCGAATCGTTGTCATCAAATTCCTCTACATCCGAAAAATCTGTATCCGAAGCATCTTCAAACAAATAGTCATCATCCGACTGTTCATCGCTTAGTTCCCCAGACTCTGGTGACAATACATAACTCTTTTCCATAGCATGATGCTCAACTGGTCCACAAGACTCAACACTCCGCTCGATGACTTTTCCTTCTGTCGGAAATTTTCTGAAACCACTGTTTTCAAACTCGCTTACCGCTGCTCTAGAAATTTCTTGATTTGTTTGACCACAAACTTCCTCCGTGAACTCCGCCTCAATTCCATTTTGCACTTCATCGCCGCAATCTGGAATTCTTATTCCACTATCACTTTCAGCAATTCTCGTATCTTCTCCGAACAAATCTTCACTAAAGGCTTCTTTTCTTGAGACACCACAGCAGGACCCAATGCCAAACCCTTCAGAACTTTTGCCGGGCGGCCGAATTTCATCCGTTAAAGAAGTATCAACGCTTCTACTTGTATCAATTACCTGCCTTTGAGCATACTGCTGTCCCGTTCTCTGATCCATAGTGTCAATGGTGTCACTGGTTTCAATGAATTCTGCCCTATTTTCCGCTTTCCCTCTAACGAACATATTATAGCTTCGCTCATAAAAAAGTGGATTGTCGGACAAACGTATATCAAACTGATACAACGTCTCTGTCAGTGTCCATGCTTGCTTCCCTGGAGTCGACCGCCAATAACCTCTGGGTAAATCACTTACTGCATTCAAAGCCCAACCACACAATTTTGTAGGCAACCACTTCATCATCTCTTCTTCCGTCCATCCCAACTTCAAGCCAAGGCTCAAATAATGTTCGCGCCAAACCTCCCAAACTTCGTAGCCTGGTGAAGGAAAACGCTTCACCAATTGATAACCAAACATCATCAATCTATTGGTAACCCAAATTTAAAATGAAAGTCAAATTTCGTTGCGCTCTCAGCACTTTCTCTGACGCACTCTCTCGAATTAATCGGCAAATAATCCACAGCAAAAAGTAACAAAGAAACGAAGCCCACCCAGGAGCGCCACTGACGTCTTCTGAATTTCTATCTAGGCTAACAATGAGGGGGATTTGTCGCCCAGAAGATCGATCAAATAAAATAAACCAAAGGTTTTGAATTGGTGAAGCAAGCGTTACTTTGTTACTCTGCGTTTTCCCCTCTTCCACTCCTGTAAGCTGTTGCAAATTAGATTGCCTTGAAATAAGTTAATTCACAATGGGGCTCGTAATATCAATTCTAGTTATATGGATAACGTGTGTAAAGAAATTACTTGCACATCGATGGAAAAGATAAATTCAAGACAATTTATAATAGTAATTACAATAATAATACCAATATCCGTGGTTCACTTCCCAAATGAAATAAATCAAAACAACTCACAGTATCCCAACTGGTGTAGCAACTACAAACTTCCAGAGTTCAATCTCACTCTCAATCTCTTCCCTGCTTTTCACACTATCTTTTACAGTTTAGTCCCACTAAACCAACTACTATCTCTCGCTTGTGCGAATCCAGACTTCTGAAGTTCTCCCAAAAACTCCAAAATCTGCCTCTCTCTCTCTGCCAAAATTTCTCTGTGTCACTTCAATTTATACTCAACCAATACGCTCTTATCTTAAGCAAACAAACTTTAATCTCTTAAGTAAACAATGCAACTTACACTTAAATTTGTCACATTCTGTGGGAGGGCTTTGTTTGCTATGCAAACAACCAATATCAAATTATGCATTGTCATTCAACTGCTAGCAACCATTGTTCAATTTTCTTCTTATCTTAAGTACACGACTTTTGGACTCTTATGTAAACAAACCCACTCCGCTTTATCTCATCTTAATTAAATACACTCTTGGAACTTAAGTAAACACCGTAAGTCATTCTGAAAGATTGATACATCCGCAGGAGGAGTTCCCTTCACTAAACAAACAGATTAACGTCAAAGTCCGCGGTCCTTATCGCCCTTATTTGCGCACACAAATTTGGCACCAAGTCAATTTTGTCGCTTTTGTGATTCAAAGACTATCGGTCTCCATGGGTAAATATATCGCTAATTCATGCTTGCTAAAGCTAAGATAATGGATTGGTATGCTTTTCCCAGCATTCCGTGCAATTCCCCATTCAAAATTAGTTAAAAACCGAACTTTACCAAAAACCCAAAAATTTGACCTCTAGAGGTCAATTAGAGGTCAATAGTCGAAGATGAAGGGTCAACTTGGTAAAAATAACTATTGGCGCGGGAAGTCCTTCCATAGTTACACCTACCCACCAATTTTTATGACCTAACTCCTAATAGAACACGAGCAATGACCGCGCACACTTTTCATTGACCTCCCGGATGACCCCAAATTTCACAACTTAATAACTCGCGAAGTAGTGATCAAAACGTCTCCGGGTAAAGTTTTCTAGTAACAATAGGGTGCAACCAATTTGCCTGCCAAGTTTCATGACCAACGGTTCAGCCGTTGCGAGTCGTTTGCAATTTGAAAATTTTTAACGAGTCGTGGGTGCGGAGACCCGAAAAATCCGAGTTCGTCAAAATTGACCGGGGTGGTTATTTTTTGTCACTAAATGTCTCAGGTTATCATATTAAAACCATTTCAAAGTCATTCGGCAGCTCAAAAAGGCCAATTTCCGGTTTTCGGCACTCGGGTCGTCCCGAATCACCGACTTCCGGCCGGAATTTGGGATTGAAAATATCACAAATCGAAAGCCCTTGAAAAGTTACACTAACCCTCCAAAAATCATATGGCTACTACCAATACTCCTCGAGCAATTCAAATTTTACGTTCCGCAGCACGGGCGTGCGCTAGTTCCGTGCAGCTTGGTGTGGGGTCAAATCCGACCTCAAAATCGGATTCCTCGTACCCAAATTAGTCTATCCCCCAATTTTCAGGTCAATCCGATTTCAACTTTTTGAGAAATTGCTATTTCAATTTAAGTGTTAACTACTTTTCCGCTAAAACTGCATTTTCATATTAAAAATCATAATTATGCTTCCTAGACTCGTCCCAAGATCACTCAGTACATTAATTCGCACGTAAACCTAGTTTCGACTGGTTAATAAAGTTATTTCTTACTTAAAAGTTCATATTTCCACTTAAAATATCGAAAACCTTCAAATCACCCCACTTCCGGTGTTAATAGCTCGGGGTTGGGTAGTCGGATTGGCCCAAAAGCTATATCAGCCTGAGAGGATCATTGGGTGTACCTCACATTAAAATTTCATAAGCGTCCGCTTAATATAACTCCCACAGTCGCAGGGCACCAAGTTCGGCTACCCCCCTTATCTTTGTCACTTCAAAATAGCACATTTTACTTCAAATTGAATTTCCAATTCTGTTCAAAGAATCTAGTTCACTTCAAATGTTCGCTCTCTAGTTTTCTTCTAAATTTAAATCACTCATTTGGACTTTGGCCTGATGCGCAAATTCAGATTTGCTAAGTAAGCGAAATATATCGACAGCTCAATATACTTTTGTTCATCAATTTGTTTGTTTAAGATATCACTCAACTCCCCTCTCTGGCGCCTCCGAAACAATAACCCTTTACGAAAGAATGCTTATTTCAAACACCTTATTAACTTGTCAAAGTTGACCTAAATTATTTGACTTAACTAGCGCTATCTGGTTATGAAATTTCTTTTGAGTTTATTTTTATGCGTTCTACAAAATGTCGTTCAAATTAAATGAAGAATTTTGACGCTTAATTATGCGTATGGTAAAAAAGGCCTATCAGCACTATTTTTGACTACCAAAATTTTGCCTTTCCCCCTTTCTAGCGCTTTTGAGAATGCTCAATCCTTTATTTTTACTTCTCAAGTCCCTCAAGTCAATTTCAGTCTATTGGAAAATTTTAGTCCCTCAAGTCAATTTCAGTCTATTGGAAAATTTTCAGTCTATTGGAAATTTCATAAACGTCCGCTTAATATAACTCCCACAGTCGCAGGGCACCAAGTTCGGCTACCCCCCTTATCTTTGTCACTTCAAAATAGCACATTTTACTTCAAATTGAATTTCCAATTCTGTTCAAAGAATCTAGTTCACTTCAAATGTTCGCTCTCTAGTTTTCTTCTAAATTTAAATCACTCATTTGGACTTTGGCCTGATGCGCAAATTCAGATTTGCTAAGTAAGCGAAATATATCGACAGCTCAATATACTTTTGTTCATCAATTTGATTGTTTAAGATATCACTCAACTCCCCTCTCTGGCGCCTCCGAAACAATAACCCTTTACGAAAGAATGCTTATTTCAAACACCTTATTAACTTGTCAAAGTTGACCTAAATTATTTGACTTAACTAGCGCTATCTGGTTATGAAATTTCTTTTGAGTTTATTTTTATGCGTTCTACAAAATGTCGTTCAAATTAAATGAAGAATTTTGACGCTTAATTATGCGTATGGTAAAAAAGGCCTATCAGCACTATTTTCGACTACCAAAATTTTGCCTTTCCCCCATTTCTAGCGCTTTTGAGAATGCTCAATCCTTTATTTTTACTTCTCAAGTCCCTCAAGTCAATTTCAGTCTATTGGAAAATTTTTGTTAACTATAATTTCTATCATTACGTAGAAATTGTTTTCGATCCAATCTTGCTTTTACTCATAGTAAAATTTTTCGCAACTGCTTTTTAAATTGAAATTGCAAACGGAAAATAGGGAAGCAATATAATGAATTGGCCTTGATATGGATAGAAGAGTGAAATTCTTTTAAAAACAACCAGATGTCAAAAATTATTTTAACAAGCGCTTATATTTAGGAGATAAAACTGGAATGTGGAATGCGGTGAGTTAGTCTTCAAATCTCACTTTTGTTCTTGATGAATCGAAATCAAGGCCAATTTTTGCATTGATTTTGCACTGAAAATAATTTGTTTGAAGCTTTTTTCCGCACACGTTTCGAGATTTTCAACGCCATATTTTTGTGCCAAAATTCAAGCCTACAGATCTCAATTTTGTTAGGGTGGGAGGGGGGTACAAGGCGCAATTTATGAAATAACGGATCAGAACTAGATTTGACCCCGTGTCGTAGAATTGTAGGCCTTATTAAGGGTAGCACTAACGGTGTAAAAATATTTTTTTACACTCTTTACACTCTTTTCCCCGTTATTTTTCGGTAAAATCCTCGGCCCGGGGGTCTTGAGTACTAACCAACCATTACACCAACTACTTCTTCTTATCCGTTCTCTTTGTCCTCTCTTAATATCCTAAGGGCTTAACTGATCTGATCTCTCAAGCCAAGTTCACATTGAACAAGTAGAGCTTCCTGTGAAGCTATGTCAAGCTTTATCTTATGCACAATTCAAATCAGGTTGTTCTCTCTAAACTTAATTAATCATAAGAGCCGTGAACAAAATTGGAAATCGGTTAAAATGTTTGAAAAATTTCACGTGGACGAGTGATGACAGAAAACTCGTACTATGCATAAATCCAATGTTGCGCAAACAACAGTACCCGGGTCGAGGTTTGACGGTGAATTTTTTGTAAGAAATGCGGTGAAAAGCGGTGAATTTTTTTTTTCACCGCATTCGCCGCATTTCTTACATTAATTTTTCACAAAAGTTGATGCGGTGAATTTTTGTAAGAAATGCGGTGAAATGCGGTGAAATATATTTTTTCGCCGCATTCGCCGCATTCACGGCATTTCTTTCAAAAATTCACCACATTCAACTCATTTCTTACAAAATTTCACCCAAAAACATCGACCCGGGTATAATTAACAATTTAATACCAAAGAACTACTCGAAAAACATGTAGCACAAACAATGTTGGACTTTGCTTAATATTTGCTCTTTTTAATTATAAAACGTAAGAGATAATTTTTTAGTTATATTAACTTATCGAAATTAAGACAACTTCGTGCTTGCGTCTCTATTTAAGAGACGTAACAATGACATACCTTTGATGTCGTAGAGCTCCCTAAGCGACTCCTCCAAGTCAGAGGACATTGAGACCGGGTCCATAAAGTGGAAAAGGAAGAGGGTGTCGGTGGAGTAGTGGATGTGCTTGCAATAGTACTCAAAGGCATAGTCCGCATTCCGACTTCCGTCTATCGCTATCAGAACCCTCCGCTGCGTTGATGACGTCATTTTAGAAACAAAACCTGCTATTAAAAAACAAATTGAAGCAATTACAGTACCTCGTCGTATCACTCAAAAACCTGGAGGGGGACTTGAAACGCACACCCATGTGTTCCCAGGCCAAAATTACAGGGTCTGGACAGCCGTTCGAGCGCACAATAGTCTGGACCATGGTCTGGGTTCGGTCTGATCGGAGGTCACCTCCGTCTGAAAAGTCTGATCATAGTCTGTATATAGTCTGGACAATTGTCTGAATTTGAGTCTGATCATAAGCGCACTATAGTCTGGACCAAGGTCTGGGTTCAGTTTTATCAGAGAAAATTTTGGTCTGGAAAGTCTGACCTGAGGTTATTTCAGTCTGAAAAATCTGATCAGAGGTCATTTCAGTCTGGATGGTCTATACATTGCTCAATTTGGGTCTGGACCTAAGCCTGGGTTGTGAAGACTTGCTAAGATTTGCTCAGGAATTATCAAGTCTAAGTCAGGTCTTGGCTAAGACTTGGCAACTCTTGATTCAAGTCTTTGTCAAGTCTTGAACAAGAATATACAAAACTTGATTATTGCGCAGTTTATAAACAAAATAGAGTTTTGAGAAGATCTTACTTATAATTTATGTATTTCAAAATTAGCTAAAGTTTGTCAGATTTTTTACGAGAAGTTTTTTAATGTGACCATTTTTAATTTGTCTCAAGACCTGCCAATACCCAGGTTTAGATCCAGACCCAAATTGAGCTATGATCAGACTATGCAGACTGAAATGACCTCTGATCAGACCATCCAGACTAAATTGATCTCTGATCAGACTTTCCAGACCAAAATGTCCTCTGATCAGACCGAACCCAGACCACTGTCCAGACTATAGTGCGCTTATGATCAGACCCAAATTCAAAAAATTGTCCAGACTATAAACAGACTATGATCAGACCATATTCAGACCATGGTCCAGACTCAATTTCAGACCATTGCCCAGACCTTAATCAGACTATGATCCGACTCAAGTGCGCTCAAAATAGTCTGATCAGAGAAAAATTTTAATTATGAACAAATCTCTTAATTTTGCTATAACATATTCTTTTCATAAAAACTGGTGTCTGCAGTATTAAAATCAGCTAAGGAAAAGCCAATTCTGAAAATATTGCTAATGAAAACGAAACTTAATGTTGAGAAAAAAAAATTTACCATACCCCTTAGTTCACATTTCTGACTCAAAGGATGAACTTAGACAGCTGTCCACGAGAAACTTAGACAGCTGTCCATTTTGCTATAACATATTCTTTTCATAAAAACTGGTGTCTGCAGTATTAAAATCAGCTAAGGAAAAGCCAATTCTGAAAATATTGCTAATGAAAACGAAACTTAATGTTGAGAAAAAAATTTTACCATACCCCTTAGTTCACATTTCTGACTCAATGGATGAACTTAGACAGCTGTCCACGAGAAACGTCGTGGTCTTCAGTTAATCAAAATTTCCTCTTGAGGGGACCGGCATTTGCTATCAGCTGGACTCCTTGTTTCCGGCATTTGCTATCAGAGCCATCGGACTTTAGATGAGTCTCTGATCGGAACGCTACTTTATTGTTGCCTCTGGGCAGAGCCAACATCTCTCAATAAAAAAAAACAAAAAAGATTGAAAAAAATGCACTCGAAATCAGACCTTCCAAACCGAATTGACCTCTGATCAGACCGAACCCAGACCATGGTCCAGACTATAAAGACTGTGATCAGACCGTCCAGACCGAATTGACCTCTGATCAGACCGAAATCAGACCATGGTCCAGACTATTGTGCGCTCGAACCGCTCTCCAGACCCTGTAATTTCGGTCTGGGCGTGCGCTCGATTGGGTCTGATCATAGCTCAATTTGGGTCTTGACCAAAACCTGGGTACTAAAGCACAGCTTTAAAAAGTGCCAAGTTTAACCAGTGACATGATCAGAGCTCTGATATAGTATTGATCCATGGCTTGCAATATTGCACTGAATCAGTACTGTTAAGGAATTGACCCTCAGTCCAGGTATGTACCAGGTAAGCATATTTGTCAGCATTAAAAAATGATTGGGAGGTTTGCATGTTCAAAATGACAAACTGATTTGTTCATGATTAGAACTGATGAAAATTTTGCGATTACCTGAAATGCTTTAATTAAACATCTACCTCAAGAATTTACATTTTGCGTGTATTAAAAATCTCTTAAAAAATTGTATTTTAAGTTATAAGCTAGATTTTATAACTTTGCCGATGATTCCAGAAAACTCAGTAACGATTTTCATCACACTTAAAACGCATGCATCTGGAAGAGGCTAGACCTTTGCTATGGTTAAAAAAATAACAATGAATATCTGATTAAACAAATGGATCAAAACTTGATACAACTAAACAAGACACATGATCTGGACACTTTGATAACATAATATCGAAATGAAAACTGAAAGAAGAAAGGCCTAGGCTTGATAAAAGTTCTCCTATTTTGTTTTCGAGGTTATTTTTGAAATAAAAAATCCCCAGCCTTTCTTGCTGATTCTTGTTATGCTTTTTTTAATCTTGTTAATTACGTGAACCGTTTTCCAGTCTTTTAACGACTTTATAAAAAGGTTGCTGCTGTAGCAAAATTTTCCGAATGTTCAGAAGTGTCTTACAAATGCTCTTTCGCCATCCATACTAGATCCAGTGCTTTTCAATCATAAAAGAAGGAAAACTATAAATCAAGTTTTGTATGTCTCTGTATGGAAAATCAACTAAAAACGGTTAAAAACGATTAAAATTGAAAGTCTAAGGTAGAAAACATAAGTAAAATGTCCGTTAAAAACCACAGCTGAATTCTTGTTCAGTGGGATGATCCTCAAATATAGTTTATACTGTGCATTTCTTTGAAAAACAAAGCAATTGCATTTAGTGCGTTCTTTTTTTGAGCCACGTCTGGTAATATATTTTCTATAAATCCTGTTAGTTTTCCAAAATTTACGATATTTTGTTGATCTTAATATCCTTCCAAACTTCGCTAAAAGACGCTTTTTAATTTTTAAAAACTAGCATTTCTTGCGATATCACGTTAAATTTCTCTGTCATCTTGCAGAAATCTTATGTCCTGATCTTAATGAAAATGTACTTCAGGTTTCTTTGTGCCTATATGTTTCGTGCCATGCAACATTTCAAGGGTCTTGGCAAGAATAACATGTTTTAAAAATTTTTGTAATCAAAGTGTATCACGTTTCGGTTCAATGGCTCATTTTTTGTTTCCCGAAATAAACTGTTGTTATGAGATAGCCAGCTATTATATTGTATTTACCCAGTCATGAAACTGTTGAAAAACACATGCTTATAAGGAAAATATTTTTTTTTCAGCTTTAATACCATAATTGAAGCATTTTTTAAAATTGTTAGCTCATTTGCATTCCATAGACCCCAGAGTTCGACAATACCACAGATTTGTTATTTTCGCTTCCCGAGCAGCTAGCATGCAAAACTGTATATTTTGTATTATTTTGTATTTATTTTCTAGTTTCAAATCATTTTGTTAAAACAATTATGTTACAGGAGTAGGAGAGCATAACAAACTAAGTTTTGCAACGTTCACGTGTAAATTTTAAATCATTGCATCAGTGCGAAATTCTAGAAAAGTCATTTTCCTATAAAAGGTGAAACATTTTAAATCTCGTAAAGTTTCTTTTTAAGCAAGCAAATGCTTGTGACTGTGCCAGAACTGGTTAAATGACTTAGATCTGAATTGGCTACGCGTTATGCCAAAGAATGCCCATTTTTATCAAAGTTTTAACGTGTAGGAAATTATTGTAACATCTAAAATTAAACCAAAACCATTCTCACTAAGGGTTCGTTCATTGCAATACTAACCGATTCAATTCCTATATTGCTATCTAATAATCACTTTATAAACAGTCATAAATTAAGCTCAATGGTAATAAAGTAAACCTATTTCACAAACAGGGAGATTACGGGTTGTTAATTTAATTCAGATTAGGGTGATTTTATCATTCACAAAACGAGAGATAAATTATTCGGAGACAATTAATAACTCAACGCTTAATCTCCATTCCCGTTTACAATTTTCTCCAATTCATTCGGAAAGCCTGAATCGAATAGCTAGCTATTCCGACAGCTTGAAAGCGAATGGTAAAATTTTCGTTATCCGTGCTTTGTAGATAAAGACAACAATGGGGGGGGGGGGGGGGGGGGGTTGGGTGAAGGGCGGAGGTATAACTAGTTGTCAAAGATATTTGATATTTGACCTAAAAATTGTAAAGTGAATTGCTTGAATTTCAATAACTTTGAGGACAAATCGTAGCAAAAAGTTTTTAAGCCGGCAATTTGGAGAACTTGGGAATCTAATATAGCTACGAGGTAAATCTAATTTCCTCAGGGCAACTTTTCAATTTTTTTCCTGTGCAACTTTGGTTCAATTTCTTTTCACCCCGACTCATTCAACCCCGCATATCTGAACACCATATCATTTCACCCCTCTAGCACTTTACCCCGTAAATTACCAGTGGCCAAATTATTATAGCACCTATGTTGACAAAACCAATTTTATAAACTTTTAAAATCGGAGTTAGAAGATAGCGGGTTGAAATCATAGCGGGTTAAAAAAAATAGGGGTGTTACCAACAAGATCGTGTCTTTGAAAACCCGCTCCCGCAACATTGTCAATGATGAAAATAGAAATAAACATACGTGATAGTAACAATGATTTGATTCGGTAGCTAAGCTATGATTTAATAAAACCCTTTCAATAGTTACTCAATTTCTCCAACCGACTACTGGGTTTCCACGACAAGGGGTTAAAAAGCAGGACAGCGTTCTATGGGTCCCAAAATATTAAGATCTGATTGAGTATTTAAAGTCATTTCCCCTCACATGTCTAATCTTCTCTTTCACCGACTAGGGCCCTAAATATAGACCGTCTTTTGACAGTTTATAACAACCAAACTGTGGTAATTACCCAATAAATATTTTCGCAGAATTTGGAGCTTAGTGAGTCCGAATCTATACCTCTCCAAGACCAACGATTACTGACGGGTGCCTGAGTTTAGAACCCCCCCCCCCGCTCCCCCCAGCAACCCCCAGGCACCGAAGACTGCAGAGTGGATTATTTTGAAAGAATACAGTCGAAACCAGAATTTAAACATTTTGCAGCTCACAGCGACTTGAGGTCGTTTGTTGGCCGCTCAAATTGCAGCATAGATTGCTTGGTATAGCAGTTTAGAAGCCAGTTTAGAGGCCAGTTTAGAAAACAGTAATAGTGACAGCGATGTTGGGGGGGGGGTGCTGGTGCTATTAATCTCTAGTGTTAGTTTCAAATGGAAGCGACACTATCGTTAAAGTATCGCACGTAATAAACTGAATTTGTTTAAAACTCGTTTTTATTTATTGTTTACAGTATCGGTTTCCATTTAATAGTCGGTGGGTTTCAAAAAACATTTACTGTCAGATTGGATTTAAATTTACCCCGAGAGGTTTTCGAGCTTTAAGCACAGTACAGTTTGTAGAAAAGTAGAGATCATGGAATTTTCGTAATTTTCATAGGAATTAGACTGTAATCTGTCGAAACAGTTATCGCAGATCTTGATAAAGCGCAGAAAATAGCCAAAAAACATTCTGTTCAGAAAGCCGATACAAAAATAATTTAGAAAAAAAGAGAGGGAGACGATAGATATTGACGGTAGATTATTAATAACAATAGTAAAATGTTTGCAGAGGTCAATAGGAAAAAAAGATCTTAAATATGTATATTTACATCGAGACAAAATCAATATCACTCTGAGAGATCACAATTAGGCCATGAAGGCTTGCTTTCAAATGTCTCAAGCGGAAAAGAACTGACTGCAGTAGTTGGCGACATGAAAAACCGGAAAATTAACCTTATCAATAAAGATACAGAATTGATTAGTTATTATTTAACTTAGATAGTAACTCACAATTGTCTATGACGTAGTTATCAAGAAATTTATATTAGAATCTTTAACTTGATGATTTAACTTAATACGAATGTTGTATACAAAGTTCGGAAAATATACTGGTTAGCAGTTTATCAAATGCCTGATTTTAGGTCTCATAGAAAATTTATCATAACTGTTTTTGAGTAGACAGATTTTCCTTGAACTCCTTCGACAGTTCGTAATTAAAAGAATCTCATCTTCGGAAATTAGATTTTTTAGACACGCATTTGAGTTTTCGCACGTTAACATTTTTGTTGCTGTTTTCAATTTTCATAGAGGTGTAGCTCTAATACATTGTAAATGAGTAGTTGTCTACTGGTTGTTTTGTGGATTCATATTTCCTTTTGAAAGTCAAAAATCTAGGTACTCTTTATCATCATGTTCAGTGGTTTCAGAGTCTTGTATTTTGGAACTCCATATATTAGAACTCCATACTGAGCAGTTGGCTCCACAAATGTTTTTAAAATTGCTTTAAGCTCCCTTGTGCTCAAAGATTTGCTCTAACGGTAGAAAAAGGAACAGAATGTTGTTAATTTTTTTCCAAGGAGTCAGCTTGTTGTTGGAAAATAAAAAGACTTTTGTCAAGTAAGATCCCAAGATACTTATTAATGAAGCATTGTCCATTTCATTGTTGTTAATTTTTACAGTGTTCAAAAGTGATGGATGTTTTTTGCTCTGTGAACTGTTCTTTTGTTGTTTTTATCAGCATTCAATGTGCGGCAATTTTTTAAAGCCGAATTGCAGATCTTTCTATATTTTTTTCTTGCTCATCGTATTCGGTTCTCAGGTCCTCATTATTGTAAATCACGGTATCGTCTGCATACAAAATAGTGCTAGTTCGCGCTGTAGCAAAATCAATATTTTTTATATAGATAATAAATAACAAAGGTCCCAAGATTGAGCCCCGGTGTACGCCAAACTTATATTCTGTGTTGCTGACTTTAAAACCCAATTTGCATAAATTGCACTCTATTACTGAGAAAAGTCTTTAATAATTCTAAGACCAGCCCCCCTAATCCGCAATTCGAACATTTTTTTAAATAAAGTTTGGTTGTCAACATTGTCTGAAACCTTTTTAAGGTCAAGGAAAGTGCATATACTTCCCACTGATTTATTTATCCAGTTTGATCTCAGGTTCTCAACAAATTCTATGATTGCATGAATTTACTTCTTTGGTCTCTGAAGCCGAATTGATTTTTGGTTGTCTCTTTGTTCAGAGAAACAATTCTGCTGTATAATCTTTTCTCGAACACTTTTCCACTTGATGGTAAGATAGACATTGGCCCGTAAATGGTGGCTCAGTATTGTCACTATCCTTGAAAAATAGAATTAACTTTGCTATTTTCGAGCTTTCGGGATAGTAACCTAACTCCATTCATTTGTTAAAAATTTTGCATAGTAAAGGTGCAATTGAGGAAGCAAAGCTTTTTGGAGATAGTTATTAAAATTGAAGGCATCAACTTTGTATTTGTTTTCTATTTGGCTCAGAATTTTTATCATTTCAGATGTTGTTGTTTTATAGAGAATCATGCTACGTACAGATTTTTTGCTTGAGCTTGTTGTTAGGGCACTATCAAAATCAGCTGCCTATTTTTCGTCTATTTCAGAAAAAAATATTAAAATTTTCCAAGTTTCCTTCAGAAAAACGGTATTGCTTTTTGGTCAGCCGACAGCATTCATACGACCTTAAAAAAGCTTCTACTACCGGTGTTGGCGTTCTTCTGCATTTCTTTTTGATAAAATTGGCTCATTTTTGTTCTTACTGGATTTTTGACTAAGTGTGATTGTTTATCATACATCTTTTTGCTTCTGTCAGACCTTTCGATGAGGTAAAGTTGTCTTAAGTGACTTTTCTTGGAAGCAGAATTTTTAACTTCTTTTTCAATCCATTTTTTTTGTTTATTGACTGAAATGTTTTTTTTGGAACCACTTGATCCAACTCTCTATTCAAGATTTCCGGTAACTATTTTAGAAGAAATTTTCACTGTCTAAAGCGTCTGCTGAAACTTTTTCAGCGCAGGACTCAACATTAGTTCTTAATTTTTCAATGATTCTGGTGTTTTGCAGTTTTGACCATATGCGAGAACTGCAGGGTTCTTTACCTCTATTCATTGTCTGAACGTGTCCGGTAACTGCAATTCAGAGCAGCAATGATCAATATAGCGTGCTTTTGACATCTGAAAATTGTGAAATACAGATCAAGTAAGGTTTGTGTTGTTTTTGACTCCAGAGAGGCAATTTTTGGGTCCCACAATTGTTAGTCCATTTGCTTGCAAAAAGGATGTTAGCAAGTTGAGTTTTTTTCTATGAAAAAAATTTACTTTGAAGTCGCCACAGAGTATATGTTCCAAATCTGGTTTCACAACAATTTCGTCTAAAAATTCTTCCCAATATATGAAAAGTTTTCTCTTTAGTGTAACTAGGGTGATAAAATTGCAGCTTATAACGGTTTAGATTTTTTTATGGTTGATAAAAAGAGAGACAGCCTGGACATAGTTTTTCTCCAGCTTTTCATAGAACTTCAATTTAGCACTACACTTTACAGAAATACCAAACCTGCCATCTCTTTTCTTCCTCTCCGCACTTATTATGGTATTATAATTTGGAAAAGTTAACAATTCTTTTCCTTCAGTATTATTCAACTATGATTTTGTTATGCATAAAACTAATGATTTTTGTTCGTCGCTCACAAATATTTCAATTGCATCGTATCTTTCGGACACGAGATCTCGTTCAAGATCTATCGTTTTGAAGTGAAACAGTATTAAATTCAGCTTTTTTAACGTTTTTCAATTTTCTTTGTTAGTTTTGAAAGAAATTTTAAAAGATTGCAACCGCAGCAAAGCAAAGCCAGTTCTCTCATAGTTTTTTTGTACTAGTAATTTCTGCACTCGCACATTGATAAAAAACAATATGAAAAAAACAAAAAATATATTTCAAAAAATTAAAGAAAGGAAAATATTGCGAAAAAAACGATTCAGAACATAAAAAGTAGCAGAGCTCTAGATTAAATCTTACTCGGACCGCGGAAATCGCAGAGTTGCTGTTTTTAGTATCCGTCCGATTAACCATCTAACCTCAAAACCAAATTGCGTATATCACAGTTTGCTATTGACTAAAAAAACTGAAAACTCAAAAAACTTAAAAAGAATTAGTGTCAGACTGGATTTAAATTTACCCTGAGCGGTTTTCGCGCTTTAAGCACAGTAATGTTTGTCGACAAGTAGATTCATGGAAGTTTAGTAATTTTCATGGAAATTAGACTGTAATCTGTCAAAACACTTATCGCAGACCTAGATAAAGCGCAGAAAATAGTCGAAAACAGTCTGTTCAGAAAACCGATAGAATAATAATTTAGAAAAAAGAAAGGGAGACAATAGTTTTTGATAGTAGTTTATTAATAACAATAATAAAAAATTTGCAGAGTCAAATAGGAAAAATATCTTAATTATGTTTATTTACATCGAGACAAAAACAATATCACTCTGAGGGATCACAATTAGGCCTTGAAGGCTTGTTTTCAAATGTCTCAAGCGGAAAAGAAACAACTATAGTAGTTGGCGAATGAAAAACCGGAAAATTAACCCTGTCAATAAAAATACAGAATTGATATGTTATTTTTTAACTTAGATAGTAACTCACAATTTTCTGTGATGTCATTATCAAGAAATTTATTATAGAATCTTTAGTTGAAGGTTTTATCGAATACGAATGTGAATTAAAAAGTTTGGAAAATATACTGGTAAGCAGTTTATCAAATAGGCTTTATAGAAAATTATTATAATTGATTTTGCGGTGACAGATATTCCTTGAACTCGTTCGACCGTTCGTAATTAAAAGAATCTCATCTTCGGAAATTAGATTTTTTAGACACGCAACTGAGTTTTCGCACGTTAACTTTTTTGTTGCTGTTATCAAGTTTCATAGAAGTTTAGCTCTTATACATTTTAAAAGAGTAGTTGTCTCCTGGCTGTTGTTATGGATTCATAATTCCTTTTTAAACTCAAAAATCTAGCTATTCATTTTATCATCATGTTCAGTGGTTTCAGAATTTTTATTTTGCAAATCCATGTATCAGAACTCCAAACTGAGCAATTGGCTCCACATTCGTGTTAACAACTGTTACAGGCTTCTTTGTGCTCAAATGTTTTCTCTAACGGTACAATACGGGACAGAATGTTATAAACTTTTTCCCATTGAGTCAGCTTGTTGCTGGAAACTAAGATTTTTGTCAAATAGTATTCCAAGATACTTATTTACTGAAACGTTGTCTATCTTTTTGTTGTTGATATAAAGAGTGTTTAAAGTTGTGGCTATTTTTCTTTCTGTGAACACTATCTGTTTTTCGTTGTTTTATCAGCATTCAATGTGAGGCGGTTCTTTTGCCAAATTGTGAGCTAAATTGCAGATCTTTCTAAAGTTTTTTCATAATAATCACTCTCGGTTTTCAGGTCCTCTCTGGTGTAAATCACAGTATCGTGTGCATACAAAACACTGCTAGTTCGCGTTTTTGCTAATTTTTTTTTCTGTTTTGTTCATTTTAAAACCCCGATTTGCATGAATTGCATATAATTACTGAGATAAGATTTTATTAATTCTAAGACAGGCCCCCTTAGCCCGCAATTCGAAATTTTGTTCACTAAACTTTGGTGGTCAACAGCGTCGGAGGCCTTTTTAGGTTCAAAGAAGGGGTATATAATTGCCACTCATTTATTCAATTTGATCTCAGTTTCTCAAAACGATCTACGGGTGCATCAATTTTACTTTTTCGGTCTCCGAAGCCAAATAATTTTTGGTTCAAGCATTTTCTTTGTTCACGAAAGAAACGATTCTGCAGTATAATTTTTTCACGAAAACTTTTCCAGTTGCTGGTAAGATAGATATTGGCCAGTAATTTGGTGGCTCAGTTTTGTCATTATCCTTGGAAACTGGAATTAACTTCGTTATTTTCTAGCATTCTGGATAGTAACCTAATTCCATTCATTTATTTAAAATTCTGCATAGTAAAGGTGCTATTGAAGAAGCAATGCTTTTTGGAGATAATTAACTGCCTATTTTTTCATGAATTTTAGAAAAAGAATATTAAAATTTTCAAAGTTTGCTTCAGAAAAACTGTGTTGATTTTTGGTCAGCCGACAGCATTCATACGACCTCAAGAAAGAACCTATTGAGAGCTGGCATTCTTCTGCATTTCTTCTTGATAAAACTGGCTCATTTTTGTTCTTACTAGATTTCCGGCTAACTGTGATTGTTCATCATACATCTTTTTGCTTCTGTCAGATTTTCTGAGAGGTACATTTGTCTTAAGGGACTTTTCTTTGAAGGAGAATTTGTAACTTCAATTTTAATTCGATTTTTTTGTTTTTTGATTGAAATGTTTTCCAATGGGACCATTTGATCCAATTCTCTATTCAAGAATTCCTGCAACTGTTTTAGAAGAAAATTGCACATTTTACTGTCTAATCCGTCTGCTGAAACTTTTTCAACGTAGGACTCAACATTTAATTTTAATGTTTTAAAAGATTCTGGGGCTTTGCAGTGTTGACCATATGCGAGAACTGCACTGTTCTTTACCTCTATTCCTGGCCTGAAGGTGTCCAGTAACTGCAATTCAGAGCAATAGCGATCAATCACAGCGTTTTTTTTTACATTTGAAAATTGTGAAGTACAGATCAAGTAGTGTTGGTATTGTTTTTGACACCCGAGAAGCAGTATTTGATCCCGCCACTGTTAGTCCATTTGATTGCAAGAGACATTTTAGCGGGTTGAGTTTTTTCCTCTATGAAAAAAACTTATTTTGAGGTCGCCACAGATTATATGTTCCAATTCTGGTTTCACAACAGTTTCGTCTAAAAGCTTTCCCAATGTAGGAAAAATTTTCTCTTTGGTGTAATTAGGAGGATGTACTCGCAACTTATAACGGTTTTGTTTTCTCTTGTTAGAAAATAAAGAAAACTTGGACATAGTTTTTCTCCAGGTTCCCAAGGAACTTCACTTTAGCACTACATTTTACAAAAATACCAACCCTGCCACCTCTTTTCTTCCTCTCCGCACCTATTATGGTATTAAAAGTTGAAGAGAGATCTAACGTTTTTTTATTAAAACAGTATTCAATTCATTTTTTTAACGTCATTCAATTTTTTTTAGTAATGAATGAAATTTTTTTCTCAAAGTGAAACCACAGCAAAACATTGCCAGTTCACTCCTAGTTTTCTTATGATAGTTTTTATAGTACTCGCAGATTGATAAAATACAATCAGGAACAAAAAACAAAAATTTATTTTAAACTTTAAAAAAAGCAAAACACTTTAAAAAACGATTCTGAACATAAAAAGAAGCCGAGCTCTCGGTTGCAGCTAACTCTGCGGAAATCGCAGAGCTGCTGTTTGTAGTATCCGTCAGGATAATCATCTAACGTCAAAAGCAAATAGCGTATATCAATGTTTGCTATTTATTTCTTTCAAAATTCACAGGCAAGATGGTGATAATTTTGAGTGTTTGTTTGCCTCTTTTATCAGTTCATAATTAATTCGCCAATTGAAGAATCAAATTCATCAACAGAATAGAAAGTAAACTGAAAGATTTTTTCATTACTACCAGTTAAAGCGATTTTTGTTTTCTTTTTCTCTTTTTCAGAAAGATGTGGTATTTTGCTTCTTAAAAGCAGGGAGTTAATAATCCTCCGGATTATCGTTAGTTGGTTGTAGATTTTTGTTTGATAGCATTTACATTATTAAGCTCATCAATATGATCGATTTTTTCTAAGCCGTTTTTGTTTGAATCTGTCCACCAACACAGACACAGTACAAGCAGTACAATTGTGAGTGCTTGCAATCATGTTGTCTTTGACCATTTCAACTTCAATTTGTGGCTCTACTTTAGGCAGTTTTGCAAATAAATGTTTTACCGTTGATATATTTTTTCATTTTTCGTATGACTCTTTTCTTTTTAAATATCTTCAACTTGTCATCAAAATATACAAATTAGCATATGACCGTCGGAAGTTGATACTCGGTTTCAAAATTTGGTAGAAAATTAGAGGTTTTTTTGCTACCTCTCAGTAACTTTATTCTCAAAAGTTTTGTAAAATTTGCAACGTATTATATGTAACAATATTTGTTGGTGCGTGAATTAAATGGGGATTTACCACAAGCACAATATAATTTCAGTTTTACCCTTCGTGTTCTCGTAGTCTGTCGTTAAGATTTTTCTGGATTGCGCGAAATTTTCGCTACTGAATATCTTGCTCATTTTTTCCCTAAGAGCTTCAACTTCCTTGTATAGTGTTTCAAATGTTTGTGGTTGTTGGTGGTTACTCACGACCTCTGATATTACATTGGATTCTGTGTACTCCTTGTCTTCCATTGTAATCGTCAATTATAATCCAATAAAAGAATTATGAATAAATAAGTGTTACTTGGAAAGTAAGTTTTAAGTCAATGCTCATACGTATCTTTTAGAAAAATAAACTTTCGCAGCTTTTGCCCGCAGTGTTCTGTTCAAAACAATTATACGCCAAATGACAGCCGACAGTTTCAAATGCTTGTCCGTTCGCAGTCCATAAACGCAAAAATGTTTTTAAATTGATGTAGATTATTTTTGCGAACCAACCCAAGTTTAGGCAATGATCGCAATACATTTTTGACAACTGTTTTGTAAAAGTAAACAAGCAAATTTTTACTAAATGTTTTGCTGTGTATTTTGATGTACTTTTATCCAAATTCTGACTTTCCTGATCGGAAAATGTTTTAGTAAACAAAATTTGAGAAATTTTATTAACGTCTTTAAAAACCTTTGAAGAGCAAAACTCAAAAACCGCAAAATAGAAAATGTTGGTTCCGCTGCTATCTTCCTAGAGCTTCCAATTTACATCGTTCACGTTTTTAGGGATAGAAGCTAACAGCACTCAAGAAGCAACCTAAAAGAAAAAGCATGCTGTCTATATTTCAAGGTTGCAAACGACAAAATCTGTATTAACTGCATCATAAAAAAATTCAAAAACATTTCGAAAAATTACTTTGGGTGATATTTGTTTTTCTTAGGACGAGCGCAGCTGACATACTTAAGAACTACATTATTACAAGTTTTTCAGGTTTGATTACAGTACTTTATTTGGTACGGTTTTCTTCAATCGTCTGAAACAAAATAGCAGAAGAAAAAATGCAAACAAACATTTCAAATTTCCTGCAAAAAATTTTCTGTTCAGAGAGCTGAGCCAACCATTTAGTGAAAAGAAAAACAATCAAGAGATGTTTCAGGTAGAAAAATCTTAACACAGTAAAAATGATGTAAAATTTCTCGAAAGATAGTGTTCTAATCGAGAATACCATGACGTGATGATCGCATGCAGATTTTAGAAAACCAATTAAGCCTTGATCATTTTATTGATAAATAGGATATCCAAGAGACACGTGTCCACATGTATAAAGGAGCAAGCACAGTTAACTACCCACACTTTGTGGTCCCCTATAACTTTAGATTTAAAACATACTCCCGTATCGTTCGCTTTTGCTGAAAAAAGAAAATTGTGAGATAACTTTTAACTTAGAACAATTTGTGTATAATTCTTAAAACAAGAACTCTCCAAGTAAAAAAAAATAACTTATCACATTTTTCGAATTAGGGTGAAACCAGTTTAAAATTTTCTATTTTCCATCAATAAAATCTTATTCAAATAACTTTTCGGCCCCTTCATGTTCGGCTTATAATTAATGCTGTTTAACGTAACTTAATAATCCAATTTTGCATTTAACTTTTTTGATACTTAACTATATACCAAGAGAAGAACGAGGGATTGAATTCGCAAATAATACATGAGGTCCCGCGTTTATCCCGTCGATTAGGTATGTACAGTACGAACAAGCAGTATAAATAGTGTCCGACGAGTGGCCGTTCAACTAAAAATTTAAACTAATCAGGTTTAACATATTACACTAAATCATTAGAGAAGTTTCCTATCTAATAACAAATTCAACATAGAAGTGTTTGTAATTTCAACTTGACTTTAATAATTTTTAAACTGTACTAGACATTCTTCCAATATAACTTAGGTTCAACTCTTTTTAGTTACCTTCCATTTTCCGTACTGCTAGCTCTCCACCGCCCCCAAATCCCACCATTTGAAACTCCTATAAAAAATCCAAGCCTTTCATTTGTGTCCTTCTCAGGCAACGATCTTAATAACGATAAATAACGATACTGCTTCCTTTTGGAGCTCTCTTGAGAACAAAAAACTTTTTCCATTGGGAACTAGGCCTACGCTACCCACACCACAGACAAGCTATGGTAAAAAAAACAATCTCTATCTAGCTCATTATAACCGATACAACGCTAGAATGGTTTGAATGCGACGTCAAAGATGCTACAAACTGGAATACTCTGGAGGAAGAATTTTTTCAAAGATTGAAAGACGGCTGAGATCTGTTCAGATTCAGAATTTAGGTTAGGAGCACATTCAGGCAAGAGAAAGAACTGACAGAGAACTATTTAAGTAGAATAAAAAGGGTAGTCGACGAAGTTTGGGCAGAAAAGATATCATCAAACATGACTTGCAAGGAGAACATAAAGATAAAGAACAAAGTTTAGCAAAGACATCAAAATGCATAGACTTTGCTATAAGCGGACAAAAACTACAAGGATTAAAACGCAAAGCTCACGAGAATTTTATTGAAGAACCTTCTTTAACAAGGACAGGATTTGTTCATCACTAATTTCTAAAGGATTGAACCCTTTCAATAACAGCAGAACCTATAAGACCAGATAAACTTAAAAAAATTGAGAACGAAATCAATGAATTTACCATTCTTTTCAAGAGTAACGAAGCAATTGCAATGGATACTCCTAGAACAAGCGATCTAAACATAAAGGTTAGACCTAACAGTAATAGATTCTGTGATTATTGCAGAAATAGTTGTCTTTCTTTTTCCAGATGCACAAAGAAACAGAGAGACGATAGCGATATTAGTGACCGAGAAAGGAAACAGTCCAACTGGGAAGACAAAATATAGCATTCTTTAATGATTATAGGGAAAAAAACAGAAACAACACAAGATATAGTGGTTCTAGAAACAAAGGCTATAAATCAACACGTGGTTACTCAAACCATAATCCTAGATTTAACATGCCTAACTACCATCAAAAATATATCTTTTGGCAATTACGGCAATATGATCCACCCAAAACTATGATTAAACGTCTTCTCCGGAAAATACTTATAGAAATATTGAACAAATCTTGGAGAACAATCACCACAACAGCAAAAGCTACAGCCACAACAAGGCATTAGCTTCTATTTACTAAATAGAAATAACAATCTTTGTTGGACTAGTTTTTAACCGTTAATTTCAAAACTGGGTTGAATAGTTTTGTATCCAAGCATTTTGATTGATGAACCAGTGTCTGGTTTTGAATCACAATTTGTACTCCACAGATGTAAGTTTCGTCCAAGGCGTACCCGAGCAAAGTATGAAGAGTAAAAATGACTAGCAGTTTTGAAACTGACTAATACAGTCAAAGCCCAGCAATATTCAGAAACAATCCAATCAAAAATTTTACTGAAGCTAACGATGACTAAGTAGAACAGACTTCTTTCCATTAAACTGATAAAGTCTCCACACGCTACATAAAAAATAGTACTAAGTCAAGAACACATCTCAAATTATACTTTTTTGCCAACGGAGTTATTAAAAAAAGTGGTTATAGGTATAATTCTTGATTAACCCAGGATCAACTTGCACTATCATCAATCACTCAGCATAACCTGCTTCAGTACATCTTGGCTGAAATTTACATATGCCAATTAAAAAATATGATTTAAAAACATACACTGGTTCATCAATCAGATTGCTTGGATACAAAACTATCGAATCCAGTTTTGAAAATGGCCGTTGACATACAATCACCCATAAAGTATTTGTTACTAATCAACTTTTGTCATCTATTCCTAAAAGCACTTCACTTCTATAATCCTGCAGTAGAATTGAAAACAGAGTAGATTTTAATTTGCTATCAATCACTCAACAATCAGAAAAAATGTTCATACATTTATGAAATGACTGCTTTAAACAAAGTTTAACCGATAATTCTACAGCAAAAAAAACGCAACTGCTTAAGCAGAGGCACCCTGATAACACTTTATTTCCACCAGTAACATATTTCATGCCTCTTTTTATTATAACAAAAACTGACTTAGTTTTTGTAAACAACATTTGTCGACAATCTGAAAAATTCCTACGAATTTTTATTGAGAACCAAAAAATTCAACCGGTACAAGTAAATAGACGAATTATAGAAAACGCGATGTGTGAAATCACCAAAAAACCTACAGAGAGAAACAATATCGAAAAATGCTGAGAAAATTAAATGAAAATGAGGACTATAACACTCGCTTCAAACTGAACACAGTTGTAAATCATTTACAAGGACAACAAATTCAAAAAAACTCTTGTATTACATACATAGATTTTTGTGCTCAATCGAAATTTGACTCTAATATGACTTTAGCGCACACAAAATCTTTGGATGCAGAGATGATGAAAGACTTCGCAACAGCGTTTCCGATCGAATACCCTCATTCAAGGACCACTGTAAAAGTAGAATCCGTGATAAAGGTGAAATAAAAAACTTCAGAGAAGATAATAAATTAGTGCATAATCTGATCAGTAAAGCTGTACACTTCAAAAACAAACAATAAATACAATCAAAACAACGCTTCTTACTATGAGAAAACACACAATACGCAGCATAACAATGCTAAGATAGCTTTTGGCAAGGATAGAATGAACGGGAAAGAGACGTGTTCCTTAATTAAACTAACCTATAAAAACAAGGGATTAGCTATCTATGTGCATACAAGCAAGAACAACATTGAAAAACCACAAAGCGTAGACACGAATACAATTGAACAGAAAAAGTGCTTGATATCATTGAAAACAAGCTAATAAAGTACTGCAAGGAAGATGAAAAAGAATTAGCCACAGATTTCTAAACCGAAGCTAAAGAATTGTGTAGAACTAAAGTCAAGTATCAGTTCCTCAAATTTTGAGAAATACCACAAAGCAAGCGAATTAACTATAAAAGCATTTGGCGATTTTCTATTTAAGCGACCCACAAATATAGTTCAAGACAAAGAACAACCAGAGAAGATTGTGGTTAATTTTAATTTCACAAAAAGTGACCTGACTGATAATAAAGGGTTTGAGCTGATAGAATAAATATTTGAGGATAAGGATATTTATTCACAACATGAGTCGGATCTCCGCTTCACATCATAAGTACAGACATCAGTTTTTGATCAAGCTGAACAAAACATGTACCCTCAACAGAGAACTATAAACAATAATATCTGCATTACAGACATAATTTTTTTTGTCGATTGCTCAAGTTTTTCCATCCATCTCTCTTGTCATCATAGACTACACCTTTTTCGATGGTCACAAAGAGCAAAAATGTCATATCGTTTTTTAAAAAAAATCCAGTAGTTTTAACTCAGTCTTAAAACTTGCAAATTATACACAACTTTAGCGTAGATATTGCACCAGCCTACATAAATGACCACTACAATTCGGATTGTTTTGTTATGGCACAAACAAAAACCGTAAAAAAAATTAACGTCAAAACCAGCTAATGAGCAGAGAATACTTATTCTTCAACAATAGAAAAAAATAGCTCGAATCCGTGATGACCGAGAAGGCTACAACGACCAGGATTGGTTAGACATTGCAGAAAGCGATATTGAAAACCCACTTAAATAACAAAACAAATCTGCAAAGCCGATTTTACTAGATATAAAAAATTTAAGAAAAGTATCGATCTAGAAGTTTTTCGAAACATCTCAGAAAAGGTTGTCCACACAGATACATTAGATTTGATAGCTAAAGATAAAGACTTCGCAAAGAACTTGCACCTTGACACTGATATTATACTTGATGATCAAGTCAACAATTCAGTAATAGATTAAGTGAGAGATTGGTTAAAAGTAGGCAAAGCACCAGAAAAAGACTACACAACAAAACAATCTCAAGTGTTACAAGCTTATTGAAATAAATTTAACTTCTTTATTTCAGAGAGTTGATATGATTTACACTGTTATTCCGAACCTCGTGAAGACTGTTCATTTGAGTTTAGGATAAATGCACTCTTTTCACTTTTTATTAAGATGTTTGAGATCGCAATTACGCATGGGCATAGTAGCAACAGGGCCGGAGGCACAACCTATTATAGGTTTAAACGATTTTTCTATTAGCTTGGTATGCTTAAATGGGTTGAAATGTTAATGTTAGATCGCTTAAGTTGTCAGAATATTAGGTCAGCGCGCAAAGACTAAACCAAAGCACCTTTAGAACCATTGAGAGAATTAGAAACAATACTCTACATACACCTAACATAGATCACAAAGGTCCACTAAGACCACTGAGTAAAGGAAATAGTTTTTGCCTTCTGGTAGTCGATGCTTCTGTCATTGATGATATATACTTCTGTTTTAATTTCTCTCTCTCTCTCTCTCTCTCTTCCTTCCAAGATAGATCTAATTTTCGTTTTCACTATTCACAATAAAAGTTCTCCCTATTGCTATTGATACAAATTTTGATTCTTTCTCCACTTCTGGACGTATTGAATCCGCACAATTAAATATATCAAACAAATAATTTTTAATAATGATGTTTACACAATCTCTAAGTTATTTTTTTTGCCATTTTCAATGTGAAGCAGTTTTTTTCTTGAAGAATCAGTACAAAAAGACATTGTTATTTGGTTTTTAAAATAATGACCCGAAGCGAAATCAATCATTTCTCGAAAAGTTTAGCTTCCAGAATGATCAAGAAACATTAAACATTTATTCCCTAAAATACCGTTTCAAAGCCTACTGCAATTGTCTTTTTAATTAGCAATTATTCAAGTAAAGATGAACTACGAAACATAATTCTTTACTTGGGGAATCAATTCCTTAAAACTGAATCTTATGGTGTTGTGCGCCTTTTTTGGTTGTCACTAGAGATGAATAAACAATCTACATTATCTTCACTACTTAATTTCAGATGTATTAACTGTAGCAAACTAGGTTAAAAGAAATTCTGCAAACGGTCTACTACAAAAACATTGGACATACTATCTTGTACTAGTAGGAGGTAAATCGGGATTTCGTCATCTCTTTTATCGACTAACTATTTTAAAGTAAAGAGAATAAAATAATTTATCTCAATAAAATTTGATCTTTTGAATTAATACCTATGGACCGGAATGGGAAGTACTGAACTGTGCTACACTCAGTAGCAATACTTGATAATTTTAGTGCTGTTTTGAAAAATATGTTATAGTGCGTGAATCACGAAACTGATTTGGACAAAGGTCACGAACTCGAACTGAGAATACCAAGACGTGATGATATCACGCCAGTTTGAGAATATCAAATTATACTTCATAATTCTGTCGACACTGTTATCTCTGTCCAATAGGGTAGCTTAAATCTCAACTTAGAGAGATATCTTTCAACTTAGAATGCTTTGGGATTGGTTCTTAAACCAAGAACTCTCTAAGTCAAAAAATTATAACTTAGCGCAATTTTGTAACAAATTCAATACAAATTAACATCTCTTAAAATCTGTCTAAGTTACAGTTTAACTAGGAAAAAATCAGCCTGTGCTAAGGAAACTACTTCAGTCCTTGACATACAATTCCTTGAACTAACCGCTCTATCCCTCATGCTCGGTTCATATTTAATGCTGTTTAACATAAACTATCAATTCATGTTCGCATTTAAGTTTTTTCAATACTTAACTAGACAAAGAGTGGAACTAGGGTCTGAACTATCAATTTAAACATATGGTCCCGGGATTGGCCCCTTGATTTAAAAATCTAAAGTACGTACCAGCAGTAAAGCTTTCCGAACAAATCAAACAAACTCAAAAAAACTAAGTAAAGACAAAATCGAAACAAAATTTATGTACAATGCATTATTAGTACATAGAGCGGCTACGCAGATGCACGAGATTGTGCAAATTACTTCTATTATTGAAGTAACTCAATTGACGCAGAAGTTCAATTAATTTTCTTTACTTGAAAGAGTTACCTAAACCCAGAAAAATTAACAATATTTTGTTTATTCCTAAAGCAAGTATTTAACCCAGAAAATTGTACAACAAATTATTTTTACCTGAAGCAGCAACTTAAACCCAGAAGAGAGTAAATTGTGTTATTTTTAATGAAGCAACAACTCAAACCCAGAAAAATGTATAGTTATACGTTTACTTTAAGCATCTAGAGACCATAAACAGCTCATCGATGGATTTTGAATGTGGAACTAAAAAGACTAAGATTTTAATCTGATACTTTTATCCAGTCTAAAAAAACAATGAAATAATAATTTAATTTTTCAATTTTAGCTATAGGTTTTGTCCCAAGACCACCGTATTAAAGTAGTAAAAAACTAGTTCGGAACATTCAGCAATGTTCCTTGCTTTGTCACAACTACATATGAGACAAAAGTTGTTACAGAAATAAGTAAAACAATATAAAAATTTTAAAAAGAAAAACCCAACAAAATTAAATTGTTTGCTTGTCATTTTTTTTGATATTATTACAATAATATCAAAAAATATGACCCAAAAGCTGACTAGCAAACCCTATACACATGATAATTTTTGTCTGCTGAAACACATCAGCTTCCGTAAACTTTTTGATACTTCGCGCTTTGGATCAATTCTGATGAACCCCTAAAAATTAGACGTCGTTGCACTCATGGAAAACATTTTAGGCAAGCCTAAAATGTTTTTTTTTGGTGAAGGGATGTCAGATTTTTGGGGATTCAGCAGAATTGATCCATGGCGCGAATTATTGAAGAGTTTATGGAAGCTGATGTGTTTCAGCAGACAAAATTTGTCATGTTTCTTGGCGGTCTGCAAACAGTGTTTTAAATCTCAACTCGTTTAGTTTTTTTCTAATTGTTTAGAGACCATGCGAAAAAAATGCAAAAAAGAAAAAACAGACACAGTTTCAACAATGAAGCGTTCGCTTGAAACACAAAACGATGACACAAAAAAGCAACAAGGAAAATTTTCTGTAAACAGTCGTGAATTAAACCGTGAAAAATTCGATGGAGATAAACGGTTTTTTTAATAGACAAACACATAATTGTTCGGTTCGCCTATAATTTGAGTTTAACTTGAACTCCTAAATATGGTTTGCTTTATATATGCAAACTTCCTGAACAGAAATGAAAATTTTAATGGGTAAAATTGTTTCCAGAGACGGGTAAATTTACTCACCTAATCTGAGAACAAATTTTATTTCAAAATAAGTTTTCAAAGGCTAAAAAATTATAATTTGTTTGTATGACTTGTAAATAATGCATTGAAGTTTATCAATTCACAAAATGAATTCTTTTCTGTTGTACATTTTAAAAAAATGCAAAATATTAATAGTTGGTAAATGACTATAGGGAATGACACAGGGAACAAAAAATGGGATGGGCTTAGTATAGATTAAATAAGTCTATTGCTCTTTCTTTTTTGTTCAATCGTCTTTCAAATTCGACAGGTAAAAAATTCGGCTTTTTGTGAACAAAAGACAGCGTGATAGAGAAATATTAAACTGTTCAGCTTACATTTAAAGAAGGGAAACACACCAATGGTCGTAACAAAACGTGAACTAAATTTAAGTGGTAGTAAAAAAGGAAAACGACAATAACTATATAACGACAAACTACAATAACTGCGCTTGTAAATTTATTCAGCACGTAAACAAACGAACTGTTTGTAAAATGGTAGTTCTTTCCAATTCCTTTCAAATTCTATCAAAACTGAATATATTCCAATTTCTCCCCTACCTACTTAATAAACAATTCGACGCTATAAGAGGGCGGAAAATTCACCAGGCAACTCAAAACGAAGCCTTCAATTTTAGAAAAGTGAGATTTAAGAGAATTTGCATGAATGCAAATTTCTGCGGGCGAATTTTTCAACCACCGCTGTTCTTATTAGTTCAAAGTTGCGGGCTGGAGTTGAGAATTCGATTTCTCTCTATATATAGCTGTTATAACAACCCGCACTCCAAATTTAAACCCGCTAATACTCCGCTCCGAGCCACGAAAAGTGGGTTGTTATGGCTAGGGTCATTTATTAAGCCGACGTAAAATTGAGCCTATTTTCTCTGTGAGGAAAAGCAGAATCAACCCAGCAGTATTTCTATTTAAAAAAATTTTTAAGTAAAAAATTAGTAGTGTTTCCTTTTTTACTTGCTAGTCACATATCTTATCAGGATTTAAAAACTAAAAAACGCAAAAACACTTTATTTTCCTCTCATAGAATCGGAAATGAAAGAAAAATAAATTAACTTAGAAACGAAAACCTATCCAAAAACTTAACATAAAAAACCAAACACATGATTTCGGGCATATCTCTTTTGAGGCTATTTTTTCTTTCAGCCCTGAAGCTGTCGTTATAAATTATTACTTATTAGAAAAAGTTCATATAAACTTGTTAAATTTCATATAGAACTTTCTTTAAGTTGACTTCCTTTAATTTTCGACTTCCTTTAAGTGTATAAGTGCTATTTTGACAAATTTTTATGTAACGGTTTGTTCGATCAAATTTCCTGGCCATTACGTTGAAAACTATCCTTGTAAATTTAAACCCGAGCACTCAAAATTGTATTTTATAAATCCAATATTTTCTGACAAATCTCAGCTGTTTACAAATTCGGGCATGAAATATCTATTAAATAAAGAATTAGACTGTCAATTTAGAGTAGAACAACTAACTGTTTAGAATTAATTATTGACACTTAACTTCTAAAAGGAGCTGTTGGCCAGCGAAGTGAAAATTGATATATCGTGCATGTCATGCAAGTTGAGTTTCAATGATTTTTGTTTTTTTTTTGGTCAATTTTGGTATCGTTTACAAGAAATATACTTGCTTTGGTAGTCATAATTTTCATACTTTTAATGTTTGCACTTTGAGAAAGAGGTCTTTCAGGCAAATCGTGAATATTTTGGAGTTTTGTGTTTTATTGAACAATAGAAATTGATTTCCGTCTTTTGTTTTTTGTTCTGAATATTGCTTTAAGTTTGCTCCCTTGAAGTTTTGAAAAAATTGTTTTTGAGTTCCCACTGAAATGCCAATTAAAACATGACCCAATAACGTTTGAAGAACTGCTCTCGAACGATTAGTGGGAGCTCGGATCGATCGCAACCGGGGGGTACTAATGATCACTAGAGGGGGGGAGGCTTCAAATGACGTCATAAGAGGTGATTTTATACAACTAATAACAACTAACAGAATTCTGAATGAAAAAAAATTCACCAAATTTTGGATCACTTGTCATTTGACATTTAGTAGTAAACTGCAGCCACTTGAGTACAGCTGCTGACAATTGTGAATGAGAATGAAAATTAGATCAGACAAAATGAAAAAGTCAAATGCGCAAAAATCACTCAAAAAGTCAGAACAATCAAGCGAAGATTTTATAGTGAAAACATTAAAAAAAACAGAATATGTTTAGTTGTGCGGGAGCGTATATAAGTTGAGGGGGTAGGCGAGGAACGCATTACTGTAGTTTGCATGGGGAAGGGAAGGGGACGGTTATGGGATCGAAATTTCCCAAACTGACTCTTTGGCCCAAAACATTAGTCGAGGCTCCTAATCCCTATACATTAGAAACTAAACTAAAGCTAAAGTCCATTGATCGAAGACAGAGGTAAACTTTCAAAAAATGAAGCAAATCTTTGAAAAAAGTCGCGATTTAAGTAATGAACAAATTTGCTTCAGCTAAGAAACAACATAGCAAGACAGGTCCTCAAATACAATTCAAAAAGTAAATGGAAAACTGATCACTTCTGTACCTGACCAGCAGATCAATTGGACTATTCCAGCCATACATTCAAATAGTCTCATAAGTTTAGCGAAAACAAAAATTTAACCGTTTTCCACCAGCTTTTAAATTTTATGGAAAAATTGACCCCTTTAAGCAAACCCAATAACAAACTCAGAGATTTGAGAGGGGTTTAGTGGCCACTAAAGATAGAAAAACTCAAAAAATATGACAAAAAGATTTGAGAATATCATAAACTCCAAAATTTCCCGAAAGTTGATTCAAATTAGGATAATAATAACCTTTTTGTCGCTGTTTCCGTCCAGTAAACCTTTTGCCAGCCCGAAAAAGGTTGTACTGGACATCAAAAATTGATCACTAAATGTCGTGATATTAATGTATTCAGAACCATAATGTTTGGTTGCAGAAAAAACCCAATCAGTCATTTTAAGGCCGTAAGAAGGTTTCACTGACTCATAGAAAATTATGAACTCAAAAAAGATAAACAAATTTCAAAGAAGAAACTGAAAGGAATTAAAAATTTATGGAGAAAAGGATGAAAACTGCTAACAATTGTGATAATAAAAACAAGACAACTAATTCGCTGTAACTAACAACTATAGAGTAGCTTGTTACAAAATCCTAGAGGTCGTGCACTGGCCACTGATTTTCAAAAAAACTCAAAATTGATAAAAGTTAAAAATTAAACTTGTATACCTTCTCATTAGTATCAAATTGCGTGTTTAAATGTGAATTACTAATACATTTGGCTCTCAAAGAATGGAAATTACTAGTACCTATGTATTGCAAAAGACCTTTATGTTCCTAGATAATAGTCAATTTAAGACTGACCCAACGATATTTTCAAAAAAGTCAAGAAAACGTGATATTGTACATATTTGGGCTCAAAAACTCCGAAAACGACATCTTTGAATAAGGTCTCCCCAGCAGTTGCAGCACTCTAAACCTTTGAAAGACTGCCAACGCTAGCTAGGGACTCCTAATGACATCCAATGCCTGCTGGGCTGTACCTTTTTGTCAAGTTGGAAATATCAAATCATGGAAAAAAGTATGAAAATTTGTAACAGAAAAACATGCCAGGACATCTCAAGAATCGAATTAACTAAGTCACTGACAATAACATCTTGACCAGAACATCAAATTAAAAGAGTAAAAAATCCAGGCTTCTGTATGCGCAAATATATACAAAAATACTAAAAACAATTAGAATTATTCATTTTTCCATCGTCTAATGGTTTGGGGAAAAATAAAAAAACTTTAAAAAATAGTCACCCCACGAACCCCTAAATGAGTACACAGTACAACTGTCTAGTGTGAAACAACGACTGACAAAGCAAGCAAGAGGCAAACACTAACGAAGTTGAAAGAAATCAGAAAACTTTTGCAAATAAGTGGAGTCAAAGTAAAATAAAAGTGGTGTAAAAACAAACCTTCAGACAGAGCCATAAGGGGCCAAAAAAATCTTTTTTGGTACTCCTAATGTCTGAAGAAGTGACACCAGAACTACAACTGAAGGCAAAGAACATAATTTCTCTTGAAACATTCGCAAGCAAACGGTATCGCAGAAAAAGTTAACTCAAAATGTCGCCGAGAAATATCCAAAAACACGGCACTGCTAAGCCAAAGATGACTGTAATTTTTTGAAAATGGTCAACAAGACCACAGGAAAAAGAACAAAATACTGAATTTCTGTAAATTCAATTTGAACCTTTTAAAAAGTGTCAAAATGAAAAAAAAATTATTCCTTTCAACTGAAACACTTAATTAGATGCATTCTTTCTTCGTTGGCAACCAAAGAAATTTGAAATAAAAGTAGCTAAATACTAAGAAAATTAAAAAACAATTAATTTTTTCAAAAACTAAAGAACTGGCTTTTTTGAACTTCAACACTATAAAAGTCAACAAAACAAAGCTACGCACTCAAAGATCTGTTTTTTTTACTTAGTTTTGTTAGTAATCTATTGACCTTTTATTATAGAGAATTAGTGACAGCAGAGCAGTAAGTATAAGTACTACATGCAAAACTAAAACAATTCACAATATTTCTTTAAAAGTAAAAGCCTGTAATTCATTGAAAGCTATAGCTATGACCTAAAAACAATTAACTTGATTGATTTTTTCTACCACCATAGTAACTAATGAGACTTTTCATTAACTAAAATAAGGGATTAGAAAAAACAACATGACAATAGAAACTTGGAGAACTTTTTCTCGAAAACAATGATTGGCAAAGTCAAAGTCCGGATCTTTCCATTTGTGCCCGCCCGCCAGTACGTTTTGCACCCCAGTTACAGAGCACGTTTCTTTCATTATTAAAAAATATTGCACGCCCGTCTGGGATGGGGGTGCAAATAAAATGCACGCACTAAGCTGGGGAGCACAAACAGAAATCAATAAACTTGATTTAAAAACATTATAGTACCATCATTTTAATCTCCACCAGGCACCTATCACACTTGCCCCTAAAGGAACTAAGTGATAAGAAAACAATGAATTCATCACGAAATACAAAGAAGTCATAAAAATCACTAGCTATGGACTCACACCATTAAATAGGTTCAATAACGTTTGATTGGCAACTGTTGAGACCGTTACTTATTGATACGAAGTGATAGGACTGAGGAGTCATTAATAAAAGATTAAAATTTAAAAAATTTAATATTTTGTGACTAAAAATATTGTCAAATTCATAAAAAATCTCCAACTGCCCATTTATTAATTCAAGCAATAGCAAGTACGCACAATTAAAAGGCGCATGTATCATTTTAAAAGCACTCAAGAAAGGAAACGCTGAAAACAGAAATCAAGATGACATACGTGAAAAGATTATAACACTAAAAACTGAAAATTTGTTCAAATACCAATTTCGCAATCCACTTTAATGGTACTACGAAAAAATTACGCCTGATTTTCACTCGATTTTTTATTCCCTATACTATATCAGCTTGACTAAAATCACCCTTCTGATTGGACCTCTTGACGTGGCAGCAAGCCAATGGAATTCGAATACTTTGGATTGTACAAAAGACCGAGCTCCATTACAACCCAATTTTTGGATTATAGAGAACCCGCTGAATACCAATACCACTTTTCGAATCCTAAGAAGACCCACACGTTTAAAATATTTGCCTCAAATTTCGTTCTATAGCAATTAATGAGCCGAAATACTTGAGATCTGCAGTGCTTTGCGATGTTTTTTTTTAAATCACTTCTCTTTTAGATCTATTCTATTCTGATTTTCAATAAACTTAGGCTGTTTGGTGCTTTCACCTCTTCCCTCTCTGTTGTTTAATAACTTTGCGAATACCTTGTTATATCTTGAGGCAGAAAAATATAGCTCTTGAGGAGAGTAAGATTGAAGAAAATTCGGTTGACCAAACTTTTGCAGTTAAAAACGGTCGCAAAATTGATCACAGTGCATTTCAGACAAATTTTTTAATTATGAGATGTTCAGTAAAACCTAAAAGGGACAGCGGGGGTAAACAAATCAAACTAAATTTAAAACATATTTATTGCGGCTGAGCTTAACAACTCAGAAATCAAATTGAATAGCGCTTCAAGGTCATTTCAAGCCTTAAAGCTAGAATAGTGTGACAAGCGAAATTTAATGCTACATTCTATTGAAGCCAAACGGATTTGTTCATTTTGTTCAACATTTATATTTAGCAACTATTATTAGTACGTAATCGTCATATATGAAGTGAAACAGAAACTCAAACTTTAATTACGCAATTATTGCCACGTATTCAAGTGTTCACAATCGCGCAATTTTAGCTCAAACGGAGCAAGAGATACCCAACTTGGTAAGCCAGATTCGATGAATTTTGCGATCTTTATACTAATTCAGAGAGTACGGGGCACCGTATAAGGTATCCCGAACCCCAACTTCAGTGCATTCGGAGAATCTTACGACATAGTAATCTACAACCAATCAGAGATGCAATTTTGACATGTACGGCAGTATAAATAGAGCTTGAAAAACTACCAAAAATCAGTTGAAATTTGCAATTTTGGATATATTAAACTGACATACAGTGCGTATTGAAGCACACTTTCTTGAGCGGTAAATTACTTGTTATCGTGTCTTGTTTCTGTAGATCATATTAGTGATTGTACAGTTTTAACTTTACTTTGACTTGTGAAAAGAGAATTAACTTTGATATTCTCAAAACTTTCTTTCTGAGGAACGAAGTTCCTAAGTAAGAGAAACTTTGTGCAAAGCATAAAGTCAGTTTCTCTTACTGGCTTTAACGAAGCCTACTCTAGTTCAACGTTGGTGTTACTGAAACCAATAGAGAGACTTGCTAACATTAAAGTTCGAAAATTATTTTTATTGTCAGATTTCCAACTGGTAAGACCTACCGTTTTACAACTGCTAACTGTAGCGGCTTGAAACTTTGCATAGTTATAGCCAAGTTATAGGGCTACAGTTTGTAGGAACGGGAATTCCTATATTCGGTTTATAACTTGAGTTATTAACAAAACTCAACAAAAAATTTGATTGTTTCAATTTGAATTATTTTTTTATTCTGAGAGAAACAAGTTTGTTATTCAGCAAAGCTGAGCGATTAGTTATCAGGAGTAATTGAGCAACAAGTAATGCAACGGTATTTGACAGTATAGCGGATAATACAGTTCACAAAAGTTAACTGCAAAAATACAATATCCGGACAGATTTGAGACCGCTGAAACGAACTGGGCGGTGTAAAGTTTTCCTTGACTTTGATAGGAGAGCAGCCGTTACATTTGGTCGCCGACCCGGACAGTGGAAGGCAAACTGCTGTCCAATCTAATGAAGAGAGTGCCGAAGGCACCCCCCAAAGAGTATCAAACAAATCAACAGCGCAACGCCAGTGAGGCAGAGCGAAATTTGCGAGTGCACTTCACAAATTACGTTGAAGAACTAACCTCGCTTAAAAGGAGCAAGCAAAGCAAAAGGCAATCAGGCAATCCTAACACAATCAGCAGAGAGGAGCTTCAATCAACAGCTCAAAGGTACGACAAGAAGCTCCAAGATTTACGGGAAGAAGTCAACACCAAAACAGGGATTGGCTACAAAATTATTGAAGATTCAGATCGACCCAACAAACTAAAGGTCCTCTACCAACAGACTGTTCACCTTCTAGAGGAAGAAATACCCAAGCAATTGCAGCGTCGAAACAAGCTTGTGCCCTACCAAGCAAATTTCGTTGAAGAACATCTGAAAGAAGCAAGGCAGTGCAAAGCAAGTTTGGACTATCATTGGCTTGCCTATATAAGCAAAGGCACGCAACCAGCAATGAATACAGAGCAAAGCAACGTAACCCAAGCAGTGAATGACAGCGAGAGCAACAACAACTACCCAACGGACAACCCAGTTGCTCAAACAGTGCAAAATGGAGCAACAGCAAGTGGCCAAGAGACGGAGAATGTTTCGGAAACATCGTCAGCAAAGCAAAGGCGAGAGGAAAGGATGAAGAAATTCGATATCGAGTTCGAAACCAAGATGCGACTCGAACAAGCACGGTTCGAGCGAAGGAAGCTAGAGCTGGAAATGCAAATGAAGGAACTGGAAACCAAGCATCAACTGCTGGAGGAAGAGCGTGAGCTAGAGCGCAAAGTGAAGAGAACAGCATTAGAGAACGATGATGCTCGTTCCCAATCAACTGGTGCTCGAGACAAATCACCCTTCAACTGGACACCCAAGAAGAGAGATGTCTCTGACTGGGCCAGCAGAATCGACAACCTTCTAACACCAGATCGATCAACAGCCCGCTTCGAAATGACCCCTGAAGTGAACAGGCAAAGTCACTTCTCACGATATCGCAGTTCACGAGACCGTTCCTCAAGTGTTGAAGACCGAGACGTTTCCCCCAGAGCTGGTCGACTACAACACAACATTGGGTACGCAGGTAGCAGTAGCCTACCAAAGCTGAAGTTGAACAACTTCGGCGGGAACCCTCTCGAATGGCCGGAGTGGTCTAGTATGTTCATTGCTACAGTGGATCAACGACCAATACCAGACTCAGTGAAGATGAGCCATCTGAAGACTCTACTGACAGGCAAGGCAAGGTCAGCAATCTCTGGAATGGGCTATTCTGGACAGTTCTATGGTGCCGCATGGAGCATTCTGGAGAGGAAATTTGGAAGGCCTCATGTGATCATTGATGCACAACTTGAGAGTCTTCGCAAAGCAAGTCAGGTGAAACCACACGACTCAACAGGTCTGATCAGTTTCTCAGTTATTGTTTCGAACTTTGTGAATGTGCTCAAAGAGTACAAGCAGATTGGTGATCTGCAATCAAGCTCGACACTGTATATGGCAGTAGATAAGCTACCCCAAGTTCTCAAAGAGAAGTGGTGGTTCTATGTTGATGATAAAGATGAAGATTGGCCTGATCTGATTATGTTTGAAAAATGGCTATCAAGGATAGCATTCGTGCACGAAGGGTTTTCAGCTTTCAAGGGAGAGCGAAGAGAAGAAGACCGAAGAAGCACAAATAGAGACAAACGGTTCTCGAAAACATCGAACTTTAGTGCAAGTTCCAACGTGAAAGAAACGAAGCAAACGCAAAGTGATCACTGTCCACTAGCTGATGGCACTCATAAAATATGGAACTGTCCACTATTCAGAAACATGAGTGTGAATGATCGGTACGTAGCAGTGAGGAAGCAACGCTTATGTTACGGATGTCTAGGCAAAGGACATGCAATCAAAGATTGTAAAGTCAATGCGTGCGGCATCAATGGATGCATCAAGAAGCACAACCGATTGCTACACTCAGAAAACCAAATGGACGAGGGCAATCTTGCAGTCAACGTAAGCGCAGCAACAATCAACCAGAGTAACGAAGTTACTAGCTTTCTTCAGATAGTTCCTGTCTCAATACAGAGCGGTGGCAACAGGCTGAACACATATGCCTTCCTCGATAGTGGATCAACGGTTTCATTCATCGATCAAAGTTTGCAAGAGAAGTTACGGGCCCAAGGCACCGGTGTGACGCTCAACATAGCCGGCATACACGGAACGAAGGATCTGAAGACAGAAAGGGTTCCTCTCAAAATAAAGGGACTACATTCAAAGGTGCATTCAATCGAAGCGTTTGCACACCCGTTAATCTCCTTGGGAAACACAAATTACAACTACAACAAGCTGAAGCAAAGCTTCAACCACTTGAGTGTTTTACCCAACAAAATCTTCAACTTGATGGAAGTTGGCATCATCCTTGGTCAAGATGCTTATGAGCTACAACGACCATTGGACTACAAGATAGGAACACGAAGTGAACCTTTCGCCGTTCTAACAGAGCTAGGATGGGTAGTCAGTGGACCCATGACGGGCAAAAGAAGACAAAATGTTTGTCATTTCGCCTTCACTGAAGATGTGAAAGTGGCAGAGAATATTCAAACCTGGTGGGACATAGAAACCTATGCTTCCAAAATCAACGTCGTCAGTCAGTCAAAGAAGGAACTGCAGGCACAAAAGATGCTAGAGAGTACGACGAAGTTCACAGGCGAGCGGTACGAAGTGGGAATGCTGTGGAGTGAACCAGAGCCAAACCTACCGAACAACTACAGCTCAGCCCTGGGTCAGCTTTACTCACTGGAGCGAAGATTCCAAAGGGACCCAAACCTGAAGAATTTGTATCAACAGTCAATAGATACAGATGTAGAAAAAGGATTCGTAAAGATATTGGACGAGTCCGAAGTGAAAGGCACCTTCGGGAAAGAATGGTATTTGCCACACCATCCAGTGCTAAACCCGAACAAGCCTGGCAAAGTAAGACGTGTTTGCAATGCTGCCTCAAAGTACAAAGAAGTATGCCTAAATGATAAGCTACTTGCAGGACCTGATCTGCTACATGGGTTGATTGGAACAATATTCAGATTCCGTGAAGGACCAATAGCCCTAACAGCTGACATAGAATCGATGTTTCTACAAGTGCAAGTTCCCGAACAGGATAGAAGTTGCTTGAGGTTTTTATGGCGTCCAAGAACTAACGAACCTGTTCAGATATACGAATATCAGCGTCACGTATTTGGAGCTAAGAGTTCTCCAACTTGTGCAAACTATGCTCTCAAGCGAGTGGGACTGGACAACGAAGAAGAGTATCCAATAGCAACCAAGACAATACAAAACAACTTCTACATGGACGATTTCATCAAATCAGTAGAAACCCCTGAAGAAGCACTTGAAGTGTTCAATCAACTACAACCTCTTCTCTCACAACATGGATTTGAATTGAAGAAGTGGATAAGCAACAACGATGCAGTTACCAAAGCAATCACAGAAGACTTGAAGTCAATCAGCAACACGAAGCAAGTCGAAGTGGAACCCAATACGGAGGGATCCTCAGGGCTAGGACTACAATGGACCGTTACTGATGATAGTCTTCAATAGTGCAGAGGCACAAACAAAGAAATTGAAGCTGCTATTACCCAGAGGAAGATTTTGTCATTGGCATCTTCAGTGTTCGACCCGATCGGATTGATTGCTCCGTTCAGTGTTCACATGAGATGACTTCTGAAAGGCATCTGGACTAAGAATGAGCAACATTGGGACAACGAAGTGGAGCCTAGTGAAGAAGAAGAATTCCTGAGATGGAAAGAACAACTTCCAATAGTGGCTGAAACCAGCATCGATAGAAGATACTTCAACAGAGAGAGGGATAAAACCGAACTTCATGTGTTTGCTGACGCATCTGAAGACACGATGTGTGCAGTGGCCTATCTACGTTCACAACCAAAGGAATACTCAGCTGACTTAGCATTTGTCATTGGAAAATGCAGAGTGGCACCGATGAGGCATCTTTCAATACCACGATTGGAGTTGCAAGCGGCAGTCATGGCAGTGAGGTTGAAAGAACAGATAGTCAAGGAACATGAAATGAGGATGAATAGTTGCAGTTTTTGGTCAGACTCAACTACGGTATTGCAGTGGATACACAGTTCCCATCGCAAACAACAAGTGTTTGTGGCCAATCGAGTAGCTGAGATACTAGATACAACTGATGTTTCACATTGGAAACATGTGAGCGGTATCAACAACCCAGCGGACATTGGCACCAGAGCAATCAACATTGAGGAACTCAAGAGGAGTGAGTGGCTCACTGGGCCGGCCTGGTTAAAACGACCAGAAAGTGAGTGGCCAGAGCAAGTGAACCTAATCTTTGCATCAGATGAAGAGAATATACCCTCAACAGTATTCATGATACAGGCTGAAGAGAAGAAAGCTGTTATCCAGTGGGAACGATTCAGTAACTTCAACAGACTAGTAAATACAGTGGCATACGTACGGCGAGCATTGAACAAACACAAACCAGCAACACTCATAGTTAGCATCGAAGAAAGAGCAAAAGCAAAAGCAACAATCTTCAAGCTACTACAACAAGAACAGTTTGGTGAAGAGATGAAATCTCTCAAAGCTGAAAAGGAAATTCCAAAAGTCAGCAAAATTCTACAATTCTCACCTTTCCTAGATGAAGAAGGACTTATTCGAGCCAAAGGCAGAATAGGCAAGAGCCAATTGGACTTCAATGCAAAGCATCCAATTTTGCTACATTGGAAACATCACGCGGTTGAGTTATTCTTGCGAAACGAGCACAAGGACAATCAACACGAGGGCACTGAGCATGTAAGAAACATTGTTCAGCAGAAGATGTGGATCCTAGGCATAAGGAACGCCTTAAGATCAATCAAGAACAAGTGCGTTACCTGCAGAAAGGGCAGAGCGCAAACGATAGCACCAGTAATGGCAGATCTACCCGAAGAGCGGTTAGATGTTTCGACAGCCTTTACAAATGTTGGAGTTGACTACTTTGGCCCTTTCATTGTGAAGATTGGGCGAAGAAACGAAAAGCGAGTGTGTTGTCTCTTTACTTGTCTGACTATGAGAGCGGTGCATATAGAAGTGGTACCCAAGTTGGACACAGATAGTTGTCTCAATGCAGTAATGAGATTTATTGCTCGAAGAGGCAAACCGAATACGATCATCAGCGACAACGGGACAAACTTCGTTGGAGCTGAAAGAGAGTTTGCGGAGTATGTTGCAGCATGGAACAAAGAAGGGATCGAAGAGCATCTAATTCAACGAGGGATCAGATGGAAGTTCAACCCACCCGCAGCACCACACTTTGGAGGAGTATGGGAGCGGTTGGTGAGAAGTTGCAAGAAAGCAATGTATGCAGTGTTGGGGAACAGGTCAGTCATCGTGGACGTTCTTTCAACAACGATGTGCATCGTTGAGCAGACTTTGAATGCAAGACCTTTGACTCCAGTCAGTTCGGATGTTAACGACTTAGAAGCATTAACCCCCAATCACTTCTTGCTTGGCAACAAGAACTTTTGCTTACCCTACCTACCATGCGCAGAGGAATTTGTTGATCATCGAAAGCTCTTTCGACAAACTCAAGCATATGCAAATCTCATATGGGACAGATTTCGTAAAGAATATCTGCCAACTCTGAACAATCGGCAAAAATGGCGATCTACGGCGAACGAAACCCTTAAAGAAGGCGATCTCGTTTGGTTGATCGAAGACAGCAATAAGCGTGGATATTACAATCTAGGTCGAGTTACGGAGACCATCGATGGGTCTGACGGTGTGATTCGATCGGCGATAGTCCGAACAAACGACGGAGTGTACAAGAGACCAGTAGTGAAGCTCGCCCCAGTACTACCTGGAAAAGATGTTTTTGCGATGGAAAACAGGGCCGGCGATATTGCGGCGGAGTTTAACAACTCAGAAATCAAATTGAATAGCGCTTCAAGGTCATTTCAAGCCTTAAAGCTAGAATAGTGTGACAAGCGAAATTTAATGCTACATTCTATTGAAGCCAAACGGATTTGTTCATTTTGTTCAACATTTATATTTAGCAACTATTATTAGTACGTAATCGTCATATATGAAGTGAAACAGAAACTCAAACTTTAATTACGCAATTATTGCCACGTATTCAAGTGTTCACAATCGCGCAATTTTAGCTCAAACGGAGCAAGAGATACCCAACTTGGTAAGCCAGATTCGATGAATTTTGCGATCTTTATACTAATTCAGAGAGTACGGGGCACCGTATAAGGTATCCCGAACCCCAACTTCAGTGCATTCGGAGAATCTTACGACATAGTAATCTACAACCAATCAGAGATGCAATTTTGACATGTACGGCAGTATAAATAGAGCTTGAAAAACTACCAAAAATCAGTTGAAATTTGCAATTTTGGATATATTAAACTGACATACAGTGCGTATTGAAGCACACTTTCTTGAGCGGTAAATTACTTGTTATCGTGTCTTGTTTCTGTAGATCATATTAGTGATTGTACAGTTTTAACTTTACTTTGACTTGTGAAAAGAGAATTAACTTTGATATTCTCAAAACTTTCTTTCTGAGGAACGAAGTTCCTAAGTAAGAGAAACTTTGTGCAAAGCATAAAGTCAGTTTCTCTTACTGGCTTTAACAAAGCCTACTCTAGTTCAACGTTGGTGTTACTGAAACCAATAGAGAGACTTGCTAACATTAAAGTTCGAAAATTATTATTATTGTCAGATTTCCAACTGGTAAGACCTACCGTTTTACAACTGCTAACTGTAGCGGCTTGAAACTTTGCATAGTTATAGCCAAGTTATAGGGCTACAATTTGTAGGAACGGGAATTCCTATATTCGGTTTATAACTTGAGTTATTAACAAAACTCAACAAAAAATTTGATTGTTTCAATTTGAATTATTTTTTTATTCTGAGAGAAACAAGTTTGTTATTCAGCAAAGCTGAGCGATTAGTTATCAGGAGTAATTGAGCAACAAGTAATGCAACGGTATTTGACAGTATAGCGGATAATACAGTTCACAAAAGTTAACTGCAAAAATACAATATCCGGACAGATTTGAGACCGCTGAAACGAACTGGGCGGTGTAAAGTTTTCCTTGACTTTGATAGGAGAGCAGCCGTTACAATATTAATCTGGTTCAGATCTTGACACAATTATTGCAAGAAATTTTGATCTCTTAAAGAGGTTTCTGCATTTGATTCCTATAATGTTTTTGATAAGGAAATTAGGTATCTTTTCTGTTTTGCCCCCTCACCCAGCAAACACTGGGGGGGGGGGGGGGGGGGGTAAAAAACACGGGGGGGGGGGGCAAAACAGAATAGATCCGAAATTTGATATGTCGCAACCATATTCCACGTGCTCCCTTTACCGCCCACGATACAGAACAAAAATTAGTTCCAGGGACTGATGCCGTTTTCAACGATATTCGCACTCAGTAGAGTACACAGTGAAGAGTACACAGAACAGTACGTTATTTAAGAGAAGCTTTCAAAACGCTGCCTGTTTTAAAGAGCGTTTTCAGTAGCTTTTGTATTTTCATTTTGCGTAATCATTACATGAATCAACAAAAATAGGACAGAATTTTCAATTTTCTAAGTTCTAGAGAAATGATAAAAGTACTTACGTAAAATATCCGGATATAATTTAGACAGTTTTCCGTAAAAAGCAGTAATTTGATTTCCACATGAAATATGTTCAATTTTGTCAAAAAATTCCTAAATTCACAGAACAAAAATTTACTTCAAATTATGCAGGCATGACCAAGTCTTACAGCTTTCACGTCGAAAGCAATTAACTGCTTTTCATGAAAAACTGGCTGCACGTGCAACCACACAGAGTATTTCAGTACTGAACAGTGTAAAATCAGTGATTGTTTTACACTTGCCCATTCACTGCTCATGTCAAAATATAAACTGGCAAGATAAATTTTCAGAGTAATTTTACACTGATTTTATTATGATCATCAACATTTTTGCCACTGTGTTCGAGAATTGCGCTGAACATCTTTTTATTCTACAAGCTAGAATAATTGGTAAAGTAGAATTATCTGTGCTTTGATCTATATTTGGTCTTCGAAGACGTTTTTGATAAAGTTAATCGGTAGCGAAAATGTAGCTCGTAAAGCCCCGGTAAATTTACTTTGTCAACTGAGCAAGATGAAAGAACTTTGGCTCCACGGCGCATCCCGGGTCAACGATCATACAACTTTGTTTGATTTCGTACTAGGTCATATATGATTCTTAGTAATCATACTAGGTCATATATGATTTGTATGAATTCTTGGCATTCTTACAAGGACCATATATGATTTCTTAGAAATCATAAAAGGATCATACAGAAAATTCAAAGACTAAAAACTGTATAATTTTGATTTTCCATTGAAGTTGAAAAAATTTCTTGAATTTCATTTTCATACAAGGTCATATATGACACATAATACATTGACTGGTGCCACAAATTCTCGTATAATGTAGTCATAAGACTCATTAAATTATTATATCGCATTTGCAATCCACATTTGATTCATTGTGTGCGCTAAAAGCATAACTTTGTGGTTTAAACGTATTCAGAAAACGAATTTGACGTGATATGCATTCTTTTTCTTGATTATTTTTTTTTTATAAATGAGCATTTATAAGTAAAAACTGGCTTCAGAGTAGGTCAAAAATTTTGTTATTTGTTTGGACTTCCTATTTTATTTTGTGCCCTACTTGCAGTTTATATTGTACTTTAGGGTAATTTGGTGGATCACAATGTGATGCCGGGGTATCATATATGTGATGCCCCACCGAATAAAAACAAAAAAACATAAATGGGTAAAGATTTTCAAAAAATAGATGTATGATTCTTGGTATTCGTACTAGGATCATATATGATTTCTTGGTAATCATACAAGTATCATATACGATTTCTTTGGTTTCATACAAGGATCGTACTAAGAAATCAAGTATGGACAGTATGAAATCATATATGATCCTTGTATGAAATCAAGGAAACTTCAACCCGGGATATAAGTGAACCCTTGCTAAACAAACGGCTATAAATTTAGACCTGGCCTTAGTTTTTTGGGATCTTTTCAACCCCTCGGAAATTCTTTTCGCTTTGTATTCCAATTCGACTAATTGCCCTAGCAAGGCGCACTTTATTCTATCCAGTTTAACACAGTATGAGCATACACGGAAAGTTTAGTCGTCTCTGATTGGTTAATATATCGGTCGCTTAAATTCTATTCAAGAATAGGCCCCCCTTTTGCAAAAGGGGGGGGGGGCAATTGTTGAAAAGATCCCTTTTTTGTCTTATCTGGCCTGGAATTCTGAAAAACTATTTGTCACTTCTCTTCAAAATCAGAAATTATTATAAGAGCGTAGATTAAAAAAGCGATGAAATTATAATTTTATCAAAAATTAACACGGAAAAAAAGAACTCACTACGTTGTAAATGGGTTTGTCACATTTATATGGTTTTGTAATTTTCAGTTCATTTTCGAATGCTCTGTTTTTTTTCCTAAATTTAAAATGGGCAAACGAAAAATTTATATTTTGGATTTTGACTGCGCATGTTGATGAAGAATTATACATGTTGATGAAGAATTATACTAGACTGATTTAATACTGTTTTTCATCGATATACTGGTTTTGTAATGGTTCAGTAGTGGAAAACAATGGGTTATGATTACGTTTAACTTTTATCTGAATTTTTTCCATAATTCCAATTGATATTTAAGTTGAAAAAATCAAAGTTTTACCGATTCGCTGCTGATTCATGTAAAATTTAAGCACAACGGAAATCCGAAAGCTACTGAAAAAGCTCTTCAAAAAACAGGCAGTTTGCTTTGCAGTTTTTCTATTTTTACGTTTAATTTTGTTTGCGAGCATTTACAAATGCGTTTTCCAGACCATGTATTTTGGGTCGCACCACGCCACCGTTGCGCGACCCAAATGGTCTGATCACAGCGGCCTAGGGTCGCGCAACTAAATCTGGGTAGTTTTCGACTTTTAGTATTTTCGACCTTTTACACGCTCACCCATTTGAAACAAACACTTACTAACCTATGATGTGAATTAGAAACAGGAAATACTTCTGAATTTTGTTCACATAGATTTGCAGCAAATATGTATAAAACAATAGTTACAAATGAACTCTGTGAAAAAATAACGTGTGATAAAATTTTAGGTGGATAAGAAAATGCCGCAAGGATTCTTGTGGGTTTTCTACAAATAATTAGCCCGCGGTAGCGATGAGCATGTGAACTTATTTTGATGAAATATTTCGTCCTCTAAATAACCTACAAATAGAATTTAGTCTTTAATCAGAGATAAAAGAGACGAGTCACATGTAGTTTTAATCCCTACGGTACCTGCACCTAGACACAAGGCTTTGATAACTTGGATTTGCAAAGTTTACGCTAAGTTGGTTAAAAACTATTACACTCGATTTGCATGATAGGTTGAACAAGTTGAAAGACATTAAAAAGTTGACGTTTAGCTTGGATGATTACGGGTGGAGGTTTCGCTGAAAATAATGTAAGCTTTGTAATGAATAGTGGAAAAATGAATATTAATCATATTTTTTGATGTTTTTGTCTTGCTTTCTACCATTACGCTACCCCTCAATGAATAATTCTATAATATATATGCGTTTAACTTTTACAAGCGGTTTTTAGCGGCAAAATTTTTCACCACAGCGGTGAAAAAATGGACGCAAAAAGCAGCAAATCTTAAAGAAATTAAATTTAAGCTGCCTTTAGTTGTCGAAAAATTTATAAAGCTGAATAAAACAGTCTTTCGATGTGTTTTTTAATTGAATAATCAAGTAGAGATCGAGCAACTTTTACGTAAAAGCTACTGTAAGCAACGTACTATACAAAGACAACATTCAACGGCAAAAGCACATCAGAATGCCTCGGCAAATCTAGTTAACTTTGTTGGCAGCTCTTAGTCTAGGTCGCCAATTTACACTAATCCGTTCAAAAAACCGAATTTGTTAGGCTAAGCGATCAGTTTTGAGCCATTTTGGAAATTATTCTTAGTGGGAAATCGGCCTTTGTATTTCTCAGAAATAATACGTATGTTGCATTTAGAACGGAAAATCTAAGCGAAAGTTTTGATATAATACGCACAAAAATTCTCTATCTAATGATATAATTTATTCAATTCAATTTACTCGTTAACATCCTCCGGCCCGGAAGAAGATGGTGGGAGGATTGGTACAAGCTTAACGAGTGGGCGGACGAGCGATCCGGACGACGTGCGTAAGACGGCTGAACGGGCGACGCTGTCGGAACCGTAACGGAGTTCTTCAATCCGAGCAGTTGGATAGTAACCCCTATGGTTGCTTTCTTCAACGATCCAAACTAAATCACCAACATTGAGGTGACGCTCGGCAGGCGTCTGCCACTTAGATCTACGGTTCAGTGCAGGTACATACTCCTTAAGCCAACGTGCCCAAATTGCATTGGCGTAGGACTGTGCACGGGCGTACCGCTTACGATGATCGAACTCGTCGACGCCAACGATAGACGGAATTCTGTTTGCTTGGTTACCGAGTAGAAAATGGTTAGGTGTTATTGCGCCTAGGTCGGACGGGTCGGCGCTTACGGGCGTTAAGGGACGTGAGTTTAGTGCGTATTCGACCAGACAAAAAGTAGTGTTCAACACCTCATCTGTGAGGCGACGCGTACCGAGGATAGTGTACAGTACTCTTTTAAAACTTCGAACTAGCCTCTCCCAGATGCCACCTTGGTGTGGCGCACTGGGTGGATTGAACCTCCACTTAATGCCCTTATGTGCAAGTTCGGTGGCAATGTTAAGCGTATTCCATTTTTTCACACATTCACGGAGTTCTTTCTCCGCTCCACCATTATCCTTTCTCCTGAAGTTCGTACCATTATCCGACCAAATCATAGCAGGAGTACCCCGACGGGAGACGAACCGCTCCACTCGCATTACACAGGAACTAGTGTCCATGGACGGGACAACTTCAACATGGACAGCACGAGTAGTGAGACAAGTGAAGAGAAATCCCCACCTCTTCTCGGTAGTCCGACGAACTGTGACGTAGAATGGGCCGAAGTAATCAACCCCGGTGTTGGTAAAGGGAGGAGACTGGTATGCGAGTCTCTCCTTTGGAAGGTCTGCCATGATAGGTTGAATGATTGCGGCACGGAACTTTCTACACAAGACGCAGTTTGATTTGATTGAAGGCAGTGTGGAACGTAGTTGCGTAACGTAGTGGCGTAACGTTCCTGTACCTTTGACCTTAAGTAATCAATGCCCTGATGATGGTTCTTCAAATGAGTATGCCGCAGAAACAGTTTAACAAAAGTATGACGCGCATCCAGCACGATAGGATGCTTAGTGTCAAAGTCAATTTCCACTAGCCGTCGGAGTCGAACAGAAGAACGGATGAGACCATGAGGCCCAATAAACGGAGTAAACTGAGCAATGCGGCTGCTCTTCTTAACGGATTTGTTGTCAAAAAGGTTCTTTCTTTCAGTATTAAAGGATTCTCCCTGAACCAAGTATTGGAGATGACGCTCGGCTTCGTCAAGCTCAACAGGGTTGGCTATGCTGCCGTCTACGGTACGGTAACTTTCATGAGATGGTAAAAGACGGAGCACATATGCGGTGACACGAAGTAGTTTTTGATAAGAACTGAACTTATCAAACGGGATTAGATTAATACTTTGTTCCTTAGTGGGCTTGGTTACGGATGCGGCTAAAGATGAGATGGAGTCATCATCTTGTTCCTTGGTTACAGCGCCGAGCTTGATGTTATCAACGACGTCAGTATTTGGTACAAAAGGGAATTGCTTAGTTCTCGAGAAGTCAGGGCCCCTCACCCAGCTACTTGATTGCAAAACTTCAGCGGACATGCCACGCGTGCCAGCATCGGCCGGATTATCACAAGTGGCGACGTGGTTCCATTGGTCAACGCTGGTGTTCTCCAGGATTTCACTAACACGATTTGCAATGAAGATGGGGTGTTTGTTTCTTGAGTTTATCCACTGCAAGACGATGGTACTATCTGTCCACATAAAGACTTTGTCCACAGTAACCGTTAATGCTTGACAGATTTCCCTTTTTAAACGGGCAGCGAGGAGAGCGGCTTGTAATTCCAACTTAGGAACTGTCATTACCTTCATAGGTGCAACACGGGCCTTGCCCAAGACAAACGCCATTTCTGTTATAATCTCCCCGGAGGTGCAAATTACTTGAGCCCTAAGAAAACCTACTGCACTGAATACGTCTTGCGAGCTATCACCAAACATGTGGAGTTCAAGATGTTGGAATGGTCCTGAAAAGTAACTTCTCGGTATAGTGATCTCAGCTAACCGCGGCGGTTCAATACACCAGGCAAGGAATCTGTCAACTGTGTCTTTAGGTAACTCGTCATCCCAACTTTGTCCATTGACACGCCAAATGTCTTTCAAGATTAACCGAGCACCAACGGTAAACGGTGCGACAAGACCAATTGGATCGTAGACCTTCGACACTAGACTTAAGACCAAGCGCTGTGTTAAACTTTTTGTGATGGTGCTGTTAGTACCCCTACTCACAACCAGAGTATCGTTGTTGTGATCCCACTTAAGTCCAAGCACGTGCATTGATTCCTCCTTGGATGAAACGATGACCTTCGGTTCAGGGGATTGAGCAGACCCATCAATTCGGTCAGCCAGATCTGGTACATTGCTTACAAACTTAGTAAGCTTGAACCCACCTAGATGGAGAAGATGTACCAATTCCTTCGACCTAATGAGGGCCCTCTCGGGGGATTCCACTGAGTCTAAGTAATCGTCCATGTAGAAGTTCTCAAGGACGGCTTTTGCAGCTTCTGGGTACTCCTTAGCATTATCCCTTGCCGTGCGTTGAAGTGCGTAGTTGGCGCAGGTGGGCGAATCTTTTGCCCCAAAGATGTGGCGCGTATACTGGTGTACCACAACTTTTGATGTGGGGTCCTCCCGCCACAAAAAGCGCAATGATGGTTGGTCACATGGTAACACTCCAACTTGGAGGAACATTCCCTCGATGTCGGCGGATACGGCAAATGGATGTTGTCTGAACCGTAGGAGTACATAGATTAGGTTTTGCAGTAGGTCAGGTCCGGTGAGTAATAACTTTTTAAGAGATGCGCCATGGAATTTTGCTGCTCCGTTTAGTACCCTACGAACCTTGCCCGGCTTGTTCGGGTTAACAACCGGATGGTGTGGTAGGTACCACTCTCGTTCCGAGCGACTTTCCACCTTATGAGCATCTTTGACCATTACTACGTAGCCTTTGTCTAAGTCCTCTTTGATGGTACTCGAGTACTTTTCCCTTAATGTCTGATTTTTTGTGAGCCGTTTTTCCAAAGACTTTAATTGAACAAGCGCTGAGAAGTAATTGTTGGGCAGTTCGATGTTATCTTCAGCCCATAGCATTCCTACATCGTACCTTTTTCCATTATGCACGGTGGTGTTTTCAAGAATTTCATGCGCACGCGCATCCGAGGCGGATCGTGGGTCTACTTGCTTAAGTGCGCCGTACGACTCCATGTCGTACCAAGATTTTACCTGACTAGCGAGTTCAAAATCCTGCTCCATATTAGCTTTGAAACAAGTCGAGACTAAACCTGAAGACGACGGTAGAGGGCCGCTTAGAACCCAACCTATGGGCAAGCGAACAGCGAAGGGCGAGGACTTCTCGTCGGCAGCGAAGTACTCTAACGGGCGGATGGCATGATAAACATCTTGTCCAAGTATCATCTCGATGTTTCCATAGCAATATGTAACTGGGTCTAGGACTGCTAGGTGCGGGTATGTTTCCTGAAGTGCTTTAATGTTGATGACATCGGCGCCTACATTTAAATCTTCCTTTACGTAAGGGCTTACTTTAAATGGTTCAAACGCTTGGTTGTCGCGTGGTGTTACAATTAGTTCAACTAACTTAGTGTCTACAACCTCCTCGGTATTTATACCCTTGACTGTTAATTTCAATGCTGTACCGTGCAAACCAAGTCTATTTGCAAGATCATTGGACACCCAAGAGTTACTGCAAGCGGTATCACACAAAACTAAAGCCGTGGTATCTTTACCGTTAGAGCTCTTTAACTGTAATTCAGTCACCTGAAGGAGGCCTTTCACATTACTCACAGATGACAAAGTGGTGGTCTTGCTCAATAGTTGGACACTAGGAAGTTTACTTTGATTTGCGCCAGCATTAGAATTACTGTTGTTTTTGTTTGGAGGGGATTTTGATGAATAAACCCTCTCAGCTCCATGGAGAAGAGTATTATGGGAGCTGTTGCAACCGTCCTTCCTGCATTTCCTGGGGTTTGGGCATTGCCTGAACATATGCTTTTCTCTCAAACATGAGAAACACAGTTTTGCTTCCGCCACTACCTTTGCTCGCTGAGTGGGAAACTTTTCTTTAAATACCCTACACTCCCAGATGCGGTGGTTACTTTTACACACAATGCAGCGAGGGGTTGCAGGCGTTGACGATGTTGAGGCTGGTCTCTGAAAGCCCTTAGTTTGTGTATTAGCAGCAAAAGTTCTTGAGGCAACTTTGGTCTTTACTACTGAGTTGGTGTTATCCTCAGTTCTTGCCTTCGATGAAGTTTGTTTCATTAAATCATGTGCCTCCGCCTTCAACTTCAACCAATCGTTGAAGTCAAGGAGTGTTGGCTTAACCCAATGTTTCTTCACAGTGAAGAGTGACCAAAACTCTATCAGATTGGGCGGCAATTTTTGCACAGCCGTGTTGAGAAGTGAGGCGCTCTTAAGGTCTGAGTCATATGAAAGTGATTTAAAGACTCCAACAAGACTTGAAATTGTTGCAGAATAGATTATGATGTTATCACTATTGTGCATCTTAAGTGGAGGAAAAGAGCTGAGTTTGTCTAAGTGTGCACTGACTACTGCCTGTGGTTGGCCAAATTTACGTTCAAGTGTCTTAAGTGCGTCCTTATACATTAAACCACAGTATGCGAACTCAGCGATGGCGGTTTTAGCTTTTCCAGTTACAAGCGTTTTTAAATATGTTAACTTGACATCATCAGTCAAGGACTGTGCGTCTATGGCGCTTTTAAATTGTCCGAACCATTCGTGCCACTGCAGTGGATCACCATTGTACTGTGACAATTTCCACTCGGGCAGTGGATCGTTCTTCTTACAAGTAATTGCCTTCGCCAACTGCTTTATCAAATCCGCCGAGTCCAAAGAAGGAGCCGAAGGTGTGGGATGCGGCGGGCCACCCCAACACAACGGGTTCGGAACGGTAGCTCCATACGTTGGCGGAATGATTGGAGTGACAAAGGTGGGGGCGGTACCTGTGGAAGAACTAAATGGATTCCCTTGCATGAAGTCTGATGTTACGTAATTTTGAGCGCCTGCTGCTGCTTGTACTTGAGAGGAGCGGAGCGATGTAGTGATATGAGGGTTGATTAACGGGGCCGGTTGTGCGGTGTATAAGTTTGCAGATGTACGTACAAGTGGTACTGCATTAGATGGGACTGCTGCCGGAAAACGCCAGACATTTGGATCCGGAGGAGCAGGAGGTGCGTGGGTTATAGGGACAAAATTTTGGGGCTGAAAACTTTTGTGGGGGTGGTGGATGAATTAGTTGAGGTACAAAAATGTTTGCGGAGGAAATGATTGGTGCAGGCGGAGAATGGGGTAACAGATTGACATTGACATTATTCGCCACGGGGTTAGTGGCGTGTAGTGGGAGTGCTTGTGGCGGCGAAGGAGGAAAGCGGAATGCTGGTGGGATTAACGGGAAATGCGGTGGTGCGGGGTTTAGAACGGAGGATGGGGGGGGGCTGGAACATTTATGTGTGCTTGTTGCGGATTAAGTGCTAGCGGAGCATTAATGAGTGTGTTTAAAGGTGGTGAACGCGGAGGGCTGACTAAATTCAACTGTCCCGGCATGCTCGACCTGTGCGGGAATTGATGATCTAACTGTAAACCATCGAAGTGCATTGTTGCTTGAGACAGTTGTCGGGCTGTGTTTGGGGCGTTTAGTTGAGTTGGCATACCAAAGTTTATTGGTGGTGGAGGCGTATATTGAGGCTGCTGCTGCTCTTGCATGATGTTGTTTGCAACATGTGCATCATTGGTTACATTAGTTCTTTTACTTGGTTCTTGCGGCTCATGGACAGGGAGGTTGATGTTGGCCTCAACTTGACCATGTGTATTGAAATTGGAGTGTGAGTTTGGAAGTTGAGTTGAAGAAGGTCGTTGGACAACTGCTTGGTTGGATTGGGCGATGGAACCAGAAAAGTGCAAACTCGGTTCATTTGCAACATCTGCCATGTTCCCGGCCGGTGACGAATTAACCCAATCTTGAACAAGTTTCTTGCTCTTGACTGAACTTCTTTCCGTAAAAAGCCCACTCATTTTGCCTGTACCAGACCCGTCCGCTGATGATTTTGTCATCAACTCAATTTCCTCAAGGGCTGCAGCAGCTACTTCCTTGCGATGATCCTCCTCAAGCTGCTCAATTTCTAATTCCCGCAATTTCGTTTGTTTTTCAATTTCAAGAAGTTGTCTAGCAATGCGAAGCTTTGCCTCATGTTGTTTCTCAAGTTCCTCCCTTTTTAGTCTTGATAATTCTAAGTCTCGTTGACGCTGACTTGATCTTTTTGAGGAAGTCATATGCGAGCCTGATCTTGAGTGGTGAGAGGTATACATCTCTGCTGTCTCTTTGTCATGGACCGAATTGATATACCCTCGAGCAGCAGCAATGAACTCATCAGTTTTCTTTGTTACAGTCTATAACCATTTTTCAAGGTTCTTACAGGCAGCATCTGGATCTTTAGTCCTTTGTGCCAGATCAAAGAGCTCTTCGTTCTTGTCACTTACTCTAGTAAAAGCATCTTTGCACTTCACAATCAGACGTTCGATCTTAACTTTCCTGTCTTGCTTATCCACAGCATTGTTAATTTCACCATAAATGTTATTTAGTTCAGCCTCTAATTTTGCCCTCGCGCTATAAAGTTTGTTAAATTTGTCCTGCAAATTTGTCATGACCTTAAGAAAAACAGGAACCACAAGTTTAAATTAGAACTACTATAAAGTACACAGACATGCAACAGCACAACACAAATGGGTTATACCAAACCCTAGTGTGACGGTTTGCCTAGCAAACCACCAAAGAGCAAAGATATTCGTCGAGTACAATAGTACCCGGCGAAAGAAAGAAAGAACGGTGCGCAGGAAGCGCGGAACGGGACAGGACGGGAGACGGGACGGACGGGAAGAGACGCCGAACGAATAACGCACGACGCAACGGGAAACCGGACGGACAAACGGGAGCGTCGGGCGAATGGCGCGCGACGAAACGGGAAAGCGGCACGGGCGGGGCGGAAGCCACAAGCGAGGAGGCGGGAAGATCGATGCTAGCAGACCACAGCAACAAACTCAACCAAACAAGATAGCCGTAACTCCAGAATAAACTTAAGTCACACCCTAGAAAGAAGGAGAGGGGCTACTGCCAGGTAAACTAGCACAAAACATTATGGGGCTTTATCAACGGCATCAAAACATGAAACAATTCACGGCAACGATGTAGTATAACCAAAAGTCGAAAAGGTCATGAAATACACTAGCCGTAACTCCAGAACAAACTTAAGTCACGCCCTAGCAAACCACCCTACCCAGACAACAAAAAGGCATATCACAAAAATTAATAACGCTACAACAAATTGCTAGCAAACAAGTGTGGTGAAAGTCACGAAACAAACCAGCCGTAACTCTAGAATGAACTTAAGTCACACCCTAGCAAGGAACGAGGCTAAACAACAAACCAGCATACTAGCAGAAAGAAATTTTACTACAGCAAAAATTCAACATACTACATCAAACAACAAATTAAACGGGGGATAGAAAGAAACAAGGTGACACGGAAACAAAAGAAAGGAAACGGAAAAATGAAACCAGATAACCTTGCCGAAAACGGACGGTAGCGAATAACTCAAAGAATGGGGAGAGCGAAACGTTTAGTAAAGCGCTATCGGATAGAACCAACCACAAACTAACCCGTAACTCGTGAGTTAACTAAGTCACACCGCCAGTCAGCGGGTAGACTCCCACAACAGCGCAAGACTAATAGACATTCAGGTTATCAAAGGCTTGTGTGAGTTCCGCCTCCTCGAACGCATGACGGGTGCGAAGCGTTTTACGACGGCGCTTCGACAGTTTCTTCGGACGGGAGCGTGCCATCAAGGACCGGAGGTTGTTCTTACGAGCTAAGACTATAGTGAGTGTTTTCAGCTCAAGCGCAGGCCTTTGGTGTAATGCTCTGTACTCTTTAAGTAAAGTAGGATCTTTCTGTTTACGTTTAGACACAATGTCTTTCACTAAATGGATGGTAACTAGAGTACTACGCTTGAGCTGATTATAAATATCAGGAGTTCCCTCTCTGGGGCAATACACTATAGCTTCTATGCGCTCCTGATACTTTTCAAGCACTTCAATAAGCTGCGAAGGTGTTAAAGGCTTATTGTTGTTACTGCGATGACGTGAAAGCGAATTGATCACTACATCATGCCATATGACTAGGCGCTTCTTATCATGAAAGAAATGACTCAACTGGAACTGCGCTGTTTTTCGGACTTTCAAAGCGTTATGGTTGAAACTTAAACCCGGTAATGCGTAAACGTTACGTTTGTAACGATTTTGTGTTACTTGAGGCGCAGTTTTTTTGGCGTGATGAAGTGAAATTGCAGCTAATATGAAAACCATATAATGTTTTTACCACATAATTGATGTGAGCTTTGCTCAAACTCCGAAACTTGATTTTTTAATGCGCAATTTTCACGACTTTCCAAAAAAGCGCTTATTTGAGGAAAAAAAATCAGTTACCTGATCTTCTTTTTTTTGTGAAGTTTGAAAAAACTTGACCAAACTTGTTTTTTACAACGTTTTAATCTATCTAACTACTATATAAGTATGCTTGAATGATCGGATAGATTTTTGCCCAATTTTTTCAAATTTCGTCAATTTTTTCAAACTTTTTTCTTGCTTCGCGTGGTTTTTTTTCGTATAAGACTTTACCCTTTCCAATAACTATTATTTAGCCCGATTTGGTCAATTCTACAATTTTGACCAAAAATTTTCAAATTTCAATAAAAAGGTGTATGGGGTGGGTTATCGGTGACGAGTGATTAATGATAATACCAGAATATAAGTAATGGAAACGAAAAAAAAATTGAGGGAGGTTACTAGATTTGCCGGTTCAATATCAACTTAGGGCTTCAAAGACAAATATTAAGTTTTTTTTGGGTGAGTCTTACAAGTTTTTTTTGTGGCTCTGCTCTGTCAGTTTGTGGCTGCTCTGAATCAGTTTTGAGAAACCTCTGATCCGTACAGGGGAACCTTTCATCCGTTTATCAAATCTGTGTATGAGCTGAATTCGCTTGTCCGGTTCTGTGGTAACATCTCCAACAGTCTTCAACAAGGGTTGAGGTCCGAAGAGTTCTCGTAAAGGGTTCCAACCTGGTCGACTATTACTGGGACTACTGTGACCTGGGGGCAATGTTCTTTTCTTCTCAACTATAAAGTAAAATCTATGCCGATGAAAATTTGATAATAAATTTGTCTAGATGTTTAATCTGCTTGCTTTGTATAAGTTCATCTATTTTTGTATATAATTTCTTTTGCATATAGATTAATTCAACGAAGCGCAGATAAAACCCATGAATATTTTCCGACTGAAAACTAATTTTTCAATTAATGGCCTTTTTGATTCGCGTCAGAGGTTTGCTAACTGTCAGCATTCCGTTTCGAGCGAAGAAAACATCCCAAGACTTGTACACCATTTCCATAGTTTCCAAAGCACACCGTTTCCAAAGTGTCCATAGTACACCGTTTCCCTTCAGAAAGGGGCGCGGCTCCAGAAATAAAGCTGAATAAAACAGTCTTTCGATGTGTTTTTTATTTGAATAATCAAGTAGAGATCGAGCAACTTTTACGTAAAAGCTACTGTAAGCAACGTACTATACAAAGACAACATTCAACGGCAAAAGCACATCAGAATGCCTCGGCAATTCTAGTTAACTTTGTTCGCAGGTCTTAGTCTAGGTCGCCAATTTACACTAATCCGATCAAAAAACCGAATTTGTTAGGCTAAGCGATCAGTTTTGAGCCATTATGGAAGTTATTCTTATTGGGAAATCGGCCTTTGTATTTCTCAGAAATAATACGTATGTTGCATTTAGAACGGAAAATCTAAGCGAAAGTTTTGATATAATACGCACAAAAATTCTCTATCTAATTATATAATTTATTCAATTCAATTTACTCGGTAACAATTTAAAATTTTTAACGACGGAACTTTTATTTCCATCTTTCTCACAGCAATGAGCGTTAGAAAATACAATTTTTACAACCGTTTACTGCGTTGGTCGCAGCTAATATAATTTTTAGCAATTTTTTTCTCAAAAAGTAGCTTTAACAGCTCGTATTGATATTCGCATCTCGCGTTAAAAATATCTCCTTTTTACAAGTACAGTTATCAAAAACCTATTTAAGTTGTAATTCGTGGACCAAAACTGAACATAATGTTATAGTTTCGTCAGACCACTATCTCATTAGCTAATGGACACCCGGATTGGGCTCCCAGTTAATCCCATCGATGGATCATAGAAATTTCATAAAAAGTGCATTGATGGGTCACCGCAGCTCATTGCCACTTTCTCTCTGATCATCACAGGGAAAGCTCTGATTTTCACAGGTTCAAAGAAACTACATTGATTGAAAAGCATCAATTTTTACTGGATCACAGAAAACCCATCGATCAAGAAACTCTGATTTTTACTGGATCATAGTTAATCCACCAATGGGATATCACGTCAAAAATAGGTCCGAAAAACATCAAAAACGTCCCCCCCCAGCTTTGAGGTCAGATAACATATAGCCGCCCAGGATTGATAATTTATCAAAATGTTGTAAAAGTTCTCGTGATTTTAAAGATTTGGCTTGTTTTAAGTACACCTTAACTTAAATTGCATGCTCAACCATTTTTGATTAATTCAAAATTTAATTAGCGATAAGACATATTCATATTTTCATTTAAATACTATGATCCATTCATGGAAATAGAAAGTTACTATGTTTTACCGATGGTTTTCAATTTTTAATGTATTATTTATGATCTATCGTTAGAAATCAATGGGAGCCCAACTTGGGCAAGAAATATATCAGCCAAGCGGGCCAGATTTGTGGCTATCGGTCGACCAGGTTCTGATCATCGCTATTGTCTGTCAATCAATGTCTTTTCATACCCAATATAGGCCCAGAAAGATCTTTTCTTTGTCCCACCCTAGTTAAGAAAACCAAACAAAAACGGCAAAAAAATTGTATATATCTTGTCGGCATGCTCGGTTTCATACGTAAGAATGCGTCGGTACGTTCGGTTTTCGGGCATTTTGGCTTTGAACGCATTAAAGAAACTCGATTTTCGATACATGAGAGATTCCCTATTTTCGGTTTAAGAAGATTTGGTTTTTTCGATATTTAAACGTCGAGATCGTCGGTATATTCGTTATTTAAACGCAAGAGATCGTTGTCATCCATAGGAGAAATAGTCTGTTCTGTTAATGTATATTGTAGTCAAACAATTTGATAGCGTTCTTTTTGTATGAAATTGAAACGTACTTCTTAGAAGAATCTGAAAAATATTAAAAATTCTTCCTTGGCTCGTTCTCAAAACTAATTGAACGACAGGCCCACAGGGCAATAGTGAATCACAGTTAGCTAGATAAGCCAGTCCGGGTTGACAAAAAGTTTTAATCATAGAACTTTCATATTATGGATCATAGACTTCATACATTCAAAAAGTCATATTAAATTGGTAGGACTACAACTTTGTCATAAATGAAAGTTCTATGACTAAAACTTATTCATAAATGAAGTTTTATGATTACAACTTTTTCATAATATGAAGTTCTATGGCTACTAATTATCCATAACAGAAACCAGGCATTTAAAGAGTCTTGGTTTTTTCGTGAGTCCTCATGAGCTTCTTAAACTACAAGGGAAAACAGACTGTTTTTCTTGCAGAATAAGCCAAAATAGAGGCTCTTTTTTTCCAAGACATATATATATATAGCTAAAATCTAGAATCCCGGATAGGCCAGGAATATTGTAGCACAACATAGAAGAAAGAAACAAAGCACAATTAAAATACAGCACAATGGGAGAAGGTGCCTGTAAGGGCACAAAGGGATGGACATTTAACAAAAAATCGAGTTTTTTTTTTAAAAAAATCATTTTAACACCCAAAATTTAAACGAAGACCCCAAACAAGAAAAAATTGGTGCCTCAAAATCCTTATGGATAGAAGGCTCTCCCAAAACAGTTTGGGTAACATTGAACACCTCCGTTGACCCAGAAGGTCATATTACATTTTTTAAATACGATTGACTTTTTGAGAAACACTTGACGAAATCGCAAAACCTGACTTTATATATCACTAAGGCAAAATATTCTTGATCCATGGCCAACGTTAGTCTAACGCAGGCTTGTTTTATCAATTTGAATAGCCTAGACCCAGTAGTAAAGAAATGAGACTACTTTTTACATAAAAAACGTTAGAAAAATTAGCGTTTCCGACCTTCACCTGTTTTATGTAAGAATTTTTGAAATATTGGCCCAAAAGAAAAATCTCGGGTAGTTATAACATCTGTATGGATAGGAGGCACTACCAATACGGTATGGGAAACATTGAACAACTAATTGACTCAGAAGGTCCTATTGCATTTTTTAGATACGATTGACTTTTTGAGAAACATTTGACGAAATCGCAAAACTTGACTTTAAATATCACTAAGGCAAAATTTTCTTGATCCATGGCCAACGTTAGCCTAACGCACGCTTGTTTTAGCAATTTGAATAGCCTAGACTCAGAAGTAAAGAAATGAGACTACTTTTTACATAAAAAAACCTTAGAAAAATTAGCGTTTCCGACCTTCACCTGTTTTATGTAAGAATTTTTGAAATATTCACCCAAAAAAAAATTCTCGGGTAGTTATAACATCTGTATGGATAGGAGGCACTACCAATACGGTATGGGAAACATTGAACAACTAATTGACTCAGAAGGTCCTATTACATTTTTTAGATACGATTGACTTTTTGAGAAACATTTGACGAAATCGCAAAACTTGACTTTATATATCACTAAGGCAAAATTTTCTTGATCCATGGCCAACGCTAGCCTAACGCACGCTTGTTTTATCAATTTGAATAGCCTAGACTCAGTAGTAAAGAAATGAGACTACTTTTTACATAAAAAACGTTAGAAAAATTAGCGTTTCCGACCTTCACCTGTTTTATGTAAGAATTTTTGAAACATTGACCCAAAAGAAAAATCTCGGGTAGTTATAACATCTGTATGGATAGGAGGCACTACCAATACGGTATGGGAAACATTGAACAACTAATTGACTCAGAAGGTCCTATTGCATTTTTAGATACGATTGACTTTTTGAGAAACATTTGACGAAATCGCAAAACTTGACTTTATATATCACTAAGGCAAAATTTTCTTGATCCATGGCCAACGTTAGCCTAACGCAGGCTTGTTTTATCAATTTGAATAGCCTAGACCCAGTAGTAAAGAAATGAGACTACTTTTTACATAAAAAACGTTAGAAAAATTAGCGTTTCCGACCTTCACCTGTTTTATGTAAGAATTTTTGAAATATTGACCCAAAAGAAAAATCTCGGGTAGTTATAACATCTGTATGGATAGGAGGCACTACCAATACGGTATGGGAAACATTGAACAACTAATTGACTCAGAAGGTCCTATTGCATTTTTAGATACGATTGACTTTTTGAGAAACATTTGACGAAATCGCAAAACTTGACTTTATATATCACTAAGGCAAAATTTTCTTGATCCATGGCCAACGTTAGCCTAACGCACGCTTGTTTTATCAATTTGAATAGCCTAGACTCAGTAGTAAAGAAATGAGACTACTTTTTACATAAAAAACGTTAGAAAAATTAGCGTTTCCGACCTTCACCTGTTTTATGTAAGAATTTTTGAAATATTGACCCAAAAGAAAAATCTCGGGTAGTTGTAACATCTGTACTGATAGGAGGCACTACCAATACGGTATGGGAAACATTGAACAACTAATTGACTCAGAAGGTCCTATTACATTTTTTAGATACGATCGACTTTTTGAGAAACATTTGACGAAATCGCAAAACTTGACTTTATATATCACTAAGGCAAAATTTTCTTGATCCATGGCCAACGTTAGCCTAACGCACGCTTGTTTTATCAATTTGAATAGCCTAGACTCAGTAGTAAAGAAATGAGACTACTTTTTACATAAAAAACGTTAGAAAAATTAGCGTTTCCGACCTTCACATGTTTTATGTAAGAATTTTTGAAATATTGACCCAAAAGAAAAATCTCGGGTAGTTATAACATCTGTATGGATAGGAGGCACTACCAATACGGTATGGGAAACATTGAACAACTAATTGACTCAGAAGGTCCTATTGCATTTTTAGATACGATTGACTTTTTGAGAAACATTTGACGAAATCGCAAAACTTGACTTTATATATCACTAAGGCAAAATTTTCTTGATCCATGGCCAACGTTAGCCTAACGCACGCTTGTTTTATCAATTTGAATAGCCTAGACTCAGTAGTAAAGAAATGAGACTACTTAAAGAAATGAGACTACTTTTTACATAAAAAACGTTAGAAAAATTAGCGTTTCCGACCTTCACCTGTTTTATGTAAGAATTTTTGAAATATTGATCCAAAAAAAAATCTCGGGTAGTTGTAACATCTGTATGGATAGGAGGCACTACCAATACGGTATGGGAAACATTGAACAACTAATTGACTCAGAAGGTCCTATTACATTTTTTAGATACGATCGACTTTTTGAGAAACATTTGACGAAATCGCAAAACTTGACTTTATATATCACTAAGGCAAAATTTTCTTGATCCATGGCCAACGTTAGCCTAACGCACGCTTGTTTTATCAATTTGAATAGCCTAGACTCAGTAGTAAAGAAATGAGACTACTTTTTACATAAAAAACGTTAGAAAAATTAGCGTTTCCGACCTTCACCTGTTTTATGTAAGAATTTTTGAAATATTGACCCAAAAGAAAAATCTCGGGTAGTTATAACATCTGTATGAATAGGAGGCACTACCAATACGGTATGGGAAACATTGAACAACTAATTGACTCAGAAGCTCCTATTACATTTTTTAGATACGATTGACTTTTTGAGAAACATTTGACGAAATCGCAAAACTTGACTTTATATATCACTAAGGCAAAATTTTCTTGATCCATGGCCAACGTTAGCCTAACGCACGCTTGTTTTTGTCAATTTGAATAGCCTAGACTCAGTAGTAAACAAATGAGACTACTTTTTACATAAAAAACGTTAAAAAAATTAGCGTTTCCGACCTTCACCTGTTTTATGTAAGAATTTTTGAAATATTGACCATCCATGCAAACTTTTTTCAGGAGTTCCTATTTAGAAAACTATGTAAAGCAAAAAAATGCCACTTTTTGACCGTTTAGGCGCGTTACTGCCCTCTTGCAACATCTAGTGCTGGAATAAAAAATGTGGAAATCGGTTTGAGGTAAGATGGGTAAAAAAGTATTGTTCCTACAGAACTTTTATAAAGTCCATGATAACCCTCAGCACATAATCTAATCACAAAATTTTTATTTTATCAGTTATGTCATTTGAGAAAATCAGGTGTCGATTATGCTCCAAAATCTCAAATTTTGTGATTCAAGTTGAAAATCATAAATGATCCGATTTATTAATCTTCCAACCCCTGCAAAGAGCGTTTTTAGCAGAATGGCCGTCCTACTGAGGCTAAGGCACTGGTGATACCAAAAAAATGGGCCCCAAAAACTTTTTGTCGCAATACAGTTTTCTCGCAGGCTTAAATAATAAGTTTTATATGAACGTTACTGGTGATAACGTAATTAAAACTCCGATTTCCAGACAATTGATTCAAGACACGTTTTTATTTTTTAGATTGCATACATCACGTCTGGCTAGTTTAGTAGGCACCACAAAACGTGATAGTAAGGCCCCAGGGTCTTCAGGTTTGGTGTTTAATATGATTTACATCATTTTTCCCTTTTGAAATTAGCTGTTCCACTGACTCCAATCACAGTTAATTGTAAATAGGGTTCGCATACCTCAACAGGCAACTCTGAATAGCCAATAGGCATCAAAAAGTGTCATCAAGTTATGCATTACATTAAAATCAGCAGTTAATAAGCACTCAACTTTTTTTTGCTTTATGAAGTTTTATGACTACGACTTTTCCATAAAATAATTCAAATCTTTGTGATCTGAGGCTCAAATTTAAGCTGAGTGTAGAATAGGCAATTTCCGAAAGATCGCCCACTTATGATGTCTGAAATTTAGGTTGCCGATAAAATTTTTTGTTGTATGAAGTTCTATGACTACAACTTTTTCATAAATACGGTATCACTGAAAAAAAATAGTTTCCGATTTTTTGCTCACTAATTTTTTGAAACAGTTTACTTGCTCTTTGTTTTAGTCCCTTTCCTGTGTTGTCTAAAAATTTATTAAATTACAACTTTCATTTTATGAAAGTTTTATGATTACAACTTTTCATAGACGCCATAATATGAAGTTGTAATTTTATAACTTTTTGAATTATGGGGTCGACCCGGGAGAGCTCCAAATATCTATCTACAATGTTCAAAGTCTGACATCAACATAGACGACGACAACACAAGGGGACCCTTAAAAGAACGAATTATAGACTTTTACTAATACTGTGAGAACATTGACCTCGGGTGATTTGTTAATTTATGATGATGAGAAATTTCTCGGTTATTTTTGAATTCAAAAAAGTAACTAACCCTTTGAATTTTGAAGACAAATCTGTTCATTAATTCACATTCATCTAGCTTTGACAAACTTTCATGTACTTACAATCAAAGTTTTTGGCGGTTGGTTACGTTTGAAACCAAACATGCTGACCGTTCTGTTCGGTCTGTCGGACTAGCCTGCAAGTGACTAGACTAGTTTAAAGCCCTGAGGAATAAATTTCATGGTTTTGCTCTCAACAAAACTGCATCTCACTTACGTTTAAAAACTGACGATACAAAATCTTTTTTACGTTTAAAAATCACGACGCCGAATCATTCTTATATTCAAAAACTAACAAAAACGATAATTCCGACAAAAAGATTGCGCGAACTTTTGCCGTTTTCGGACTACGGTACTGTCGATTCTTTTGTTTAAGAACCAAAAATTCTCGTCTAAGGCAATACTACAAACATACAAAAATGAAATCGAAGTTTTGAGATATAAGCTCAGCCATTTGAAGTTCAATCTTGGCCAGATGAAAAAATACACTAATTACTAAAAAATTTATTTGCTGGGTTAAGAGCTTTTCTGATTTTGGGTCCAGCCATAATCAACATTGACCAACTTCTGTCAACGCAAATTCAATCACGACAACTATTTTTGGTTCCGAGTTCAGACTCGAAAATAAAGTCAATCCAAATTTGTTTGGCCAGTAAATGATAGACCCCGACCATTACAGTTGACTCAAAGTTTTTTAATAAAAATCAATATGCTCACTGAATACCCAAAACAACAACAAAACGAATTCCAAAATACGAAAACGACTTGTTTGGAAATGTTGGTTCTATTTGAGTCAGTTTTTCAGTATACATCGGATATACATTAAATTGATGAGGAAAATTTGTCCTATTGGTCCATTTATTTGGTATCACCCATGTATGCATGTGAAAAAGATAATGAACGTTTGAGTCATGCTCACAAAGGATGGTTTGTATTGCGAGGGTTTTAAATAAAATTTTAGATAAAGCAACTTATCCGAAAGCAACTTTTGCGGTTTGGATAAAATTACTTGTACTGTTTGAACCAAAGAACAAGCGGTCTTTTTTGGCAGACAAAAACAAAAATTCTTCACCACATTCCAGCAATATAACTTAACTACAATTTGGACAAAAAAGACCAAACAAACCAACAAACACCACACAAAAAACACCAACACAAAAAAAAACTTTCTTTTTGGCAATTGGTCACACACAAGCAAACACTCAAATACGAATAGTGACATCAAAAAAATTTTAAAATTCATTTTTGGCATCAGATTGTTACTCAAGATTCTTCACCAATCGTTTAGTTAGTTTTTGTTAGAAAAAGAGGTATGCATTTCATGAGGCATATATATCGGTAATAGTGAAATTGGCTCTAAAATTCGGATTTAAATTTAAAGTTTTTCAAAAAATTTGATAATCTAATGTTTAATTAGGATAATGGGACATTTATTATGTCTTTTGAAATCTCGCAGACGTGTTATGAACAAAATATTTTTTATAAAAAAACAGAGTTTCTGTTTTTGACGTATTTGAAATGCGATTTGTAGCAGATATTATGCTAATTTTTGCAACTTTATGATTTATGACAGTTTTTGCACTCTGCCGCTAAAATTATCTAACTTTAAGATGAATCAACATTCTCAGACTACCTCACACTTCTCTCTCTCTCTCAACACAAATACTACACACACACATACATACATACACCCCCGCAAGCACATAAATACAAACACTGACAATAAAAGTTTCTTCTCTCGCATATACACATGCATACCGCACACATTCCCTTCACGCACACACATAAAAACACTCACACAAGCGCGAACACACACACACACAAATACAAACCTCGCCAACAAGAATTTTGTTAAAACTTTCTCTCTGGCATCTGATTTTTACTCATGGATCGTCACATTTCAATTAGATATTTTTCGTTTTTCCTCAAAATTGAGGTCTGGACTTCTTGAGGCAAGAGTAACGGCAACCGTAAAATTGACACTAAAAGAAGAATAGTTTGTTTTTCAAATTTTTTGTCATTTTCATATTTCATGAGCATATTTGGCAGGTTAATTTTCTCGCACATGGGTAACCTCCTGATTTCAAGAAACGAATTTTTTTTAACCATTAAAAACAACAACTTCTAGCGAAAATTAATAATTTTTTTTATTTTTTTACAAAATTCTGACACTCTGCATCTAATTGTTTCTACACGTAAAAGATCGTTAAAATCTGTACTTAAAACTTCTCAATAAGTACGATCAGGTTATCAGTCAAAAATAGATTTTGGCGCTTTCTCTTCAAATAGGGAATTTTAACAATATTAATGTGAACTGAAAAAAAAAGAATGTGACTTTTTCCTCGATCAAATAGAACCTAGTTCCTCATATGATGACTCTCGGTATAAGAGAACAATTTGATTGTTCAATTTTCAGAGAGGTCCAAAAACCCAAAAGGATCAGTATGAAGAACAATTTCAAAACACAGAGAAGTGAATAGATTTTTCGCATATTTTTCGAAAAAAGATTTAAGAAAATTTGTTTTAAGTCCTCCAACCCGGAGATCAATATACTTTCCAACTTTTAAATTGTTCAGTATTTCATAATTCTAGAGGGGATTGTTTTGAACGATTTTTTCTCACAAAATAAAGAATACAAAAAGTAAAGATTTCCATCTTTACTTTTCAGTAATGTTTTTGGTTGATTTTATGTTCATTTGATAAAAACGTAATTTTTAAGGTCTTGAAAAGACAGAACCGGTCCATTATTTAACATTGGAAGATTTATTTTAAAAAACACTCTAGAAATTAGAACAGAAGACATTTTTCACCTTTCAGTTATTTCATTTTCTATTTTTAATTATGTTTATTTTTATCTTCTATTCTATTTTTGCTATTTGAGAACTCTAAACAAAAATTTGTTTTTTTTTTATTTTGACAGCTCGGAATCGGATTGTTCGATTGATCATAAAATCTTTTTGATACATAGAAAAACCCGTACAATCTTTTGTAAGCAGCAGAATACATGAAGACTGTTAAAGAGATTTTTTATTTTGTCAAAATAGTTTTTTTCAGTAATATTCGGTCAGTTTGTTAATTTTTTAGTCTCAAAAATCTAAAAAATACAGGTCACAAATCTCCATTTTACCTAAATAGTTTCACTATAAATTTTTTTCTTTGTTTTTTATCTTAAATTTAAACGGCAATCTGCCCCCCCCCCCCCCCCCCCAACCGGCAGCGATGTTTTTTCCATTGATTTTTTCCTTTGCAATTTTAGTGAGTCACTCTTTTTGAAATTTTTTGTATATAAATGTTTTTTTATATAAATCGAAGCTAGATCATAAAGGTTACAATTTGTTGTTTTTCATATTTCTCTTCTATGCGTAAAAAAAGTGAAAATTTAACTGAAGAAAAAAGCCAGCCTGCCATATGTTTCAAAAAAATTTGGAACACTAAAGTTTTGTAATATTTGATGTTTTTACTGTCTGACCTAAAACCGGGCTTATTGTTTGCTTTGATATATTGATGGAAAAAAATTATGAAATTAACAACTAATAGAAAAATGTTACAAAAATTGTGGCTACTAGTAAAACTCATACTATTCAATCAGTTTAGCGATATTTATTTTATTTTTTACAAGCACAAATGTTAGTACTGTGATTTAATAACCTGATATTCAATTTTTAGTGACAAAAGCTTTTCACACATTTTTCTTCGAACGTCACAGGCCCATCTTATGTGCCCATGGATTGTTGAGATATCCAAAATAAGTTTCAGTAATCTAATATGTCATGTTTTTTTGCTCTCTTCTGATAGACCATTAGATGACCAAAGAAATTATTAAAAATCATTAAATATATAACAATTTGGTGAATACAAGTAGAGTACCTGCATTTCCGTCCAAATACTATGGATCAGCCCAAAGCAGGAAAAGCAGGAAATGCAGGACAAATATTGCAATCTTAGTTCACTATTAAAAATTCTCAAGGTTACAAAAAGCAGAGTTACAGTTGAGTCACACTTGAAAACTGTGGCTCCGTGGTCCTTACACTATACGGTACTTTTTAACCACAAACACCAATGAGTAGCTCTTGAACCAACTGTTTCTTGAATTAAACGTGGTGAATAATAACTGATCACCAAATGGTTTGTTATTTTCTATGATGAATAATTTTATTTTGCAACGTCAGATAACGTCAAGTATGTTGCCATTGTTATAAACACAATCCGTTAATTTAAAAAATGAATCACCCCAACCCTACTGACATGGCGCAGATGGCTATCTCTCGAAAAGAAGTGGAGAGAGAGAGAAATCTCTGGGTTGAAAAGACACAAAACAACGAGACTCCTGAAATTCAGTTGGTATAAAGTTTATTGGGTAAATTTTTGTAAGAAATGCGGTGAATGCGGTGAATTTTTGTAAGAAATACGGTGATTGCGGTGAATGCGGTGACAAAAAATATTTCACCGCATTTCACAGCATTTCTAACAAAAATTCACTGCAAACTTCACCGCATTTCTTAAAAAATACACCGCGCTGGTTTTCCAACGTTTACTCAATCAGCTTTAAAATCACAAAAAAATATCAACGAATCAAGTGACAGCTGGCTGAGTGGAATAAGATGTTGAAAGAAAGCATGAGGTCAGAGGTTCGAACCCGTGTAGGGCAGATGCTTTTTTGTAAGAATACTGAGAACGCAGTGAAAATAAATAATTCACCGCGATAACCCGCATTCATCGCAAAAAGATGCAAGAAATACGCGGTGAAAATTATTTTCTTTCACCGCATTTCACCGCATTTCTTACAAAAATTCACCGCCAAACCTCGATCCGGGTTTCCTTCGATTTCGAGGAATACATTTTCCAACATTTTTCCTAAGCTTTCCCTCTTTTTCTCGAATTTACTGTTGCGATTAATAAAAAAACCCGTTATTACAGTCTCTAAACTGATACTGTTTTCAGTAAGTAATTTTCTCCTGCAGAACATTAAAATATTTTTCTTACGTTCATACTTTTTTACAAAGAAAAGTTACTGATTATTAAAAATCCAAATAAATAACAAAACAATCATCATTTGCTACTGCACTTGTGTAATTAATTAATATAATTGATGTGATAATTGTTGATGCCAATAATGGTCTTAAGTGGGCAGATAAAATAGTTTTAAAGAAAGGCTATCTAATTTCTAATAACAGGTTTTGACCAGAATTGAATAAAATATATTAATTTATGCAAAATTATACATCTCTTGTTTATGTTTGCCATTGTCATCAAGTACTGTAGCTTAGTTTGGTTGAGTCAGATTTTCAACATTTCAGCTAGAGTTTAGAATTCTGAGCTTCTAAGCCATTACTTTTCTTATTTTTTTTGAAATTTGACGTTTAAAATCATACTATTGGATGAAAAAATATCAATATTGCAATTAGTTCAAACAATGGTTATTTGGCCATCCTACTTGTGCGTTGTGATTGTTGATTAAGCCACACGTTAGTTTTTGAAAAAAATGGCATTTTCAAAGATTCAGTCATGGTTCGTTTGTTAACAAATAGGTCTCAGTTAATGTCACATTTAAAATCCAATAAAAAATTTATAGAATCTAGCAAACTTTTTATATCCTGGCATCATAATCAAAAACTATTTGTCAAAACAACTAGTGTTTTTCTTTCATTTTAATTACATTTCAACAGAAATGAAGCTAATTTTAAAATTAAGGATAGATTGAACAAAAAATGATGATCAATGACAAAGAACGGATAATATCTTCCTGGGATAAATTTTCAAAACAGTTTTTGAATTAACACTAGATGAAGAACTGCTCTTTGCCAATCACTCACAGTTGTTTATTATTTTTTTGTTTAGTTTTCTTTAAAATTGAAAATACCTTCTTCCTAATTTTAAAAACTTTCTACATAATCCTTTGGAAAAATAACGCCACTTAACCAACTTTTTGAAGTACAACCAATTTTTGCGCATTCAAATTGCATGGTAACTCTCTACCCGGCAAAATATTACAAAAAAGTTTCTATCTTCCAATTATGGACAAATATTGCAATCTTAGAAACACATTTCTAGTTCACCATTAAAACTTCTCAAGGTTACAAAAAGCAGAGTTACAGTCAGTTGAGTCACACTTGAAAACTGTGGCTCCGTGGTCCTTACACTATACGGTACTTTTTAACCACAAACACCAATGAGTAGCTCTTGAACCAACTGTTACTTGAATTAAACGTGGTGAATAATAACTGATCACCAAATGGTTTGTTATTTTCTATGATGAATAATTTCATTTTGCAACGTCAGATATCGTCAAGTATGTTGCCATTGTTATAAACACAATCCGTTAGTTAAAAAAATGAATCACCCCAACCCTACTGACATGGCGCAGATGGCTATCTCTCGAAAAGAAGTGGAGAGAGAGAAATCTCTGGGTTGAAAAGACAACTTGCTGGGTTGAAAATACCTTCTTCCTAATTTTAAAAACTTTCTACATAATCCTTTGGAAAAATAACGCCCCTTAACCAAATTTTTGAAGTACAACCAATTTTTACGCTTTCAATTTGCATGGTAACTCTCTACCCGGCAAAATATTACAAAAATAGTTTCTATCTTCCAATTTTTTGTGGGGATCATCCCTAAAGTCAAAGTCTCAATTGAGTACTCATTGTAAGAACTTTTTCAAATGATACATGGGCATTCATGGCAACATTGCAGGGTCGAGGTTTTGTCGAAAAAATCAGAATTAAGGTGAATGGTGGTGAAAAATATATCTTTTTCACCTCACAGGGCCCGAATACTCTAGTGATCAATGTGGTGAAAGCTGAGATTCTTTTCGCAAGAATTGAAATTTCTAACGGTATAATAGTTATTTTCACAGCATTAACGACAATTGTTACCAAAAACGTCTTCCGCGCATGGGTTCAAACCCAAGACCTCCTGCATGGTAGCCACTTTTTTTTCCACTGGGCCACTTGTCACTTAATCCTTAGATTTTTGCTTTTGAAATTAAATCAGATTCACCCCACTTTGCTGGAAATTTTTTCATCGCTTAAGCGGTAAAATTTTTCTTACCGCTACCAATAAGAAGTGGCGAATAAAAATTTTCACCTTTCAAAACCGTATATTTTACAGATATTCAAAGCATATGTTTTCCAAAAAGCGGAATGAATCGCACTAAAATTCAAAAGAAATACCAAAAGAAACCTCAAAGTTGAATTTTACCGGTTAATCGACGTATGAGGTGCTGTTTGCTTGTGGTGAAAATTTTATTTTCACTTCTATCACCGCATTCAGCTCTAAAAACCGCAAATATTGCCACAATTTGCCGCATTCACTGCAATTTATATATTTTTATGCTATTTTAGCGTTGAAACCTCGACAGTGGCCTTTGGACTTCACAAACTCTGAAAACAGATATGAAAAATAGGTAATAGTTAACTATATAGCAAAGAACATGCAGCTCCCTGGTTTAGCTCGCTCGCTATTGAAGGTAGCTTCAAAGTAATGAAGCTTTAATTTTAATATAAAATATTATTGAGAATTATTAGCTACTAGAATATTAGAATTTAGCTGCTAGAAATTATTAGCATATTGCAGCAATTATAATACATATAACAGCTTTTCACAGTTTAGATTTGACAAAGAACATATACATCAAGTCTTGGAAAGTTTTAAGACCTGAAGTAAGATGGTCATATTTTCCTCAAGACGTACTGATCAAGAACTGACACTTGTAATATACAAAATGATTAATATTTCACATCATGCCGAAAATGTAGTTGACGAATTCCAGTTGATAGGTTTGAACCGGGGCAGGAAGTGCTTGTCTAAACCAAATCGCCTCATGTCCGGATGTCCATCCGGGAATAGGATGTCACCCCAGTGATTCCCCAGATATGCGGCATAGATCCCAAATGCACCGTGGGTCACAACCACTATGTCCGATTTCATCAAGGTCACAAAGTCAACACCTGTTTAATTTGGAAATCGTTTTGAATTTGAAAAAAGTTAGACGACATAACGCACTGTATTAAACGCAGACGAGGTATAAAATTTCAAAGGGACAGTTTACCCTCAATTTTGAATACTATCCGAACCCAATCTTAATAAGTGTGAGAGGTAAACTGCTAACGATATAAAGGATTAAAATCGGGGAGAAAAGATAGAGGGGTTAAATGATGGAGGCTTTCCCGGGTAGAGGTTTTTGGGTAAATCTTTGTAAGAAATGCGGTGAATTCGGTGAATACTTGTAAGAAATGCGGTGATTGCGGTTAACGCGGTGAAAATGAATATTTCACCACATTTCACCGCATTTCTTACAAAAATTCAGCGCAAGAATTCACCGCATTTCTTACAGAACTCCACCGCATCGACTTTTGTGGCAAATTAATGTAAGAAATGCGGTGAAAGCGGTGAATGCGGTGAAAGAAAATAATAACCACATTTCAACACATTTCTTACAAAAGTCACCGCGAAATTCACCGCATTTGCTTTCCAACGTCTACTTAATCTGATCTAAATTCAAAAGAAATATCAAAGATATGTGAACTCGGCGAAAATATATGAGTGAACTCGGCGAAAATAAATAATTCACCTAGATTCACCGCATTCACCGCAAAAATATGTAATAAATACGCGGTGAAAAATATTTTTTTCACCGCAATTCACCGCCAAAACTCGACCCGGGTTGAAATAAAAGAGGGGTGAAATGAAAGACATTAAACTATGCAAAAGAACTGACAAAATTATGATTTTGCTATCGACAGTTTTATACAATTAAGATATCTAATTATAGTCCAACGTTCGTAAACTTAAATTCTTAACTTAAATTCTTAATATTATATATCAGATCAAAATCCAAATGTGCGGTTGTCTAAAATTATTTCTTTTTCATTTATAATGAAGAGCAAACCCAACTTTGAAAGTAAATTTGGTAATTTGAAGAGAACCAGGCTTTAAAATTGATGTCACGAACCTAGATATACCAGCAAAAAGAAGTCTGGTAGTTTTGATGCTTTTTTGAGTGCAAATCCAGGCCTTGAAAAATTTTTCTGCCAATAATTTAATCTAAAACTAAAAAAAAACTTCTTAAAAAAGACTGAACAAATTATGATAGTAAACTGTTATTTGTTTTAGGTGAAAAAGTTTGCTATTTTGAACTGATCAAGATAAAGGTGAAGAAGAAAACCTCTCACTCCGTTAATTTTTATGTTATATTCTTCAGTGGCTTTAGAAATTTTATACAGAAAATCTCCGGTTGTTCATTTCCTGTAAGGTGACGCTGTCTGTTAGATTTTTTCTCCGACTGTTTAAACTTCAAACAGTGTGATATGAAAGTTTTTTATTTTATTTGGTCCAAAAATTATTTGGTCCAATATTTTATTTGGTCCAAATTTGGACCCTACTTAGGGTTACAAAGTTTGTTTGCCGTACTGTTGAGATATACTGTACTCGTGATTCATTTAACAATATGATCATAAAAAAGATACGAGAAAATGTTGAAATTACACGGGAAAAAAGCAATTTCGGACCAAAGTAAGTTAGCGCTCATATCAAAATTTAACTTGGAAAGTAGAAGTCTGATTGGCATAGGTAAACTTTTTGGGCACAGGAAAAACAAATTTAATTTATTTTGGCCTACTGCTTATTCACCCTGAACTACCAAACGTCGGTTCTGCAAGGCGCAAACTTTGAACTGCTTGCAGATCATTGGTAGAAGTTTTCTTTTTTGCTGTCTAACTTATTGAGGACTTTCGTGTGGTGACATCTTAAACCTCAGTGTGCTACCAAAGTTGATGATTTGAGACAACCCGAGTGCCGAAAGCCAGAAATTGGGCTTTTGAAGCACTGGCATTGATTTTGAAGGGGTAATATTATCATAACCTGAGACAATTAGTGACAAAAGCAGCCACCCCGACCAATTTTCTCTTCTTGAACAGACAAGTTTTGGAACAATTGTTCTTAGCATTTTGGTTAACTTTAATTGACGAATAATGCATGGTTTTTAACTCTTATTGTTTAAGACAAGTATGTTTGATTGCTGAGTTTGAACTATACGAAGTTTTCGACGCAACGTTTGATGCTTACTGAGCAAACAGTAAAGGCAATGACATGTGCCATAGGTGATGAAACGGAGTGGGTTTGTTTCAAAAAGTGTCCAAAACTCTATTATAAGAATAAGGTGGAATTTATTTGAAATTGACTGCAACTGAATGAGAGAAAGTTATTTGACAATAATTTGTTTGCAAAGTAAAGAGTCTTACGCAAAATGACAATTTCGAGATGTCAATTTCAATCTTCACTTAAGAGGTTAAGGATTGTTTTCTTGAGAAGGATTGCTTTAACATAAATTGAAGGACGCGAACAGATAGAGAGATAGAGAGAGAGAGAGAGAGAGAGAGAGAGAGAGAGAGAGAGAGCAGAGAACTTTTTGCTGAACGAGAATGAATGACAAATAGCAGAGAACTTTTCATGGAGACTCCAGTAAATAACCTTGAAAATTTGAGAATATTAGAAGAGAAGCAAGAAAATTAATACCTTAGTAAGACTAAACTGGAATGCTATGAGCGTTTTTGGTGGAGTAAAGTTCATTTGAGAACTGATCCACGATTTTTGTGTTAGTATTACTTATCATACTAGTGTGCGTTCGGAATTGTCTCGGATCAGACTAGTGTGCGCTCGAAACTGCCTCTGATCAGACCGTCCCAGATCGAAGTAACCCCGAATCAGACAAGTTCCAGGCCATTGTCTAGACGAAAATGCGCTCAAGGTTTTTTCCAGACCCTGGAAATCGAGCGCACCGGGAACAAGTGTGCGCTCAAAACTCGTCTGATCAGGGGTCACTTCGGTCTGGCCACCTCGACCTGGGTACCCTAATTACAACTATAACTTGTCTGGAGATTTTTTGATCCATGGATGTGCAAAGACTTCTCTTACCTCTATTATCTAAATGACTAGAATTGATATTGCGGGCCTCTTCCAGAATTGTTTTCTCAAAGTTGAAAAAGCATACAAAATGGGAAGAGCTAATTTTGGCATAGTAACAAACTTGTGTTTGCTTCACCAACTAAAAACACTTTGGTTTTTTTTTTAATTTTTTTAATCTTTTGGGCAACTGAGTCCCCTCACTGTAGATCCTAAGTGAATTTCAGACTTTAGTGCGATCAAGTTTGCATTTTGTCTAGACTTCTGTATGCGTTCATTTGTGTATGCAGACCATATGTAGTTTTGATCGCACGTCGCCTCGCATTTGCGTTCATTTTGGTCTGGACATATCAAATTTTGGAGTTGAACCTCAGCCTGGGTAGTAGGTTGAAAAGCGCACTGCGGATCAATAATAGGTAAAATGCGTTTCTCTAAAGGCTGACCTTTTTGACTGCCTTTTAGAACCGATTCCTTGAAGTCCCCACATCCATTCTGTTTCAATATCTCGTACACGTCCTGTTGTTCCTGCGATTGGTCGCCAATAACTGCACACCGGAACTGCTAAAAAGACACGTTAAATGCAGATGTCATTTTTATCTCCCTGGCTTCGACACCCCAGGATGAAGTCCGCGACCAAAGACAGGTATTGGCCAGAACGAATTGGGTCCGGGACAGTGGGGCTGCAGACCGACCATACCCAAAAATAGGTATTGACCAGACCGAACCGACTTAGACCACCCTTGGCCAGACCAAATAGACTTTGGTCACCATCGGCCAGAATGAGCAGACCCCTGAGACAGATCATTGGCTAGACCCACTTAAGCACGCGGAAGCATCCATTAAAATCGAAAAATTATTCGTTTCATATTTTTGAACGATAAACAAAAATAAAAATTAGACTGAACAATTAGACTTAATAATTAGTAAAAAAAACCATCAGTTTAAAGATCAATGTGAATTTCAGATATTAATTTGATGAAGTAGTGCAATTATCTCGAAGTAGATGTTTGTTACCAATGAATGGCTATTATGTTGAAAAACAGTCAACGCAGCGCATATTTTAATAATTTATGGGGGACAAGCTCTTCTTTTGGTAAGAATTTTAGGCCTTGAATTTGGGTATTGGCCAGACCAAACATTCGGAAATTTGTGTTTTTGGCAGACCACACAGCACGAAATGTGGGTATTGACCAGGTCAATGATACTGAAATTTGGGTATTGGGACACGGACCTCATCCTGAGACAGGAATAGAAATCACTGAAAAATATTTAAAAACATATTTAAACCAAGCGGGAGAATTACAAACCTACAATACAAAAATCTTTCGTTGAATAAGCAAAAAAATGTAACCTAGATGTGATCAGGAATGGGCTCGGAAAAATTTTTAAAAGAAATCGGTCAAAATAATCGAAAAAACAGAAAAATTATAGTCAAATTGCCTCACATGTACAAAAAACCCCAATAAGAAGAAATCGAATCTTTGTTCAAACATAGTTTTCTAACTCTATTTCAAAATTAGAAAGAAATATCTCAAGCCGCAAAACTATTCGATTTTTGCTCCTTTTCCTGTTTCAGCGTGACCAAAATCACTACTTCAATTTGACTTTCAAAATCAGAAAATTGTGAAAACTAATGGTAAAAGAAGACCGCGCACCAATACAATTCAAATTCTTCTAATTGTAAATCTATCTAGCGGTGAAATTTGTAAACGTTCATGAGAGTTTCAGTCTTCTCAGTGAAAAAAATTCTTTGTTATGAAATAAATTTAGCAGTACACAACATTTCATGAATATTTTACCGCTTTCACCACGTTCAAAGCTAAAACATACCGGTACTTTGCAATGACAAATGTATGTATCAACCCAAAATTACCGCAATTATTTTATTTATAGTGTGAACATGTAAAATTTCTCTCAACTCGTTGTAAAGAATAAGATATCGGGAATGCTTCATCCTATCTCCTATCTCAACAATTATTAAGTATTTTTCAATTAATTGGTTTTGTGCTTGTTTGCGACAATTTTGTGTATGTACCGAGCCGACCGGACACTTGAATTGAGCAACCCTTGACTTGAAAATTTTGATATCAACTCAATTGAAAAATTGTTTCATAATAAAAATTTCAAACAAACAGAAAAAAAATTCTGGTAAACTAAATCCCATTAATTTTCTAAAAATAAAATTTGATTTACAATGGTACATTAAAAGTCAATTCCCTATGAAAATCTTTTTGGATGTTTTCCCTTTGTGCCCCCAGTTCGCCGCCCCCGCTACAGAACACGTACCAATATGCCATTGTTCTTTAGGTAAAAATCTATCACTTGCGCCTCGCTTTGCAAATAATAGGCTTCTGTAATTTGATTCCCTTTAATTCCGCAATCGCTTATGGAATTATAACTGCGCAATCGTCTTAAGTTTTGCAGGAAAAGTTAACGCATTGTCTTAACCTATCAAATGATTGTTTTATATTTTTCACGATATTTCAAATATATTTTCGGAGTACCTGGATCCTAGTCTGATAGCACATCAGAACTAATTAGTCACATCCCATTTTGAAATGGTCGAACCAGCACTGCATCATGCTATCTGAAGAGTATTGTTCAAGCAAATGACTTGGCGTAACAAACCCACTGTCTTTTTTTAATAAATTTTAGATGCATATTCTGGTTCTGCATGTACTCATTAATCATTTAAAGTTCATTATGTTGTTGAAAAAAACAAAAAATGAAATTTTTGATCAGCGTAAAGACGTTTTATTCAATTAATAATGAATTGTTTTCAACTAAGAGACAAGAAATACTGTAATAAAAAAAGGCACGATAGACAAAGCATATCAGGCACGACATTACGCAGCTCAACTGCCAAGTTCAGACTTCGATTTAGGTTCAGACCTAAGGTTCAAAAATATATGGAAGGGAGAGTCAACAATAATCAAAATTACGCAGTTGAGCACTCTGTTAAATTCGAACAAAAATGTTTTTATGGGTCGAGTAAAAGTCTCTACAGAGGTACTATGGTTAAAACGTGGTCTTTTCTTAGGCACTTTTGGTCGAGCATAGTCTTTTCATGGTTCTTGTGAAAGTTTTTTTCATAGGCATTTTGGACTAAGCATTGTCATATCACAGGCATTTTGGGTTTAGCATAGTCTTATGGAACAGGAAGTAATATTTGATAATTCGGCAAATGAGAATTCAATGGTGGTGCATGGTTTCTCCATGGATCGAGCAGCAGTCATATCTTTATTCTGCTTTTTTGCAAAATAATGAATTTTCATTTGCTTGTTTTCATAATTAAGCAGCAACGGAGCAAGATTACTAGGCAGTTTAACACTGCAGTCAACTTCATACACAGATGGAAAGCTACCTTTAAAAATTTTGAGACACTAAATGCAAAACGTGACCGCATCTGGACTACTGTTTTTAGATTAGTTGATTGAATGAAACTTTAGGTTAATTGCAGAGATAAGCGTGCGGTGTTATTCAGTTGTTCTCTCATCCCAAAACATTATTTATCATATTTTAAAAACTCAATGCAAATTTCTGATAGACTGGTAGTTTTTCTGAGTCGACAGAGATTAATGAGCAGCTTATAAACAATAGTGAGCAATTTCATTGTGCCTAAAATTTTCGAGGCAGAAATGTAGACTCATGAAAAGACTTTTGCTCGACTCATGATTCGACAATCGCTCGACCCAATTTTTGTAATTCATTGTTTAAAATCGAGCGGAACACTTGAGTCAAACTAAAGACTACCAATATTAACTTGAATCCAGCAAATTTCCAGAAGCAAAATTGTGGATCACGGTAAATTGGATCAAGGTAAGGTCCAGAAGCAAAAAAATGAGTTGAGCTGAAGTAGAATTGGGCAATATAGATGCAAAGAGGTTTTCATGAGCAACTTGCGTCGAGCATGGTCTTTTTATACCCAATTTGTTTCGGGCACGGTATTTTCATAATTCGAGGCGTAAACCTGAGTTGCTAGGTCATCAAAATGTCGGTACGATTATAGTCTGCAAAAATGCGCCTGTCAGTCATTGACGAGTTTAGATAGGGTATTGATAGTATGGATAGTATAGATAGTATTGACAGAGTTTAGGGTCAGAGCTATTGCTCAGAGAGCATAACAATTGAAGCCAACAGCTCTCAGAAACTTTTTCAAACTTGCCTGGGTTTAGGCCTCGACTTATGAAAAGACCATGCTTGACCAAAATTTAGCAAAGACTGACCGTGCTCGATTCGAATTGACCATACAAGACTCTACTTGTCGAATTTACTTGTCATCTTGACTCGCCCAAAACGATTTTCAAGTCTTGATTAGTACTTCTCTACATAGAGGCTAATTACGTCTCATTGCAAGTCAAGACTTTCTAAAATTTGTCATTTCTTCACAAAGGTTGCTTAAAGAAACGTTCAGGCTTAAGATATGATTTATTTGGACATTTCAAGGCGAAAAAGTGACATGATCAAAACGCTGATACAATTTGATCCAAAACCTACATTTTCACTGAATCAGCACTGATTGAGACGTTCAGTTCTGATAAATTGGACCTATGTTTTCTGCTACTGGACCCAAGTTCCATAAAATTGCGACCTCATCAAATTGTCTTATCTATTATAAGTTATATTGATAGTGAACTAACCTTGTAATGTTCTTTTAGGTAAAGTAGAGAGTTTTGTATGTAGTCTGTTTGTCTCACAACATGAGGTTGTTTTTTGTCCTTAAGTTTTATACTGTAGTCACCCCCTCTCACGTGGAACACGGCTAGTTTGCATCCGTCTTCCTTTCCGCCCGCCTTTTTTACCTTCCAAGGAAAATGAAAACTCCTTTCCCAGCCAGTGGGCAAATTTTGGTGTTTTAATTGTAGTTTCTAAGACGTTCCATACTTGGTTCAGAATCTTTAAAGGTTTGAGGTTTTAAATTTTCTTTAATTTTTTGTGAAAAATATATTTGGACCCTAAATGTTTTCCTAAAGTTTATTTTCACATCTGGACATCGTAAAGCTCTGAAAATAATTTCAATTGGTCTCATTATTCACCTTGATCCGGAAAATAATCATTTTTTCAACAAGAAAAAGATCTATAACTATTCAAAGTTAAATTTTACCTAATTGATTGTTTTACACATGCGAGATTCAATCGACTCTATAGAATGGGCAAAATAAAACTCAAAAAAAGGGGATTGGAAGTTGGAAGTAACCGATGTAATAAATAAGCAATCCCAGGTAGAGGTCCAGACCCAAATTTGCTTCTGATCGGACTTTCCAGACCGAAATTATCTCTGATCAGACTTTCCAGACCGAAATTATCTCTGATCAGACTTTCCAGACTGAATGAGTTCTGATCAGACTTTCCAGACCGAAGGAGTTCTGATCAGACCATCTCCAGACCATGGTCCAGACTCAAATTCAGACCATTGCCCAGACCTTAATCAGACTATGATCAGACCCAATTTCAGACCCAAGTAGCCTCTGATCAGACTCAGTCGAGACCATCTCCCCAGCTGACCACTCTGATCAAAAATACTCAAAATCGCCATCGTCAGCCCTCCCGTCCTTTAACCACAACACTTAAATTGTCCACTCTCCTCCCCCTATCGAGTTGAACTCCCCTCTCATCAGCCTTCTTCTCAACCCTAACCCTATCGCTTGACCCCCACCCACAACACACACACAGAGAGAGAGAGAGACAGACAGACACAGACAAACAGACACAGACAAACTGGTTACCCCATAAACGCACACACAAAACTTACACACACGTTGGTTGAGATTTTACTGCAAAATTAGCTATAAAATAAAAGATTTGCGATTAATTTGAATTAAAATGTTAGACCCAAGTGCGCTCGAAGTCGCCTCTGATCAGACCCAATTGCGCTCGAAGTCGCCTCTGATCCGACCCAAGTGCGCTCTAAAAGATTATGATCAGACCCATTTGCGCTCGAAGTCGCCTCTGATCAGACCCAAGTGCGCTCGAAGAGGTTATGATCAGACCCAATTGCGCTCGAATCCGCCTATGATCAGACGCAATTGCGCTAGAAATTGCCTCTGATCAGACCCAAGTGCGCTCGAAATAGTCTGATCAGAGAAAGATTCTACTTATGAAAAAATCTTCTAATTTTGCTATTATATATTCAGTTCAAAAAAACTGATGTTTGCAGTATTTAATTCATCTAAGGAAAAATCAATTATAAAAGTATTGCTAAAGAAAACGAAACCCAACTGTTGAGAACAAATTTTTTTAGTGTACCTTTTAGTGTATATTTATGACTCAATGGATGAGTTTAGACAGCTTTCCATAAAAAAGTTGTGGTCTCCAGTTGATAAAAGTTTCTTCTGAAGGGGACCGGCCTCTGTTATCGGCTGGACTCCTGTTTTCTGATCAGAGCTATCGGACTTTAGATGAGTCTCTGATCAGAACGCTGCTTTATGGCTGCCTCCTGGCAGAGCCAACATCTCTCATTAAAAAACAAAAAAAAATGGAAAAAAAATGCGCTCGAAATGGTCCCTGATCAGACCCAATCGCGTTCAAAAGCATTTCTGATCAGACCCAGGTGCGCTCGATGAGGTTATGATCAGACCCAATTGCGCTCGAAGTCTCCTCTGATCAGACAAAAGTGCGCTCGAAGAGGTTATGATCAGACCCAATTGCGCTCCAAGTTGCCTCTGATCAGACAAAAGTGCGCTCGAAGAGGTTATGATCAGACCCAATTGCGCTCGAAGTCGCCTCTGATCAGACCCAAGTGCGCTCGAATCCGCCTATGATCAGACTTTTCAGACCAAAATGACTTTTGATCAGACCATCTCCAGACCGTGCTCCAGACCGTAGTGCGCTCGAACTTCCGAAAAGACCCTGTAATTTCGGTCTGGGAACACACGGGTGTGCGCTCGACTGGGTCTGATCATAACTCAATTTGGGTCTGGACCTCAGCCTGGGATGGGAAAAGAGTTTCCTTCTGATTATTGGAGTTGCTAGTGGACCGACAAGATGATCTTTCTTTGGCGCGTTTCAGAACTTCACTGGCCTCTTCGTTCACGTCATCTCTCACCTTCATATGTTTCAAATATTCTGCGTAGTAGACTAAAATCAAAATCCAAAAATAAATTAACAAATTTAAAGTTTTACAGAAATTTGATTGCCTGCGGGTTCCCACGTTGAGGTCCCAGACGGGAGCAAGCATGTCCAGACCGAAGATGAACGCACGAGGGGGGCGTCGTGCGTTCAAAATTACATAGTCTGGAAACATCAAAAAACGCACGAAAGTCTGGACATAGATACTTTCCCTTCTGGGACCTCAACCTGGGTTTGAGGCTTTCGGATTTTCAGGGCAGAGGATGTATCGCAAAAATATCATGAAAATTAGTACGCCAGCTGAAAAAAATTAATAATTGAAAAAACGTCTCGGATCATTTTTCCAGACTAAATCAGGAGCAATTATTGACTCTTATTAGTGAGATTACCATGACCTAATCTTATTAGTGAGATTACCATGTCATGGTAATCTGTGAGATTACCATGACCTAATTCACGTCACGTCAAGTACCAATCTGACACGAATAATGTCGGAGAAAGAATTGAATTCCTCCGCCGATCCTAACCTGGTTTGTAAAGGTAAAATCTGCCATTATTCTAATTCATAGTGACACCCTATCCTGATACATAGTAATAAGCACATACTGCGGATTTCAATTACCAAAAAATATAATAAATTTTGTTTTTATTTTTAAATTATAATCAAATTGTTTGCCAATTTTGATGACAATTGTAGGCGGTTTCTTTATTCGCAACTCTGCCAATATTGGTTGGGTAATATATAGCTGGTCTCCAAGTCTCTATGTTACCGAGTGAATGAGCAACGCTATTTGAATAGAGCGAGAAATGAGCAATCTAGTACGTCATATTTCTTAACCATTTAAATGCACACACATTCTCTTCTAATATACGTAGAAAGCTCCGAAAAAGTTCGTTTAGCATTATTTTCGTTGAGCCTTCTAATATACTGAATCGATTGCGCTCTTTTTAGACTTAATATTTTTATGTTTCGAAAACGTATTGGTGACCGATCTGAGCCGAAAATCAACTCAGACAAATACCTGCTAAAAAGATCAAGCTAGATTTGCCTGTAAGTAAACGATGCTTTTCGCCGTGATGATGCTACGAAAGAGATGCCGTAAAGTTTCGATATAACGTTTATGCCTTGATGTAAGCCGAGTATAGTTGGACAAAATAGATTGTATGTTTTGAATACAGTTGCCTTAACGTTATGATATAGACTGCTTATATGAATTAAAGTTCCGGTAGTCTGATTATTGAGTTTTTATACACCTACATTTTTGGTGCCGCAATATTTATGTTACCGCGAACCTACATTTCTGGTGCCGCTATATTTTCGGTACCGCTCCGCTTTCGAACCACCGTTTTGAAAGAAAACCCCAACTCGTATTAACTTAAAACGGGTTGCCAGTCTGCATTGTCAGATTCCGATACGTGAATAATCAAAAAGCAAGTCTACTAAATTAATGCCAAATCCTTTATGCCCCATTGCATTAATGGCTTCCTTCTTGCCCCATCACGTTTCATTGGTTATAGCTGGAGAAACTTGACTACTACTTAACCCATTATTCGCTTTACTTTATAGATTGCGTTAGATAGGTCCTTACGCCGAAGTTCTCTCTCAGCACATTTTCACTACTCCTCGTTTATTCTTACAATAATCCACAAATTACACTCCGCAGATTGGACAAGGACAATGCCGAATAGCAGAAATTCAGACATAAAATGTGCAAGGGTGCCTTCATCTGGACTATAATGATGTGTTCACACCTCAGTTGCAGTGCTATCAGTCCTACCTTATTTGATGCCCCAGATTGGACATTGGATGACACGTTTACATGTTCAGTTCTTCGCTGTTGCTACTTAGAAGAGAATGGTTACTGCAACTAGCGGCACAAACAAAACTGTAAGACTGATCCAATAAAATAACATTTCTGATTGTCGTAAATTGATCAATAACCGGCAAATCTAGCTAACCCCTCTTAATTTGACTCATACTCATTTTTTTGGATAATTTCCCCGGTTGCCGATAACCTACCCCTCATAATTTTTTGAGTTTAAAAACCCTGAGGCTCGGAGTTAGAGCAAAGCTTCTGAAATTCACATATCTTTTTCCGCCAGATTGTAAAGAAATGCAAGCAGTACTATCTTGACAAGTCTCAGCGAAAAAGAATAGTTTTTAGAAAAGAGAGCTGAGAAACCTTTATATATACTTAGACTTAAAATATTACAAATCTTTTTCCACCAGATTGTAAAGAAAAGCAAGTACTACTATCTTGACAAGTCTCAGCGAAGTACAATCATCTTTTTTAGAGAAGGGAGCTGAGAAACTTATATATTTAGACTTAAAATATTCCAAATAACCCACATCAGTTATGCTGTAAAAACATTATATGGTTTTTATATTAGCTGCTAGCTCACTGCATCACGTCATAAAAACTTTGCCTCAAGCGTTAAAAGACCACCATAAAAATCGAAATTACGCATTACCGGGTCTGAGTGTCAATCCTAACGCGTTGAAAGTACGAAAAACTGCTCAGTTCCAGTTGAGTCATTTCTTCCGTGATGAAAAGAGGCTAGTTATATGGCATGATGTGGTGAACAATTCACTGTCCCTTCATCGCAGTAACAACAATAAGCCTTTAACACCTTCGCAGCTTATTGTAGTGCTTGAAAAGTATCAGGAGAGCATAGAAGCTATAGTGTATTGCCCCAGAGAGGGAACTCCTGATAATTACAATCAACTCAAGCGTAGCACTCCAGTTACCATCCATTTTGTGAAAGACATTGTGTCCAGACGTAAACAGAAAGATCCTAGTTTTCCTAAAGAGTACACAGCGTTACATCACAAGCCTGCGCTTGAGTTGAAAAAAACTCACTACAGTGATAGCACATAAGCACAACCTATAAGCAAAACTCTCCAAGCGCCGTCGTAAAACGCTTCGCACCCGTCATGCATTCGAGGAGGCAGAAGTTGCTCAGGCCTTCGATAACCTGAATGTTACTTAATTTTGGGTTGTTGTGGGAGTCTACCCGCTGACTTTTTGAGTTAATCAGTACTGTCCGTTTTCCGCAGTTTATCTGGTCTCATTTTCCGTTTCCGTGACTTTGTTTCCGTGTCACCGCGTTTCTTTCTAGTAAATTTCCTGGCCTTTTCGACATTTGGTTATACTACACTGCCGTAAATTGTTTTGATGTTTTGATACCGTAGATAAAGCCCCATAATGCTTCTGCTAGTTTACCTGGCAGTAGCTTCTCTCCCTCTTTCTAGGGTGTGACTTAGGTTTATTCTGGAGTTACGGCTAGTTTGTTTGGTTGAGTTTGTTGCTGTTGTCTGCTAGCGTTGAACTTCCCTCCTCCTCGCTTGTGGCTTACCTCCCTCTCGTGATATTCCGTTTTCCCGTTTCGTCGCGCGCCGTCCGCCCGACGTTTCCACCTCGTCCGTACCGTTTTCCCGTTTCGTCGCGCGCCGTCCGCCCGACGTTTCCGCCTCGTCCGTACCATTTTCCCGTTTCGTCGCGCGCCGTCAGCCTGACGTTTCCGTCTCGTCCGTACCGTTTTTCCGTTTCGTCGCGCGGCGTCCGCCCGACGTTTTCGTCTCGTCCGTACCGTTTTCCCGTTTCGTCGCGTGCCGTCAGCCCGACGTTTGCATCTCGTCCGTACTGTTTTCCCGTTTCGTCGCGCGTCGTCAGATTGACGTTTCCGTCTCGTCCGTACCGTTTTCCGTTTCGTCGCGCGGCGTCCGCCCGACGTTTTCGTCTCGTCCGTACCGTTTTTCCTTTTCGTCGCGCGCCGTCAGCACGACGTTTCCGTCTCGTCCGCACCGTTTTCCCGTTTCGTCGCGCCGCGTCCGCCCGACGTTTTTGTCTCGTCCGTACCGTTTTCCCGTTTCGTCGCGAGTCGTCCGCCCGATGTTTCCGCCTCGTCCGTACCGTTTTCCCGTTTCTTGTTTTTCCGTTCCGACCGTCTTGTTACCGGTTTCCTCTTGCGTCGCTTGTTCCGCGTTTCCGTCCCGTCCGTTACGTCGCCCGTTTCCTACCCGCGTTTCGCCAGTTCCGTTCAGTTCCCTGTTGCGTTGCGCGCCGTTTGCCCGTCCTTGCCGCCCCGTCCGCTTCGTTTCCCGTTTCGTCGTGCTTTGTCCACCCAGTCCTCTTTCCCCGGTTGCCTGTATTCCTGCTTAGCCACACGTTGCTTTTAAGCACGTTAGACGCCCTCTCCACTTTGTTACTCACTTTCGCCGAGTAATTCATTACTCGGTAATTTCTTTTCTGCTCTTCGACGTCTTGATTATCAAGTCGTCGTCATCTGGGTTCGGTATAACCCTCATTTCACGTGTTTGGTTGAAATTTACTCTATATTGATAAATCAGCCATTTCAATATCATGGCCGAACAGCAAGAGAAATTGAAAAAACTCTTTAATGCAAATCTAATCTAGAATCTGAGTAACGTAACATCCATAAGGACATCACAGATGCCATAGATAGTCAAGACAGGAGGGTTAAAGTTGATCGCTTGGTTTCTTGGGTTGTTGTGGGAGTCTACCCGCTGACTGGCAGTGTGACTTAGTTTACTCACGAGTTACGGGTTAGTTTGTGGATAGTCCCTTCCAATAGCGCATTACTAAACGTTTTGCTCTCCCTTTTTTGAGTTAATCAGTACTGTCCGTTTTCCGCAGTTTATCTGGTCTCATTTTCCGTTTCCGTGACTTTGTTTCCGTGTCACCGCGTTTCTTTCTATTTCCCGTTTATCTGTTGTATGATGTAGTATGTTGAGTTTTTGATGTAGTAAATTTGTTTTCTGCTAGTATGCTGGTTGGTTGTTTAGTCTCGTGCCTCGCTAGGGTGTGACTTAAGTTCATTCTGGAGTTAAGGCTGGTTTGTTTCGTGACTTTCACCACACTTGTTTGCTAGCACTTTGTTGTAGCTTTATTAACTTTGGTAGTATGCACTTTTGTTGTCTGGGTTTGGTGGTCTGCTAGGGTGTGACTTAAGTTTTTTCTGGAGTTACGGCTAGTAAATTTCCTGGCCTTTTCGACATTTGTTTATACTACTTCGCTGCCGTAAATTGTTTTGATGTTTTGATACCGTAGATAAAGCCCCATAATGCTTCTGCTAGTTTACCTGGCAGTAGCTTCTCTCCCTCTTTCTAGGGTGTGACTTAAGTTTATTCTGGAGTTACGGCTAGTTTGTTTGGTTGAGTTTGTTTCTGTGGTCTGCTAGCGTTGAACTTCCCGCCTCCTCGCTTGTGGCTTACCTCCCTCTCGTGATATTCCGTTTTCCCGTTTCGTCGCGCGCCGTCCGCCCGACGTTTCCGCCTCGTCCGTACCGTTTTCCCGTTTCGTCGCGCGCCGTCCGCCCGACGTTTCCGCCTCGTCCGTACCATTTTCCCGTTTCGTCGCGCGCCGTCAGCCTGACGTTTCCGTCTTGTCTGTACCGTTTTCCCGTTTCGTCGCGCGGCGTCCACCCGACGTTTTCGTCTCGTCCGTACCGTTTTCCCGTTTCGTCGCGCGCCGTCAGCGCGACGTTTGCGTCTCGTCCGTACCGTTTTCCCGTTTCGTCGCGCGTCGTCAGATTGACGTTTCCGTCTCGTCCGTACCGTTTTACGTTTCGTCGCGCGGCGTCCGCCAGACGTTTTCGTCTCGTCCGTACCGTTTTTCCGTTTCCTCGCGCGCCGTCAGCCCGACGTTTCCGTCTCGTCCGTACCGTTTTCCCGTTTCGTCGCGCCGCGTCCGCCCGACGTTTTTGTCTCGTCCGTACCGTTTTCCCGTTTCGTCGCGCGTCGTCCGCCCGATGTTTCCGCCTCGTCCGTACCGTTTTCCCGTTTCTTGTTTTTCCGTTCCGACCGTCTTGTTACCGGTTTCCTCTTGCGTCGCTTGTTCCGCGTTTCCGTCCCGTCCGTTACGTCGCCCGTTTCCTACCCGCGTTTCGCCAGTTCCGTTCAGTTCCCTGTTGCGTTGCGCGCCGTTTGCCCGTCCTTGCCGCCCCGTCCGCTTCGTTTCCCGTTTCGTCGTGCTTTGTCCACCCAGTCCTCTTTCCCCGGTTGCCTGTATTCCTGCTTAGCCACACGTTGCTTTTAAGCACGTTAGACGCCCTCTCCACTTTGTTACTCACTTTCGCCGAGTAATTCATTACTCGGTAATTTCTTTTCTGCTCTTCGACGTCTTGATTATCAAGTCGTCGTCATCTGGGTTCGGTATAACCCTCATTTCACGTGTTTGGTTGAAATTTACTCTATATTGATAAATCAGCCATTTCAATATCATGGCCGAACAGCAAGAGAAATTGAAAAAACTCTTTAATGCAAATCTAATCTAGAATCTGAGTAACGTAACATCCATAGGGACATCACAGATGCCATAGATCGTCAAGACAGGAGGGCTAAAGTTGATCGCTTGGTTTCTAACTTAAAGGATGTTTTCAGTAAACTGGTGGAGAAAAATGAAGAACTATTTGACTTGGCCATTAAGGCGGAGAACCCAGATTCAATTTACCCTGTCCTTGAGCAATGGTTGGATGATGAAACTAAGAGCAATGACAAATTCTTGCTTGCGGCTAGAAGCTAACTTGACTCAGTTGCTCACCGAGACACCGTATGCGAGGGCGTTAACCCTCAAGTGCAGTCTAAGAGAAGTTCACGTTGAACAGCATCATCAATGTCTAGCCAGCGTAAACATGACTTTCTAATGGCAAAATTAAAACGCGAAGAGGCTGGGAAACAAGAACAAGCTGCCATGCGCCTCGCTAAACAAAAACAAGAAATTGCCATGAGAAAAAAGGAGCTTGAAATACAAATGGAGCAGATGGCACTTCAAGAATTGGAGGAAGACCACCGCCAGCGTGTTGCCGCAGCTAAATTAGATGAGGCCGATTTAATGGATAATCGTTCATTGTTCAGTCACCACTCAAGTGAACTAAATTTGTTTAAAGATAGGGGATCAGATAAAAGTCAGAGACTTGTTCAGGATTGGGTAAATTCGTTTCCATCAGGTAATTCATTGACTGCTGCAAATGAGTTAATTTTTTCTCGTCCTGGTTCAGCAACCACTGTCCCTCCTGTTCAAGATACTGTCCCTTTTAATCCTCCAGAAGACACAAGTAATTTTGCCGGTAACTTGAATCATCTTGAAATGTTTTCTCAGTACACACCGCCAGGAGTTTCCATTTCTGTTGCTCAGCAAGAAGCTTTGTATCGTGAATACCTCCAGGCTCAACTACACAATCACTCAGTGATTAAAGGGTTGAGCGGGCACATAGTCCCTCAGGCAGTGGTAAGGTGAACCAAGTGAACCCACCTCCTGTATGCCCGCCTCAACAATTATTTAATCCTCAGCCTCCCGTGCCGCCGTCGTCAATTCCAACGAGTGCAACAACCTACCTACACGTCACACGCATTCCACAACCAAACATTATCCAATCGCCTCAAGCCCGCCTGGTACCGTGTCTTACCGCACCGAAACCTCCACTGAACTGTAACCTTGATCTGAATTTGTGGAGATTTCCTCAGAATAACCCCACAAACGTAAATGAGGCGAAAAATAATGCAACCGTCTTCAACAACGTCCAATCGAACCTACCCCCGAGCACAGCTAACCCCACCATCAGCCATCCCATCTTGCACTTGAATGCACTACAAAATCCTAATATTAACCACGCAGCAAACTCTAGCATCCCTGTTAACCCCTTTAGTACAACTACTAACATCGCGCCACCTTTCGTCAGGCCGGTTATACATCCAACATACGGGCATACTGCTCCGATACCATTGTGCTGGGGTGGCCCAACGCATCCCACGCCTCCAGCGCCAGCATCTGAAAACGCACGTTTGATTAAGGCATTCACTGACGCCTTATCTAGCAAGAGGAATGACCCACTACCCGAATGGCAGTTGTCCCAATACAATGGGGATCCTCTACAGTGGCACGAATGGTATGGTCAGTTTAAAAGCGCAATTGACTCTCAGTCCTTAACTGATGATGTAAAATTGACATACCTTAAGACCCTAGTAAACTGGTAAAGCTAAAACAGCTATAGATGAGTTTGCATACTGCGGCGCAATGTACAAAGACGCACTGAGGACCTTAGAACGTAAATTTGGCCAACCACAGGCGGTCATAAGTGCCCATTAGGACAAACTCAACAGCTTTCCACCATTAAAGATGCACAATAGCGATAATATCATTAACTACTCGGGGTGCATTTCAAGTCTTGTCGGGGTATTTAAATCGCTCTCATACGATTCAGATTTAAAGACTGCTGCGCTTCTCAACACCGCCGTACAGAAGCTTCCACCCAATATGAAGGAGTCGTGGTCACTTTTCACGGTCAAAAAGCATTGGGTGAAGCCTACTCTTCTGGAATTCAACGATTGGTTAAAAGAGAAGGCCGAAGCGCACGATTTAATGAAGAATACCGCAACTAAAGCAAAGACTGACGATACCAACAACTCAGTAACAAGATCAAAAGTTGCTTCGAAGGCATTTGCTGCAAATACGCAACACAAGAGTAACCTTAATACGCAAAAGAGATCTCCTTTAACATCAATCTCTAGTTGCATTGTATGCAAAGGCAGCCACCGGTTGTGGGCCGTGTCTTTAAGGAAACGACCCCCACGCAGAGAGCCAAGGTCGTGGCTGAGGCAAAGCTCTGTTTTTCATGTTTGCGTGATGAACACATGTTTAGGCAATGCCCAATTCCCCGAAAATGTAGGAAAGATGGTTGCAACAGCTCCCATAACACCTTACTTCATGGAGCTGAAAAGGTTTTTCCCGCTAAACCCTCAACAAACAACAACATCGATAATTCGAAGTCGAACGCAGGTATTAGTAGGCCATCTACTGGTCAACAGCAACCTAGCAAAGCAACCACTTTGTCTTCCGTGACGGATGTCAAGGGCCTCCTTCAGGTCACGGAACTGAAACCTACTAACTCTTCTGGAACTAGTACTACGGCGTTGGTTTTTTTGCGATACCGCTTGCAGTAACTCTTGGGTGTCCGATAGTCTCGCAGCTAGACTCGGTTTCCAGGGTACCGCATTAAAACTGACCGTCAAGGGTATAAACACGGAAGAACTCACAGACACAAAGGTGGTTCAATTGACTGTGACACCTCATAAAGATCAAGACTTCGAAGCATTCCTTGTGCGTCCCTACGTGAGGGAAACATTAAACGTAGGTTCCGACATCATTGACGTCATTTCCATGCAAGAAACTTACCCTCGTTGGCAGTTCTGGATCCAGTAAGATTTAGCTATGAGAAATTGAGATGATACTTGGACAGGATGTCTACGATGCCATCCGACCGTTAGAGTATTTTTCAGCCGACGAAAAGTGATCGCCGTTCGCTGTCCGCTTGCCATAGGTTGGGTTTTAAGTGGCCCACTCCCGTCAAGTTCAAGTTTAGTCTCGAAGTGTTATAAAGCCAATATTGAACAAGATTTTGAATTATTTTGTCAGGTTAATTCTTGGTATGATATGGAATCGTACGGCGCGTTCAAGCACGCTGACCCACGATCCGCAGCGGATGCTCGCGCGCAGGAAATACTTGAAACAACAACTTTCCATAATGGCCAAAGATACGATGTCGGTATGTTATGCGCTGATGACAACATCCAGCTCCCGAATAACTACTTTTCGTCACTGGTACAGCTCAAGTCTCTCGAAAAGCAGCTCTCGAGAGATACATCATTGAAAAATACTTATGCTAATACCATCCGTGAAGACTTGGAAAAAGGTTACTTGATTACAGTCCCTGATGCTCATAAGGTCGAGCAGCGGTTGGATAGAGAGTGGTACCTACCACATCATCCCGTAATCAATCCGAACAAACCGGGGAAAGTGCGTAGGGTATTAAATGGTGCAGCAAAGTTCCACGGTATTTCTTTGAATAAATCTCTGCTCACTGGCCCCGACCTGTTCCAAAACCTAATCCACGTACTACTTAGGTTCCGTCAACATCAATTCACCGTGTCCGCCGATATCGAGGGTATGTTCCTCCAACTGGTTGTCCCTGATTGTGACCAGCCATTACTGCGTTTTTTGTGGCGGGAGGACCCCACAACAAATGTTGTAGTGTATCAATACACGCGCTATATATTCGGGGCTAAAGACTCGCCCACATGCGCTAACTATGCACTGCAACGCGCGGCCCGAGACAATGTTAATCAGTACCCGGAGGCAACCAAAGCCGTCCTAGAAAACTTCTACATGGACGATTGCTTGGATTCGGTGGAGTCACCTGAGTGGGCTCTCAAGAGATCGAAGGAGTTGGTGCATCTTCTCCAACTAGGTGGGTTCAAGCTTACTATGTTTGTAAGCAATTTACCAAATCTGGCCGATCGAATTGATGGGTCAACTCAGTCTATCGAACCAAACGTAATTGCCTCATCTAAGGAGGATTTTTCGCACGTGCTTGGGTTGAAATGGGATCATAACAATGATACTCTAGTGGTGAGTCGGGGTACCTGCAGTACAGTAACTAAGTCTTCAACACAACGCTTGGTATTGAGCCTAGTGTCTAAGTTGTTTTTATCCCATCGCCCTAGTGGCACCATTTACTGTTGGTGCACTATTGCTACTAAAGGACATCTGGCGTGTCAGCGGGCAGCGCTGGGATGAAGAATTACCAAAAGACACTGTAGAAAGTTTCCTCGAATGGAGTGTAGAACTACCTAAGCTCGCCGAAATCGCTATATCGAGAAGCTACTTTTCCGGAAATTTTGAACACCTAGAACTGCACATGTTCGGCGATAGTTCACAAGAAGTTTTCAGTGCCGTTGCATTTCTCCGAGCTCAAGTAAACACGTCTCACGTCTAGTGGGCCAAAAACAGAGCTTGCAATTGTCCTGAGTAAAGCTCGCGTAGCACCTATGAAGGTGATGACAATTCCAAAGCTAGAGCTGCAAGCTGCTTAAGTGGCCGCTCGGTTTAAAGATATCTGTCGAGCCCTTACTGTGCATGTTAACAAAGTTTATATGTGGACTGACAGCACTACTGTCTTGCAGTGGCTCAACTCCACAAGCAAGCAGCCAATATTTGTTGCAAACCGTGTATGCGAGATTTTAGAACACTCTAGCGTTGGCGAATGGAACCACGTTGCCTCAAGCGATAATCCAGCAGATGCCGGTACTCGTGGTATGTCCGCTGAGGTTTTGAAATCAAGTAGCTGAGTGAGGGGTCCAGATTTCTTTAGAACCAAAGAATTCCCGTTCGAACCAAGCATTGAAGTAGTTAAAAACATCAAACTTGGTATAGTAACTAAGGAAACTGACGAAACCAATACATCACTGGCCGCATCCGTAACCAAGTCAACTAAGGAACCACCCCCGCATTTAATTCCCTTTGATAAGTACAGTTCTTATCAGAATTTGCTTCGAATAACAGCATACATACTCCGGCTGTTACCCTCACACGAATGTTACCGTAATGCCGAAGGTAGCATCATAGATCCCACTGAGCTTGACGAAGCCGAGCGTCATCTTCAGTATCTCGTTCAAGGAGAATCTTTTACTTCCGAACGGAAAGATCTCCTGGAAAACAAACATGTTAAACTGAGTAGCCGTATTGCTCCGTTTTCACCCTTCGTCGGACCAAATGGTCTAATTCGTTCGGCTGGCCGCATCAAACGGTTGGTCGAAGTTGATTTTGATGTAAAACACCCTATCGATCTCGACGCGCGCCATTTCTTTGTAAAGTTGTTCCTTAGGCACACCCACGTTAAACATCAGCATCAAGGTATTGACTACCTGCGAGCTAAAGTACAAGAACGTTATACCATCCTCAAATTACGTTCCTCACTACGTTCCATTAAATCTAACTGCCTTAAGTGCAGAAAGTTCCGAGCTGGCTGACCTCCCAATCATGGCTGACCTCCCAATCATGGCTGACCTCCCAGTGGAAAGACTCGCATACCAGTCTCCTCCCTTCACAAACACCGGGGTCGACTACTTCGGCCCGTTTTACGTTACTGTGCGTAGCACAACCGAGAAGAGTTGGGATTTCTTCTTCACATGCTTAACTACTCGTGCTGTTCATGTTGAAATTGTTCCGTCCATGGACGCCAGTTCATGTGTAATGGGATTGGAGCGTTTCGTCTCACGTCGAGGTACACCGGCCATTATTTGGTAAGGCAATGGAACTAACTTTGTTGGCGCAGAAAAAGAGCTACGCGAGAATATCAAGAAGTGGAACACCATCAACATCGCCGTGGAACTTGCCCACAAAGGCATTAAGTGGAGGTTCAACCCGCCCAGTGCGCCACACCAAGGTGGCATCTGGGAAAGGCTAGTGCGTAGTTTCAAGCGCGTACTTTACACAATCCTTGGAACACATCGCCCAACAGATGAAGTTTTAAGTACCACCTTTTGTCTAGTCGAACATGCACTTAATACATGCCCGTTAACGCCTGCAAGCGCCGATCCGTCCGACTTAGGCGCATTAACACCTAATCATTTTCTACTCGGTAACCAAGCAGCCAGAATTCCGCCTATCGTTGGCCTCGACGAGTTCGATCATCGTAAACGGTACGCCCGTGCGCAGTCCTACGCCAATGCAATTTGGGCACGTTGGATTAAGGAGTATGTACCTGCGCTGAATCGTAGATCTAAGTGGCAGACGCCTGCCGAGCAGCACTTTAAGGTCGGTGAATTAGTTTGGATCGTTGAAGAAAGCAACCCTAGGGGTTAGTACCCAACTGCTCGGATTGAAGAACTTCAGTACGGCTCCGACAGAGTCGCCCGCTCCGCCGTCGTACGCACGTCATCCGGATCGCTCGTTCGCCCGCTCGTTAAGCTTGTTCCAATCCTCCCAACACCTTCTTCCGGGCCGGAGGATGTTACCGCGTACATGAGAAAAAAATTAATAATTGAAAAACCGTCTCGGATCATTTTTCCAGACTAAATCAGGAGCAATTATTGACTCTTATTAGTTCTGTGAGATTACCATGACCTAATTCACGTCCCGTCAAGTACCAATCTGACACGAATTATGTCGGAGAAAGAATTGAATTCTTCCGCCGTTCTTAACCTGGTTTGTAAAGGTAAAATCTGCCATTATTCTAATTCATAGTGACACCCTATCCTGATACATAGTAATAAGCACATACTGCGGATTTCAATTACCAAAAAATATAATAAATTTTGTTTTTCTTTTTAAATTATAATCAAATTGTTTGCCAATTTTGATGACAATTGTAGGCGGTTTCTTTATTCGCAACTCTGCCAATATTGGTTGGGTAATATATAGCTGGTCTCCAAGTCTCTATGTTACCGAGTGAATGAGCAACGCTATTTGAATAGAGCGAGAAATGAGCAATCTAGTACGTCATATTTCTTAACCATTTAAATGCACACACATTCTCTTCTAATATACGTAGAAAGCTCCGAAAAAGTTCGTTTAGCATTATTTTCGTTGAGCCTTCTAATATACTGAATCGATTGCGCTCTTTTTAGGCTTAATATTTTTATGTTTCGAAAACGTATTGGTGACCGATCTGAGCCGAAAATGAACTCAGACAAATACCTGCTAAAAAGATCAAGCTAGATTTGCCTGTAAGTAAACGATGCTTTTCGCCGTGATGATGCTACGAAAGAGATGCCGTAAAATTTCGATATAACGTTTATGCCTTGATGTAAGCCGAGTATAGTTGGACAAAATAGATTGTATGTTTTGAATACAGTTGCCTTAACGTTATGATATAGACTGCTAATATGAATTAAAGTTCCGGTAGTCTGATTATTGAGTTTTTATAAAGCTACACTCTAGCTTTGCAATTCATTATCCGCTCTGAGGCGATACAAGCAACTTTCTGAAAAATTACTGTCTGTTAAAAATTGCGACAGTCCTTTCTGACATTCTTTTAATATTTAAAAACGTTATAAAAATTGAACTCTCGTTTGAGCATTATTTGAAACTTATGAAGAACTTAGGACTCTAGTTATCCGTAAAAGTGGTTCCAGTTGCTACGCCACCACTAAAAAGAAAAATTCACCCAAAGCTGATGTCAACGTTAACATCTTATAGACTGGGAACCTTTCTCTAAATTTGATATTTTTTGTTTTTAGAAATTTAACGCTTTTTAATCATTGTTCATGTTCAGGTAATTACAAGTTATTTCGTGATTTAAAATAGTTGATAAACATATTGATTGAGGCTTGAACGAAAATAGTTCACTATGATTCGCAAATTTTTTATGTTAAAATAACCGACACGCTTTTTCGACACGTTCTTTTTTTTCAAAACGGGCTGATAAAAAAAAACACGACAATAGTTCTACCCTCAAAAATTGTCAAAACTTTAATACAGGGGCGTTAAATTAAAATTTCAACGTTTTATACTAGTGCACATTCTATTGTAACAGTCCTTTTAATATACTGTTGATGTTTTCTATAATTTTTTGCTATCTTTCCTTTAAGTTTAGGGTGCACATCAAGTGTTCAGAGTGAAACTGGGTTATGTTGGTGATAGAGATTACCACTAATTTTTACAGCAATTTTAACATAATTTAACAAAATTGATTTGGCAAGCAGATTGAATCATTTTCCTACAAGCTTCAATCAATATTTTTTAGTTCCATTAAATTCTATCACAGATCAATCAGTTTCTAGATAGGTTTTGAATTAAACTCTTTTTTTTCTACATGGTCCGAAAAATCACAAATGGGTCTTAGTTAGTCAGTACGAACACAAAGCAGTACAGTCCGCTGCTATGTACATGTTCTAAAGCTTAAGGATATCGGATTTTACGTAACAAAATGGCTTTTAGTTATCTATTAATTGCATCAATTTTCAGATTGCTCTATTTTCCATAAATATCACGTGCGAGAAATTCTCATTTCACCTACATGGTGAAAAAAAATGCTCAAAGCGGGTAAAGAGAAAAGCGTATCCATTAACTAATTTGAAACGCTGTCTCCCATGTATTTGGACCATAAAACGGAATTCTCTTCTAAAATCGAGTAGGTTTACTAGCATCTTAAGTGTGCCAATAACTAATTATCAACGGACAGTAATGATAACAAATAAGCGAATTTGGAGCGGAATGCCTGCGGAATTCCGTGAAAAGCCCAATCGGGTTGAGAGGTCGCCTTAAGAAAAAACCGTGGGTATGAAAAGACCTCGGCCAACAGACGCAGAATTTAGATCAATAGTTTTATGCCTGGTTTCCTTGATTCGTACACACAATTATTGGGTCTTTCCCATTATAGCCCCCCATGAAATTATAGCCCCCCCCATTGGTACAATTACCATGTTTGGGGGCTATAGGTTATCTGAACACTAAGCTGGGGGGCTATAATGGAAAGACCCCAATTATTAATCACACTTTTTTATCTGTAGCACAACAATTTCTGCGGGTAAAACAAACAAATGCAATTTTTTACAGGCCTCAAATACAAGTATGCGCGGTTACACTACCGCTAATGAAACAAATATTTAGGACTAACAAATGTAAGACCTAATTAGCACAAAAATGCCCAGCAAAACACAAATTGGTGTTTTGCAGGACAGAGTAACACCTGATAAGAGGCGCACCAAATTGTGGTGCGATTTTGGGCAAGGCAAAAAATTTCAAGATACTTCGAGTTGGAAGGCCTCGAATTCATTCAGATTAAAATTTAGCTCACTGAACCTACAAAGAAGAGACACTAACTTACTGCCCTTAATTTTTACTTTTAAAATTAAACTTTGTTATGTGACATTTTTGGCCTTGCTCCAAATTGCTTTATCTGAATTTGTTGGTCAGGTTTTATTAGTTAATTTCTTGCTCGTGTTTGGGGAAAGTACCAGTAAAACTCTCTCCGGTGGCTGGAAAAACTCCACGGGTGGATCATTTTCCAATATATAGGACAAAAAAGAGGAAATCCAGTCCGACCAAATCTACCAAGGGAAAAAAGCCTCTCACTGCAACACAATAACAGCAAAAACACGAACAACAACAGCAAGAACATGAACAACAAGAGCAACAACCGACAATCTACGATAGCGACTTGTCCGCAGACGGAAGGCTCGAGCAAGCGCGTTAAGGAGGATGAAGAAAATGCAAAATGAACGAGCCCATACTGAGTAAAAATTAACTCTGATTCTATTTAAACGATTGTCATATGTGTGCTTGTTTGTACTCTTTGATTTTTTAAATCAGAATTGAACAACTTAACACTCATTTTTTATCCTAGCAGGAGTAACAACAAAACAACCTATTTTTCCATTACTCATGCCAGCCTATAGTTAACAGCGACCTCTGTTTGGGCCCTGTATGTTTCCAGTGTAGCAATCCCAGTGGGTTTGCTCTAACTCAACGGTGTCATAAAACATATAATTGTTAGTTCGAATAGCTCGGCCTAGCATTCCTTAATTTTGTCGTTGTAATAAAGTTTAGATCATCCAGGCCATTATTAAGAGGGGCAGCACCCATCAACTTTAATGAGTAGCGGTCAGGATTTCCGTTCCGCAAAAAACCAAACATCATTTTCCAGTTTTCATCCTTGGTCAGGGTTTCCGGTCAAAATTATGTTAAGTGCAGGGCTCACGCAATTGAAATGGGAATCAATAGTATCCCTAGTTCTTGGGATAAAAGCCGCAATGTCTAATGAAGGGGCATTGTTAAAGCAATTTCTTTCTAGTAACGGTCTTTCATTAACAACTAGGCCCAATTCGTTACAAATGCTATCAGGTGTAAGGCGAGTAGCATGAATCGAAAAGCCAGGAGAGCGCCTATTAAAGATCTGATCGTTTCAATAATCACAGCAACGTATTATTTCCTGAATGATGGGCGCTCTCTTCGAACATTTTATGGTTGTTCAACAAGCAGTTTAAGGTTAATTGCTTTAAAGTGCTCTTGTTCTTGATGTAGTCTTTGAACGATAATCCTTGAATTTATGGAACACAACAGGATGAGTCCAGTATTTATATTTAAAAAGATTAGATTTGTTTTGTTGTACCAACTGCATAACTGGTTAAAATGGCGTTTCCTCTGTCAATTAAGACTGGCATGTTTTAGAATTGTTACACGATGATAAAATTAATGAATAGATTGATATAAATGGAAATCCACTTGTGGCTAGGTTAGCTGGTGAATAAAATATAGTAGGAATTAAGGTATTATGAATCGGTTTTTTGGTAGTTTACTGGTGCTTGCATAATTCAGTGTGCAAACAAGAATAGGCGTTTCCACTAATTGCTTAACTGAGTTAGTGGAGCATGAAATATTGATAAGTCGCTGCTTCAGGTTCCCTAAATGCTCCAAAACCAAACGTCCATTGTTTGACGACCTCTTCATCAAACCACTGAATCTGTACTCCCTCAAGTATTAAGGCTGAAAACTATTCAACAAGGACAAAGTGACAGAAAGATCTAAGTTTACCTGTTCTTATACTTTTATGGCAACGAAGAAAGGGTTAAAACTTGTTTAAAACCAAACATTGCTCCATCCTAAGGGGTAAGCAAGGGTACATATCTGTAACTGGGAGAGAGTAAATATAAGATTGCATAAACTTGCATAAATGTTGCTCAGCATGAAACACGAAATGTGCCATATTCCGAAATATTCAAACCCAGTTAAAAACGCAACTCCAATCAACTTAAGCAAATTTTTACATAATAGAAATTGCATCTCGTGACTGACCATCTACATCCACTGCTGCACCTATAAGTAAGGTCAAAATGTTCTAAAAGAAACGACACGTTACGTTTTGCTGATAAAAAATGATAAAGTTGAGTACCCCTAGAACCAGGAAAAACGATCAGAGAGATATTTCTGATTTGGAAAAGCAACGGCTCGTTAAAACGTTTAATGATAATTTGAGAGAGGAAGTGTACAAATGAGTTTAACTTGCTTAGTTATAAAGTCTGTTGGAAAAAGTGCAAAAGAGTTCCGCCTTTCTGATTAGGTTAAATTGCTCTGACCTTCTGGTATCGGGATTCCTCCAACTGTTGTAAGTTATCTATTTTCTAGAATTGAATAAGAGGACAATATTTGATTGCTTTCATTATTTCTCAGCTTCGTAATTATATATTCTGGGATAACCCTCAATTAAAATTCTTCGATTTTGAGAACCGATATATACTTGCTTGTTTTAAAAGCTTCATTTCTGTGAAATATTACTTTCTTTACCTGGAAAAGAAGTTAATTATAACGTGCATCACACATCGTTTGTATACAACTTCGAGAGAGCAACGGGGACAACAGTCTATACTTAATTGTCAGACAAAGTCACTTTTCTCCAATGAACCTATCAGATTTGATTGAGTTTTTGGCACTATCCAGTCCCCAACTAGAAGCCTTCTAACGGCAAGAAAAACAAATCTACCGCCGATTATTGGTAAAAGAAGACTTTGTGTCAATTTTAAGAGGCGGGGTCGACCCTGTCTTGAATAATATTGGTAACATTTGCGCTCAATGCAATGAATGTGGTGATAAAAAAATTTTTGGCGGTTAAAAAATTTTTTTCACGCTTGTTCAGTGAACAAGACAAATTCACCGCTAAAAACGCAGTGAAATGTTTATTTTCACGGCATTCCATTGGTAGCGGTCAGTTGTTTTTTTCACCGCTTAAGCGGTGAGAAAACAAAATTCACCGCTAAAAACTGCAAATCATGCAAAATTTCGAAACTTATTTGTTTTTCATAGCGTTTTTTGAACCTGATTTAAATTCACAAGAAACATGATTGAAGTGAGTGACAGCTGGAGCAGTGAAATGAGAACTTGTTGACATGCAGGAGGTGAGAGGTTCGAAGCCGTGTACGGGAGTTTATTTTCCGTAAGAATTCCGGTGAATGCGGTGAAAATATATATTTCACCGCTAAAAACCACAAATCTTAAAAAATTCGCCACTAAAAACCGCAAATCTTACTTAAATTCGCCGCTTTCATTGCAAAAGATGCGGGCGCTTCGCCGTGAAAAAAAGTTTTTTTTTCACCGCTATTCACCGCTAATCTTATATTTTTTTGACTAATCCTCGACCCGGGCAATGGGTCGACCGTGAAGTGTCAGGTCATCCAATAAGCGTCAGGATTTTTTAAAAAATTCTAGGGAATGGTTCCAAAAGGTACTTACTAGCATGTGTGAGCGGAATATAAGTGGGACAACTCTTGGTTCCAATCTTCTTAGCCGTAGTCTCCGAAGGAACCTCGGCAAATGCACGCAATCCCTTCTTGTAGACATCTGAGGTCTTGCCTATTATGTCGAATTTGCGTCTGGGTTCTATCTCACAACCTGTGTTGAAAGGCATAGAAGATTAACAACTAACTGTTGCTAAATATATTTAAATTATGTATATATTCTGTCCCCCCAAACAGCTCAGTGGGACTATAACTTTGAATCTTTTCTGCTAGCCCCCCCCCCCCATATGTTTAAACATACTGCTAAAGCTAAGTAAGTTTATACATTAAAATATATGAACAATATGCATGTATTAAAAGCTATAGCACAGCTATAGTTTGAAAGTTTTATAGGTCCCAGGTTGAGGTCCCCTCCGGAAGTGACCTCTGATCAGACCAAGTCCAACGCGCACGGTGTTTTCCCAGACCAAATTTACAGGGTCCGGGGTTTGGTTCGAGCGCACAATAGTATGATCAGAGAAGATTTTGAGCGCAATTGGGTCTGATCAGAGACCATTTCGAGCGCATATTTTTTTCTTATGATATTTTGTTTTTTTTTACCGAGAGATGTTGGCTCTGCCAAGCGGCAACAAAAAGCAGCATTGTGATCAGAGGCAAATCTAGAGTCTGATGGCTTTGATCAGAATGAACGGGGTCCAGCTGATAGCAAATGCCGATCCCCTGAGGAAGAAGTTTTGATTAACTGTAGAGTACGACGTTTTTTTTATGGAAAGCTGTCTAAGTTCATCCACTGAGTCCGCAATTTGCACTAATGGTATACTAAATAAAATTTCTCTCAGCAGTTGGTTTTTCTTTTCATTATCAATAGTTTTAGTATTGTCTTTTCTTCAGATGAATTTAATACTGCAAAAATCAATTTTTATGAAATGAATATATAACAGCAAAATTAAAGAAATGCGTTTATATTGAAAACAACTCACTGATCAGTTTATTTCGAGCGCAATTGAATATGATCAAAGGTGATTTCGAGGTTACTATAGTTTGATCAGGAGTGATTTTCGAGCGCACAATAGTCTGGTCAGAAGTGATTTTGAGCGCACAATTTTCTGGATAATGGTCTGATTTCAGTCTGTTCAGAATTAATTTCCGTCTGGCAAGGTCTGATCAGAGACAGTTTCGAGCGCACTTATATTGCACACGGTGTTGCGAGCGCACTTTAGTCTGATCAGAGGATACTTTGGTCTTTAACGGTCTGATCAGAGGTCACTTCCGGATGGTACCTCAACCTGGGGTATTTCAACCAAAATTTGTTGCATATAACGTAAGCATCAATGAAAACTTTTGTACTAAATCATCTTTGGTGTTATTGACTACAATAAGGGCTAGATTTTTAAAATTTTCTAAAGAAAGTATTCTAAAAGTGCCTTTCATCTACCCAGACACTCTTTTTTTCGGATCTATTCTATCCCCCCTCCTCCAGCTTAGTGAGCATAAATCTTTTGTGACCCCCAAGCGCACGTGCTATTTTCTTACATAGTAACGTGCTATATAACAACATATAATTTGTAACTGGGGGTCATAAAAAACACCGGGGGAAAACAGAATAGATCCCTTTTTTCAATGAAATGCAAGTATCGCTCCCACATTTCGCGAAAACTTAGATTAGGGGGGTGCTAAATTATAGGCTATATAGGGCTGGGGGCGCTAGCAGAAATGAGCTATAACCCCTCCGTGGTCGTTGAAGTTCATTTATATTTCAACCAAGCAATTGTATTTAAATTCTGAAAATGAGAAGAAAAATTTTTTGGTTTTGCTTTCCGTTTTGATTACAACTAACCGGGTGGTGCGATCACACAGAAGTTTGCCAAATCTTGTGAACAAGTTCCATATATCTCAAACGCACTGGCTAACTCCTCCCCCTGTCTCGCGTCCAGCACAGTGTACACCCCAAACTGAAGATACATCGGGAGTCCCAAACCCATCACACCAGCCATGCTACCCAGGTACCCGCCACATGTGGAATAATAATACCCGTTTGATCTGATTAGGATCTGTTTTATTTTCCCACTATTTGAAATCATATTTACGTGTTATGCCATTTTTGGATCGTTTTTCTACCCGAACTTTACAAGCAAAGCTTTTTCTTGGTTATAAGGATTTCTCGGGTTTTTTTTTTTGAAAAGACAGTTGCTGGAGCAGATTCCTCGCGACCTGGGTTGAAATTTCTTTGATTTCATACAAGGATCATATATGATTTCATACTTTCCGTACTTGATTTCTCAGTACGATCCTAGTATGAAACCAAGTTGACCAAACTTGCCTACCATAAACAGGACTAAAAAATCATACTATTTTCCGCAACCTCATTTTCTTCTATGATCTTTTAATGGCTAGAAGTGTACCATATTTGGTTTTTTTGTCCAATATAGTCGAGCCTGTGGATTACTACAAAAATTTTGGTTCTAAAACTGTATTTTTTGTCAAAAAGACAGTAAATTTCCCAAATTCCCTGGGTATATAATGACGAATGTGTTGAACCATTAAATTCTTAATTAACGCCAAGATAGTAGTAACTTTTATCTTTGAGCTAGCGGACAATTTTTTGATTAGCAACACGCACGGAGAGAAAAAAGCAAAACAACAAATTGAGGTTGTAACTTTTCGATTTCTTTTTCTTTTTGGTTAAATCGTCCGTTTTTGCGTCGTAGGAGCAAATATTAAGCGAAAAAGATTAGATCGGTTCTTTAAAAAAGGCTTCTGAAAAACATAAAAGTTAATGATATGCGCGAGAACCCACTTTCAAAAGCCCAACAAAGTCGAAACTACATTTTCAGTCAATTTTGTTCATATCAACACCAGCTATTCCGAAAAAAATATTTCACAATCGGAAATCATCATAAGCGAGGTAACAATCGGAGGAATTTAAGTAAAATAAAATTTTTCTGGGAAAATTTTAAACAGAGCCCTAATTTTGTTCAGAAAATTCACACATTCTTCCGAAGCAGGTTCGTCACCCCCATTTAAAGTAGACCGCAAATTTGAGGCTTGCGAAGTATAACTTTTCTTCAGACCAGTCGTTTCGTCTGAGTCAAATGCCGGTGTCGATTGTGAATTCAAAACAACAACTGACTTGCTGGAAAATTTAGACAAGGAAACATACGCTAAAGCAATGCATAAGACCGCAATTATAATATTAGTTCGAGATATGTTCAAGTTACGCATTTTATAAATTGTCTTATAATTGGTGAAAATTGTTTAAGTTATTTTTTGGCGTTGATTACAAACCAGATAATATATGCCAAGTTGTTTCTTTTTCAGTAAACCGCATAATATTCAATTTACGCAGCTTAGTTAGCCAAAATTCAACGTGCGTTTAAAATTGTTTTGTCTTGTAGTGATAATAATGGTGCGTACCATTTTTAAGTTGAAGAGAAAAGTTAATTAGTGAGACAAGTTGAAATTATTAACTAGATAAATCATTGGACGGTTACAATATGCAACCACTAAGAAATTAAGGCAAATTCTCAATTTTTTTCTTGATCCCACGCTCAGTTGTAAGAAAACATATTTACAGGACAAATCTTCACAGGATTAATATAAATGTCTTCTTGAAAATGTCTAACAAAAAATTATAACTCCGAAAAGTTGCTCGCAGAATTTTTAATTGACGATATTTTTTTTCAAATAAGTTTTGCCTTCATTTTTTCCAAGTTTTGTATCTATCCGACAATTAAAAAGGACACGTTACCAGAATCAAACGTAATATTAAAAAAAAATGTGCTCAAAGCCAATAAACGCCCACCTGTTGTTTATAGCAGATAATTTATTGAAAATGACCCATCGATTCAGCTATTTTAATCTCATACGATCTGAAATTCGTCTGTTAAAACAATCTTGCTAATAGCTTGTAATGAGATGCATCATATTAGCAGACCTACTATAGTGCTTGTCAGATCATACATGATAAAAAATTCTTCCTAGTAGATGTGAATCATATGGCGAAAAACTCTTCAAAATTTTGTATCACTTCTACCATTTTTGATTAAAACTCAATGCGAAAATGTTGCAGCAATTAAAAAACTCAGTTCCTAAACAGAAAATTAAAAAACCCAATTCGAAAACAAAAGTTAACCTCTGTAATATCTTGCAATATTCTTACAAGACGTTGTTAAATTTTACAAGAACTTTACAAGATTCTTACAAGATCTTGCAATATTATTTTTTTCTTACAATATTCTTACAAGATTAACCTTCAGTTACAAGATTTCTACAAAAATATAATTTTCTTACAAGTTTCCGAGAATCTTATAATTTTAAATGAAAACTGTTTGATGAAATGAAGTTTTAATTTAATACGTATCTTCGTGATTTTGTTGTCAAGCGCTATTAGTTTCTCATTTTAGCACGTTTTGATTTTTATTTTACCCTTGTTGCACATGTGTTCATTAATAATCATTCATTTTTATAAGTACTTGAGTTATTTTTTTCATTTCACTATTTCAAATTCAGTTGCTTTTTTCTTTCTTGCTCTCGCGTCGCAAGTTCAGTACTACATTAAAGTTGAAATTTCGCTCCGCGAAATCCAATCCGTAAAAATAACCCCCTCTTGCAAAGCTACAAACTACATCAAATAAGAAGAGTACGACACGGCAGAGTCAGCAAAAAAACGAACATCGCTTGGAATAGACGCTTTCTGGGACGAATTGACACCTAGCCCACCTATAAGATGGGAGAAGTGGAGAGTCCAGTACAAGTTGGCACTACTCGCGAAGGAAAATATCAATCTGGATACCCTTCTTAGACCAAAACCGGAGATGGTTGAACTTCCCTTGGATCCAATCTACGAAGAAACAATCTTCGGATCATCGGCACACTCTTAAAGGGAAGGAAATGATCTCAATGCCCAAAGACATGAACTGGCAAAACAAATGCCAAAGACTGATCGAAATTGGAATCATGTGTGGGGACAAACCTTGGCCACTCGTTGACCGAAATACAGTTTCAATACTCTACTTAATTATTGGTGTAGAAAGACGTAGAATTCTGAATTGCAAAAACCCGCATCTAATGAACTACACACTAACAAAGGCTGTATTCTGGAAAATCAAAGAATTGGCTGATAACTGAGATTTGGAGAAGAAGGAATAAACCTTGATAAGATATGTATTCATCACAAAGCTTTTTGATCCGAAGATTCAAAAGGAGCTTCTCAAGCAAACTGTCGAACCGGGGACAAGCGTAGGAACTGACAATAAACAGCGAACTTGAAATGCGCAATTAATATCAAATTCAACAACAGTCAATAAGACACTCATCCCGGCTAGCGTAAACGCGATTCAGTACCCACTCAGCACTCGATCATCAAACTTGTCACTTTCCAATAAAATTCACAAACAAGTCCTCCTCCTCTCTACTGTTCAAATTGCGGTTGAAATTGGCTCCCAAACAACCGGGATAAAATTACCACCAAGGGTACAACTTGCGATAATTGTGGTTTGTTGAACCACTTTGCTGAAGTTTGTCGCAAACAAAAGAACAAAAGCCGCAGCACCCTAAGAAAATATAAGTAAACACAGTGGATGCAAAACCACACCCTGAAGATTCTATCAATTTCTTAGAGTCATCAAAACTCTATGAATCCGACTAAAGTAGTGGCAACGATAACATGATGATGACAATTCAAAATTGCCCTGCAAAAATAAAACCAGTGAAAATGCCGCTCAAAATCGACGTTCTTTCAAAAACACTACTCGGAAGACTACAGAAGCGCATGCAGCATTCTAAACCAATCACTCGCAACGCGGGTGGTCAACAGCAGTTCACAGGCGTTTTGGGTTTGCGAAACTGCTAAAGCAAAACTTCGAACTTTTTCAACGAGCCAGATCAAATTGAAGGAAAATTTCGAACCCCTGTATAGAGTAACTTATGGTAGACACAATCCGCTAGATTCACGGTCGTCGCAGACGGCCTGAAACCTCTAATCGGTTGTGATCTGTTTGACCACTTAGGACTCGCAGTAACTCAATCATCCTCACAAAAAGGTAATCAAGTTTTTACCTTTTCTCCATACTCTGAATTCAAAGAATATATAGCATGCAATTTCCCGATCTCAAAATGGGCGTTCAAAAAATCATGTAGCAAAATTTAAATTTCATAAAAAAATTCAACCTCGAAATCAAAAGGGAGGACGCATACCAATTCATTTGCAATACAAATTAAAAAAAGAACCCAAAAAAATTGATCGATGAAAAACACATAGTAAAACTTACTAATTCTCCTGATAAGTAATTTTCCCCCAAAGGTAGTCAATATAAAAATGATCAGTCAATTGTATTTGCACTTGATTCAAAAATATTAAATAAAACGATCCACAAAAACAACATGGGATGCCAAATTTTGATCCGACAATCGAATCAATAATTCAACAAGTTAGTGGACCTGTGCCGCAAACCACTACCTATTTCTCTACATTGGATTCAAAATACACGTACAGTTTTTTAAACTTAGACCGGGTTAGAGCTTATCATTGTAATTTTAATAAAGTAAGCGTCGACATGACAGGCACATAAAGATTCCAAACTGGATTTAATGGTTTATCAGATACGCCAGCAGAATTCAAAAAGACCGTGGATTAAACGTTAATTGGTTTAAAGAATACATACTGTTTTCTTGATGGCAACTTAATTGTTGACAATAGGTCAGAAGAAGATCACAAAGAAGATGCATTAACCCGTCTCAAAAGATTTGCTGAAGAAAATCTTAGGGTTAATCTTCGAAATTGTCACTTCACCAAATGGGAAAATGAATGGCTTGGTTATCATAAATCACAAACAAGAATTTCGCCGATCGAAGGCAAAATTTCGGCTATTTTGACTCTTGAAGCACCCAAAACACTAAAGAAACTCCCTTTTTTCTTGGTTCAGTATGTTATAGAAGTAAAATTAATCTAAATCTTGCTCAAAATTGTCACCCATTACTTTCCTTATTGACAAAAGCATCAAAGCTGGACCCAAATACATAAAAATATCGCATCGCCAATGCAACCGAACGTTTTTACTGTAACCGTCAGCTCGAAACAGGCGTTAAATGTGATGCTTTTGCATGCATCAAAGACACGAAATTGACTAATATTTCGTTTTATAAAAAGCATGAACTAAAGTTTATTATTCACCAAATGCGAACATGCAAACATAAAACAGCAAAGATATCGCCCTTCGAGGCACACTTTGGTAGAAAGCCTAATACTCCGCTGAGCAAAATGTCCACTAAACCTAAATTGTCGAACTTCTCTTACTGGAATATTATAAACTATTATTTAGATGAAGACGCAGTCACCCCCGGAGCCTTTTTACCAGACGATAAATAGATTAACGGATATAGAAGCAACATCGAGGTAGAAAAAAGCTTGACACGGGCGACTAAAGACGCAAAAAATAGAGAAAGACAAGATGCGGACTGCGAATCGAGATTCCTTGGATCTGGATTTTGTAGACCAAAGACCTTCTCCGAAAGAGTAGTTCAATTGAAATTGGCCCGCAAGGTTCATGGCAAACGCCGTTTTACGAAAAAAGACTCGAAGGACTTCATGAGGTATTAGCACCGAGATCAAATATCCTGAAAGTGATCCCTACTAAATCCAACATCAAGGAACCTGGTAAAGCAGTCGTGACCGTCAGAAACAGAAAATAATGCAAAACTCAAAAACGTGCAAGAGCCGAGGACTCCATTGAAAGTATACGGTGACAGTCAAGGGCATCAAAATATCGAGAACCTAATGGCGGAACGTATGCAAAGCAACATCAAGGAGCACACAACGATGCTTAAAGGAGAGAAAATGATAAAACATTGACAACGAGGACCCGGCGGCCGAGTTTCATCATCTCGCTCTAAAACTGCAAGCACGATGCGCGTGCGCATACCATAATAGCCAAACTTCTCAACTCTACGCAATCAAATTGAGACTTCCCAACAAAATCCGATTCGACAGGCGAATTTGTAATGCCAGCTCCAACTGAATCTACATCAGCCTTGCAACAAGTTCTGCCCACGATAAGCTAAGCACCACAAAATAAGCGTTCCTCTGACAGGAATCTCCGCAGCCCATCTTATTCAGGGTACGAAAACTGTTCTCCAGACTCAGAGATTACATCAGCTCCAAAAAGCAGCTCCAAAAGATTACAGCGGGTCATGGCAGGCGTTGTTGAGAACTACCAGCCAACTAACGTCTCGGTGGTCGAAACGGTACAGTCGACTGCAGAACAGATAACAGATGACAAAAATGTCTCCCCAATCATAGGCAACGTTTCTCCTACCGATCCGCAAGTTCGACCGTTGGCAGCCCAGAGAACCCCGACACTCGAGGCAGACAAAATATCCCTGACAGTATTCGAGGCTGAGAATCAAGAGAAGTTGTAGTGAAACTGACATTTAAAAATCATTGAGAACTAATGAAACTCACATTTATCATATTATATTTTTATTAATAGCTATGATAACCAGTAATTATATTGTTATTATTTATTTAAACGGGGACCAAGTAATAATTTGTAAATATTGTTAAAATTACTATACTCAAAAAATTGTACTGTTTGTACAATTTTTCCTTTCATATAATGGGGAAATGTGATACCTGTGTTCAGTATTTATCATTTTGTTTAGTGCAGTAAAATTTAATACGATGTTATAATTTTGAGCATTTTAGTTTGCCCTTTATTTCTAGTTCATCCCAATCTATTTATTTCACATTTCCTGCTTCATGTTAACTTTCAGTCATATCGTCATGTGTTTCCCCTCTCTGATCTCCTTTATTTATAATTAATTGAGTTATTCTTTTCATTTCACTAAGTAAATTTTGTTTGCTTCTTTCGTTCTTGATCTCGCGACGCAAGTTCAGTAATAGGTTTAAGTTGCGAATTAGCTCCGCGAAAACCTATCAGTAAAATTAACATGCCCTTGAATAGCAAAAGACTATATCAAATAAGTGGATCACGACAACCCTAATGACAAGATTCTTACAAAAGAATTTAAACTATCCAGATTTTTTTAAAAATCAAAATCTTAGAAGATCCGCTTTTCCTGCAGGATCTTGCAAAAATAAGTCTGGGTAGTTAGATCCTATAAAATTAACTTTTTCTTGCAATAATCCTGCAAGATCTTACAATTTTAGCTTTTTCTTACGAGATTCTTTCAATTATATTTTTTGCACAGGATTCCTAAAAGAACAACTTTTCCTTATAAGATTCTTACATGATTAATATTTCTCATAAGTTTCTAGGAATCTTATAATTTTAAAAGACAACTTTCTCATGAAATGAAGTTTTAATTTAATATGTTTGAAAATTTTTCTACGAGATTTTGTTGTCAAGTGCCAGTAGTTCCTCATTTTAGCACGTTTTGATTTTTTTACCCATGCGGCAATATGATTCCAAAAGAAGCTAATCTTGCAAGCTTCTTACAAAAATCTGACAAGCTTCACTTTGTCTTGAAAGATCTTGCAGGACTAACTCTGTGTTGTAAGATCGTATAAGATTACCTTCTGTATTCGATTCGGTTAAAGAGCAGTAAAACTGAAAAATTGTCACTGTGAACAGTTAGAAATTTTTTTTCTTGTCCTATTTACGGAAAATTATTTTTTCTGGAATTCTACTTCATACAATTTTTGAAACTGAAATTATACAAACTAAAGTGATCAAAATTGATCTTAATCTTGTGTAAGATTTGATCATTTTAGCTTTAAAAAATACCAAGTAGCTCAGTTAAAAGCATTGCAAAACTGTGGAAAAACGGCAAATGAAAAAGGCTTAAAAAATCTGGCACCAGTATAGTCAAGGATATGTAAATCGGATGTTCGTGATAATACACAGGGAAGGTAGCGGGGAGCTCAGCGGTGATTTTTTGGGCACAGCAGACTGGTGAGTTTTCAATTGTTTATCCTACAAGACACTTTGGTGAAAATTGCAAATAGACTTTCTAGAATTTTCAAAAATTAAATCTGCTATGAATTTAGCGAAAACTATATGAATTTTTTTCGCACATGATGTTCCGACCCGAGCTCATCTACATTTTTGACTATATTGTCAACCAAATAAAGAGATAACAAAAATAGATGTTTGAGTTTAAAGCAATCGTTACACAACTTATCTACTAATTAAATTACATAATGCCATCCTTCATTACAGGGCAAACGTGATCTGACATTAAAGGGACTAAAAGACAAAAAAAAACAAAATACTAAATTAGCACACACAAAAGTTTCACGGCAAGGACTGAATATCTAAATTTAAAAGCACCTAGTAACAACGCCAAAGTGCAGTCAGGTAAATCCTTGACTACACAAGTTTACTTTTTGCTAACACTGATGGAAAGTTTTCTTAATGAGACTGGGTAACAAGTCGACAAAAAGAACGAACAGTGAGGCGAAACTTAAAAACTAATCAACATTTTTACATCAAGAAATTTCAAAAATCTTAAAAATCATTAGCTTTTAACTAAATAATCCTTAATAAATTACTAAAAACTCATTAAAAAACCAAAAGGACCTGTCTTTGGTTAGACTAAGCCATAGAAGCGAACTAAAGAGAAACTCAAAAAATTAAAAACGATTAGCGAAAACACAAACTATTGCTACCATTAAAGTCATTAGCTATCATCTGAACATTATGTCTTTTTAATTCAATTTTTCGATTCTACAGATTCAGCTGAAGGTTTTAAACTTAGAGATTGCATAAGTTTACTTGTGCCACATTTGAACACCATTGGGATCTGTCATTACGCGATTGTTCTGAAAGAAGAGAAAAAGAAACACAAAAATTGGCCACTCAAAAAACGCTCAGAAAAACACATATTGTCCAACAAACAAAACATCAAGGACAAATAATATCAAATAGTATGTTATCTGTTCAATTACAAGAAATTGGATGGGACCTCTCATTGATGAAAATAAGTTACAATTTGACGAAAAGAACAACAAAAACTGAAAAATTTGAAAATTCCAATATGTTTATCATAAACTTTAAGACTATTCGCGATAAACTGACTGTTTCGGGTAACATCATTCAATCAATGCTCAATTAGAAACCTATGAGAACTGTCAACAATGTAGGGCTACCTAAAGAACAAAAACAGCAAATTCAAGAAAAAAACTGAGCGAGAAAAGTGTCGAAGGCATTAAAAAAAGAACTTTTCACTAAAAACTTTTCTATTTTCAATTATAAGTTTTTAAGAGCCAGAGGATTTCTTCTATTTACCAATATAATTTCAAAAAATCAATAAACGTAAACAAATTCATTAGAACCACGAAAATTTCGAGAAAACACGTTTTATCAACGCAATTAATTTCTTTAGCTTTCAACGCATGCTAGTAAATACGCTGAAATATGCCTCCATGGGACAATAAGTTAATTTGCCAATCAAATTTCATTAATAAAACCTTACAACAAGTTATTGACGATGAACAGGACAGCAGAGGCAGGCAAAAACTAAAAATTCAGAAGAAAAGTGCCAGAAGAATATGTCGAAGCAATTCAAATCCTAAGCTCTTCTCTGAAAACTTTATCTATGATCCATTGAACTTTATCCCTAAAACAACGGGGAACATCAGCAGTAGAATGATTTGATAGGATTTCAAAAGGATCCAAAAATAAAATAAAGTACCCGAAAATTAAAAAAATATATGAAATCTCGTGGCATTGAAACTAATAGGTAGAAGATAAAACCGCTAACTAGATTAATTTTGGCTGCAGTCGAACGGAGCTCAATATCTAATCTCAGATGTAACCCCATGGAAGGAAAGGGATGGTTTTGATGCATAGATAATTAAGGTGACATCACAATAAGTCTTCTGACTGTTTCAGGAAAAAACAGGCAAAAATCAAAATTCGGTAAAAAAAAAGTGCGAGAAGAAAGTGTCGAAGCCAATTAAACCATTAGTTTTTCTCTAAAAACATTATTTGTGATCCACTAAACGTCCTCTCGAAGCCAATTGGATTTAAAAATTTGGATAATGTGTATAATGTTTGGATAATGTGATAAGAGTTCAAAAGTAACCAATAATACAAAAATACCAAAAAAAATTCAAAAAAAATTTGAAATCTTGTGTCATTGAATTCATATAACCAATGGTTAGATCATAAAACCGCTAACCGGAATAATTTTAGTTGCAGTATAACGCAATTGTGTCCTGTCAATACTGACAATGACTAAAAGCTCACAAAAAAGTTTAACATTTGTTTGTACTCAAAAAATTTTTCAAAAAATTATTTTTAAATTCTTAACAGCCATTAAATTCATTGGTATTCAATGGAAGTCAATAAATACAATCAAAGATGCTCTGATGGGAGTAAATATATATTTGCCATACATAGGTAATCAACAAGACATCACAATAAGTCTTATGACTATTAAAACAACAACAAAAACAGGCAGAAACAAAAAATTCAATAGAAAATTGCGAGAAGAACGTGTCGAAACCATTTAAACCATAAATTTATCAATGAAATTTTTATCTGTGAGCCACTGAACATCTTTTTTAAGCCAATGGGAGCTATCAATAATCGGATAGTGTGATAAGATTTCAATAGTAACCAATAATACGAAAATACCCAAATTTTTCTTTTTAATTTTTTGAAATCATGAGCCATTGAAGTCAAATTATCAAAAACTAGAAGATAAAACCGCTAACCAGATTAAATTTGGTTGCAGTAAGAAGGAAGAGGGTGCTGTCACCCATGGACCAACTTACAGTTCACGATAATAAGTTGGACTCTTTAATGCTAAAAAAAAATTGAAATTTTTTTTAAGTCTTAACAGCCATTAGCTGTCCCCTCAAAGCACAAAATATGTTCACTTGATGCCCATTATGGAACATATTGCACTGTTAGTCAGTGAATTTATGCCATAGGACTCCAAAAAATTAAAGAAACTTCAAAAAAAGTTCAAATTTTCCTTTAAAATTACGAAAACTCAGACGCGAAGCCAAAAAAAACATGAGCAATTCCTTGAAAACAATGTTTTTGTGCGTTGGGCTTAATTTGACTGTAAAAGATGTTTGTCATTGATAGAATCTTGATATAAAAAGTGACCTGTCTCTAGGTGACCTAAAGAAAGCAAAAAAAAGAGAAAAGTTTTGTAAAAAATGAGCTCTCAAATAGAATTAGAATTTTTTTTGATAGTGAACTTCCCAATGAGACCATAACTAGTCTTTTTTATCGCCTTTAATCTATTAGGGACAAAAAATTGTTCCATTTTTTGGCGTGAAATTTAATTTTGCAAAATTTTTTTTATAAAAAATATTTTAAATTGGAGAAAAATTACACTAAAAGTGAACAAATATCGCGTGTTCACACAAAACTTCAATTTTCGATAACTCCTCGAAAAAAAAAACGAAAATCAAAAAAATCTTTTTACTTTTGCATTCTACGCTGGACCAGCTTTTTAATGATACTACTCACATTTCTCTACGACGAATATATCGATGGGCCAAAATTGACTGAACAAAAAATACCCGTTTGAGTATATAGTTCCTGCCCCTCACAACTGGGGTCGGAACAAAAAAAAAACAAAACAGTCCACTGCTATGATAATTTTGGCACAATTAAAGATATCGAAATTTACGTAACAAAATTCGTTTTTTATCCTCGTTATTACCTTAAAATACGAAGCGCTCGAATATTTATTTAATGATGCAAACAAGCAATATTTCCTTATTTCCCCAAAATATCGCTTGTATGGCAATAATATTTCCAGTCAGAAAAAAATCCAAGGGTCCGAAAAACCGTATGACATGTTCATGCTTCCCATATATTAGTATAGGAAAACGAGTTTTACCTTTCTCTACTAAATTGTTTACTAGCCTCTTTTTTCTGCCGATAGGAGTAGTGGGAAAAAGGGGCTATTCCGCCACTTCCTAATCGGAAGACAACTAAATACACCTTTTTCCCACTACTCTACATAGCATACAAATAAATGTAAATACATACAAAAATAATAAAAATTTTCATATATCCCCCCTAATCAATATTTAACCATTCTAAAACTAAAACTTTCTGTCTCACTTGGCGTAGTGGTTAAATCATCGAGTCTAGTTAAGTTGCTTTAGTTATGTCTAGTTAAGTTGCTTTAGTTAGGTTCCTTCCTCACTGACTCCAGTGAACGTCCCCCGATCGGCAATGCCGCCTTTCAGGATTTGATGTGAATTACTATGAAACTAAGTGAGATAAAAAAATCAAATTCACTGTCCTTTAAAAGGATGATCCCTGCTGTGAGACTGTATATCGAACACACTGTGATTGATATACAGTCAAAAACACTGAGATCGGTGGAAACACAGTGATTATTCTTTTTCAGTATAACTAGTGAGATCGTGTAACAAGCACGTAAAACCAAACTTGCGAAAATCTGTGAAGCCACTTCGTGGATTGATGAAGCCACTTCGTGGATGATACAAAAGTATAATATTCACACGAACAACTTTCCTCAATTTGGCTAATAACTAAAGGACTTACAGTGTTGCTTTGACAACTAGGATTATTTGTTTTCTCACTCAAATCAGGGAACCTGCTTAGCAGATTTCTACTAAATCCTCTAGTTAATTCTACATCTGGATGTTGTTTCTTTACATGAGCCTGTATCCCATTATATCTCACAACAGAAGCTCAATATGGACATTTAACTTGAGCTGAAGTACAACTTCTACTTGTATACTTACTCTCATCAATATCAGTTAGTGGTTTTACATAATTACATTTATTACAACTTCTATTTAAGACTTCTGGGCTATAGTTAAGGTTAAAGTTAGGGTTAGGGTTAAGGTTAGGGTTAGGGTTAGGGTTAAGGTTAGGAGAGGGGGTTGGTGCTAGGGTTAAGGTTAAGGTTAGGGTTAAGGTTAAGGTTAGGGTTAGGGTTAGGGTCTGAGTGAGAGTTAGAGTCATAGATAGAACTAGAACCAGAACCAGAACCAGAACCAGAACTAGAACTAGAGCTAGAACTAGAACTAGATTCATTTTTAAGGAACAACCCCATGGAGAAAAATTTTTAGCACAAATACCACTTAGTATAATATTACCACACATACATTCATCAGTTTTATCTTTATGACACGGTTCATAATGGTATTTTAAAACAGCAATGTTTCCATTTTTATAGTTACACTCTAAACATTTTAAAAGCATTTATAATTGGGTAAACTTTAATATTTACCTAATCATTTTGCAGATAGGACTTTGTCCATGTTTCACCATCGGTGTAACCGCTTCGCTGATAATATTTAGCCATGATTTCAATTAAATCTAATGGGAAGACTACTAAATACCCCCTTTTTCCCACTACTCTATATAACATAGAAATAAATGTAAATACATACAAAAATAATAAAAATTTTCATATATCCCCCCTAATCAATATTTAGTCAATCTAAAACAAAAACTTTCTGTCTCACTTGGCGTAGTGGTTAAATCATCGAGTCTAGTTAAGTTCCTTTAGCAAACGGAAGGTTTGGGGTTCCTTCATCACTGATTCCAGTGAACGTCCCCCGATCGGCGATGCCACCTTTCAGGATTTGATGTGAATTACTATGAAACTGAGTGAGATAAAAAAAAAACCAAATTCACAGTCCTTAAAAAGGATGATCCCTGCTGTGAGACTGTATATGGAACACACTGTGATGGGTATACCGTCAAAAACACTGAGATCGTGGAAACACAGTGATTAGTCTTTTTCAGTATAACTAGTGAGATCGTGTAACAAGCACGTAAAACCAAACTTGCGAAAATCTCTGAAGCCACTTTTTGGATTGATGAAGCCACTTCGTGGATGATACAAAAGTATAATATTTACACGAACAACTTTCCTCAATTTGGATAATAACTAAAGGACTTACAGTCTTGCTTTGCCAACTAGGATTATTTGTTTTCTCACTCAAATCAAGGAACCTGCTTAACAGATTTCTACTAAATTCTCTAGTTAATTCTACATCTGGATGTTGTTTTTTTACATGAGCCTTTATCCCATCATATCTCACAACAGAAGCACAATATAGACATTAAACTTTAGCTGAAGTACAACTTCTACATGTGTACTTACTCTCATCAATATCAGTTAGTGGTTTTACATAATTACCTTTATTACAACTTCTAATTAAGACCTCTGGGCTAAGGTTAAGGTTAGGGTTAGGGTTAGTGTTAAGGTTAGGGTTAGGGTTGGGTTAGGGTTAAGGTTAAGGTTAGGGTTAGGGTTAAGGTTAGGGTTAGGGTTAGGGTCTGAGTTAGAGTTAGAGTCATAGATAGAACTAGAAACAGAACCAGAACCAGAACCAGAACTAGAACTAGAGCTAGAACTAGAACTAGAAATAGATTCATTTGTTAAAGAACAACCCCATGGAGAAAAATTATTTGCACAAAAACCACTTAGTATAATATTACCACACATACATTTATCAGTTTTATCTGTATGACACGATTCATAATGATGTTTTAAAACAGCAATGTTTCCATATTTATAGTTACACTCTAATTATTTTAAAAGCATTTATAACAGGGTAAACTTTAATATTTACCTAATCGTTTTGCAAATAGGAATTTGTCCATGTTTCACCATCGGTGTAACCGCTTCACTGATAATATTTAGCCATGATTTCAATTAAATCTTTAGTATAATCTTTACATGTGATACACTCTCCTAAATATTTATTTCCTAACGTATTGAGTGTATTAGTTTTACATCTCTTATCTAAAATCAATTGAAGGTCTGATTCTTTTTTATCTCTAACAAAATTTATAATCTCTTCTCTAAATTTTTCATTATTTCCATATAGTCTGGTTAAAAACTTTCCTCCCTTTCTATTCAAAATTCCCATCTCTTCATTTATATATTCTTCTTGGAGTTTTTCTAAGGGAGTAACAAGTTTACGTGCCCGATTAACTAAACTATTTGTTAGATCGGTGAACGAACGTTGTTCGTGGTTTACCAAACCGCTTCGCAGATAGGGCTTCGCCCATGTTTCACTATCGGTATAATCACTTTGTGTATAGGACTTTGTCCATGTTTCTCCATCGGTATAATCACTTTGCAAATAGGACTTTGACCATGTTTCACCATCGGTGTAACCACTTCGCGGATAGGGCTTCGCCCATGTTTCACTATCAGGGTACCTGCTTGGCAGATCTTTTCCGTATCCAACGTTAACCAAAGTGTTTGCTCTATTCAACATATTGCTTGCACCCATTGCCACAGCTCCAACAGTTTTTGTTATTGAATCAGGATAAATATAACTAGATATAACTAAACCCCAACCTATAATTCAACCAATATTTGATAATTGTCTTTAACCTTTTGCCTTAACCATCTCTTTTGTTAAAACATCATTCTGAATTTTAATGTTATTTAAAGTAAGAACTTGTCAGAATTGTCATGATCAATGGTATTTCTATCTGTTGCATTTATCATGAGTGGTTTCATATATGCTATAAGTTTATCTATATCTTCTCTTTCTAAATCACCCTTTAAAATAAGAGCTTTAAAATCAAGGAACCAACTCTTGAATCATATATCATTGTTCTATTACTATTATTAATAATAAAAGTAATTTCCTTCTTATTATATTTAATTATACCATAAGGAAGTTCATATGACATTCCATCTGTACGATTATAATGGTTTCTATTTAACTCACTGATTATTTTACTAAAATCATGTTCACATTTATATATCTCATTAAAGTTTTTAAATAGATCAGGTCCATTCTAAGTTGTTAAATAAATAGTATCACAACTCATTCTTGCTGTATTATTTATTTGAGCTGGTTGATGACACATTGCAATCATTTGAATAATATAATGTCTACCTTCAGTAAAAAAATAAGCTATATTCTTATTTATCCAATCACTCATATCATCAAGTCTTATTACACAATTTTGAAATTTATGCATATTATTTTTTGTGATCATATTTATATCACATTTATTAAACCCAGTATAAAACTTATTAGACTCAAGATCTATCCAGTCTCTGTCATCTTTACACACTGTATCTATATTTTTATCTTGGTCTTGGTTTTGGTTTTGGTTTTGGTCTTGGTTTTGGTTTTGGTCCCGGTTTTGGTTTTGATCAGTGAAACTGCTTCGCAGATCTTGGTTTTGGACTGAGTATAATTTTAAGTATTGTCTAATAAAATATGTTTTTCCTGTACCTGTTACACCATAAACAATAGTATTTAATGGTGACTTTTCATATGCAAATCTAACTAGACTCCTATTCATAAATCCACCAAAGCTTTCCTCTAGTTTTGTATTTTTACTCGGTATTGAATCATATATTATAAAACAAAATATAATTAATAAAAATAAAATAAAAAATACACTACCAGTCTCCATTTTTATATATAAAATATAGACTTGATTTAGACTTAGACTTAGACTTATTAAATATATATATATAATATATATATATATATATATATATATATGTATATATATATATATATATATATATATATATATATATATGTATAATATATTATATATATATATATATATATATATATATATAAATGCTTATCCTAACTTTTGAGGAATTCAATAATAAATTTAATATTGATAATAGTGCTATGAGCGATATCAGAATAAGATATAGGAAAAGATATAAGTCTAACACCAATTGAAATAGTAATGAGAGATCAGACTCCAGATAACACAAGTGAATCTAACTTCAAGATTATTGTGAATCTACATCTAACTGATGGTACACATTGGGTTTTAGTTATAAGAAGAAAAGGTGGTCCTGTGTATTACTTTGATAGTTTTGGTGTAGAAACCCCACAATTATTCCTAGAAGATTATTTTGATCTAGGCTCTAATGAAAGAATACAAAAATATGATGAATCATATTGTGGGGTTTATTGTTTATACATGATCTATCTTATTGATAGAGGATTTAGAATTAAAAGTGCTTTGAATATTCTAGTTAATCAATGTAAATATCCAGTAATATATAATGAGTGTTTTTGTTAAGTTGCAATGTTAATGTTTATGTTAATGTTAATCAGGGAACCTGCTTCGCAGATGATCTACGAAGTAGCTTTGCTAATAATGTTAGTGATAATGTTAATGAAAATGTCATTGATAATGATAATGATAATGATAAAGATATTGTTAAAGATAATGATAATGCTAATGATAATGTTTATGATAATGATAATGTTTATGATCTACGAAGTAGCTTTGCCAATAATGTTAATGATAATGATAATGTTAAGGATAAAGATAATGATAATGTTAATGATAAGGATAATGTTAATGATAATGATAATGATAATGATAATGATAATGATAATGAAAATGATAATGTTGATAATAATGATAATGATAATGATAACGATAATGATAATGATAATGTTAATGATAATGATGATGATAATGATAATGATAATGATAATGATAATGATAATGATAATGATAATGATAATGATAATGATAATGATAATGATATTGATAATGATAATTTTATATATCTGTTGGATGAAAAACATGGTGAAACATCGGTGGAACCGGTTCCCGGATGGGCGAAGCCCCATCAGAAGGGTAAACCCAACAAAAAAGTATGTCCTACTAACCCTATCTCTATAAACATAAATGAAGATCTACAATCATGGCTAAATGATGATGATATAATTACTGAAGCTGAAATCCCAGATAACTTTAGATGTATAATATCTGGTCCTAGTGAATGCGGTAAGACATTCTTATTAAAAAAATTAATTTTGGCTATTATATATTTTGATAATCTATACATCATTGGACCTACTGGTTATCAATACAATGGATTAGAAAGAATTAACGATAAAGCAATTATAGAATTTATTAAAGATATAAAAGATTTACCATCTCCTGATAAACTACCCAAAGACTTAAAGAAACTAATGATATTCGATGATGTTAGAGCCAAAAAACCAGTTATTAATGATTACTTTTGTAGAGGTAGACATAATAATTGCAATATGATATATCTTAATCAAAACCTGTTCTCTCTGGATAGGCAGAGTGTTAGAGAGAACTGTAACCTATTTATTTTATTTGAACAGAAAGGTAAAGTCCGAGCATCGATATATCAAGATTTCTTTAATAATGTTGAACTTAGTTATAATGATTTTGCTAATATATGTAATAAGGTATGGAAAGAGCCTTATAATTACATTGTCATTGATATAACTAAAAATTAAAATATTAATGGTAAACTAAGAATTAATTGGGATCGGAGAGTTTTGTAGTTTAGTTTAAGTTTATATCTACACCAGATGGACATTTGGTCAGCTGACTACGTCAGATCAACGAAGTTGTTGCTGGTTACACCAGATGTAAAGTAAAACTTAATACATCAACATTAAAGTCTATAGGTCTTCCATGCTCATCTTTAATCTGAAATTCTATATATTCTATTCTATCTTTGGTTACATTTTGATACAAGATATTACTTGGTATAATATTTATCAAGTAACCTGGTGGTTCTGTTAGAGTAAAAGTATCTAGTATGTCTGTGTTATTCCCATTATCTTTAACACCAGATATCACATTACAATGAATGTTAATAGTACTAAAAACCATAATATCAACAATTTTCTGAGATGTATATTTACTTTTTTTATAAACTAATTTTCTAAATCCTAGTAATGGGGCTATTGAATTCTATGTCAAAATTAATTGCACCTTGTTTTATTTCCATTAAACTTTTCATTGTATTCTTATCAGGTTACATTATAACATTACCATTAGTTTCTTCTTTTATTAATTCTGCTATTTCAAATAATTCATTGGCACCTGGTATAACAGCTAAAATACGGGTATCTGACCATGTTTCACCTTGGGTATCATATAAGAATTGATTGTTCCTTCTATTCACATTAAGCACCGAACTATAAACAGATAATCTAATTAAACCTAATTTTGATGAGTTAAGTACAGGTTCACTAAAGTTAAACTTTTCTGTTGGCTTTATCATTCTAAAGTTAAGTGTATGTTCTTCTTTAGTTTTAGTTAAAGCTTCATGTATATTTTGTAGTTCCCTTAAGATTAGATTGTCTGTCGTTTTTTATCTAATAAAAATGGATTTTATTTTGGATACAACTTATGGTTATAATAATGATATACACAAAATTAAGACTATAAAATAAAAACCAAATAATCCTGCAACAATGAATACAATCAATACCAACATTAATATCATTCTCAATGGAGTAGAGAATCACTTAAATTTGCGTGATTCCTATCTAGAGATAGAGTTTGTTGTATCAGATGATGCTGGTGGTGTATTCGCTAATGATGCTAATATCAGATTAGTTAATTATGGTATGATGGCATTGTTTAGTTCAATTAAGCTTGAAACTAGTGATGGTAGGACTATTGAATATATAGATCATTGTCATCCTAATCTATTAATGTATAAGTTATTAACTAGTAATGGTGATGAAAATGAGAGTGGTTTTGTTAGAAATCACGGCAATAGAGATAGTCTACTTAAAGCTGACCATATGGCTGCACAACGAGGTCATATGTATATGATGATTAGGATGAGTGATCTATTTGGTTTTGTAAATGATTTAGAAAAGATTATATATGGTTTAGGTTTTAAACTAATTTTAAAAAGAAATAATAATGATAGAGCTCTACTTAGAGTTAATTCTAATCCTAGTGCAGTTGCTAATGATGGTAATATAGAAATTAGAGATATATCATGGTGTGTGCCTAGTATTCATCCTTATAATGATAATAGAATTATTGTGCAAAAGGGTTTAAGTAAAAAGAATAATGTAGACTTTAGCTATTAAGGGAGAAAGACATTTTATAAGAATGTACCCGATGCTACTAACTTCTTGTTTGATCTAGGTATGGAAAGTGGGATGGAAAGACCACAATATATAATAATTGGTTTTGAAAATAATAATGTTAATGAACAAACTCATGATGCAAGTACATTTGATATAATGAATGTTACTGATTATTATTGTAAATTGGTAGCGAGTTTTATCCTGAGGATAGAAGGAATATTAATTATGGTACCAATAATTATAATGAGGCTTTTAAAGAGATTTTTAGCGTTAATAAAGATTATACTGGGCTACCACATAAAATAAAACCATATATATATATTTATATATATATATATATATATATATATATATATATCATAGAACATTCAAAAGCAGTTATAGAATATATGTATTCGATACTAGATATCAAAGTGATCATATAGGTCCACAACCAATACAAGTTAATTTTAAATTTAGTGCTGCAGTTGCAGAAGTTATATGTCATGCATTTGTATTAACTAGAAAGGTTATGAGTGTGAATAGTGATGGTAATAAGATGGTTGATATAATCTCGTAGAGATTAATGACCGAAGGTCTATCATATCATAATTATAATTATAACTACTTCCTACTTGTCTTAACAAAACCCCTAGCATAAATAATATCTCGTTTCTTTTTATTCTCTAGAGATAAGCCTCCAGCTTCAAGCTTAATCTTAGCCTTGGGCCTATCCTTAGGCTTAGGTTTAGGCTTAATAACAACAAAGGGATTATACTTTTTAACTTCCATTATTTTTTTTATATAGAAATGAGTCTTTTAAAAAAGTTCAAGACTAATTCATATTGTGTTGGTGGTAGACATTATAATGGTACTAATAATATAAGTGGAGCTATCGCTTCAAAAGGTACTAAAATGTTAAGAGGATCCTACACTAAATGTAGAAGGAATAAATCAATGACACTACTGATGCAACAATAGAAGCTGAGGGATTGAAAGATTTCTTCAAAAGTGTTGGTAGAGCTGCGGTTAACTTCGGAACGAAAGTTGCTAATAATCCAGTATGAGCATTAGAAATAGCACGTAAAATAGGAAGTGCAGCTGCATCTAGAAACCCTAGAGCTGCTTTATCAGCCACACCTGCTGCAATTAATTTGCAACTACTGGTGAAGGTAAAAAGGTGGTACAAAAAGGAAGAGGGTTATACTTAGGTACTAAGAAGAGATAATTATTTGATTATAGTCATGATTAAATTTATGATAATGTTTATATTTATGTTTATGATTATGATTATATTATATTTTTGATTATGATTATGATTATGATTATGATTTAGATTATGATTATATTTATATTATGTTTAAGATTATCGATAAGTATTAATACTAATATTTTTTTTACTAAATACAATAATATAACTAAACACTAACAACTTTAGTTTAAAAAAACACTCAGCTTGTTTTTCTTGTTCTTCTTATAATTCTCATATACCTTAACTAATTCTTTATACTCATCATTATCTATTTTATTATCATTCATTGATTTAGTATATAGTCTTTTAAACTTGTCGCTAAACTGTTTACTCAAAATATACATTTGTGAATACTTTATAATTATATTTCTTATTTTAGTATTAATTGTTTTTGATAATGAACCACAAACAGTTGCTGTAGAAAAAGTTGTTGGTATAGAATAAGGTAATCCTATACCTGTTAATGCAATTGATGTTGTTGTTGCCGTTGTTGCTATAGATGATAATACTATTTCTGTTATCCCAGCTACGTTAATAGAATTTTTTTTATCTACTTAACTTCTTATTATAGTTTCAGTTAGTTAGTTTCAGTTTCATAATAATTTCTAATATCTTTTATAATGTTAATATTATTATTAAATTTATTATTAGCTAAGATCTTTTCATTTATCAATCTTTCTGATACTGATGACAAATCTGGATATAGTAATCTTTCACTTGGTGATGTTGGGTTAGTCATAGTTTTGGTTATTTTAATTAGTAAAAATTCTTTCTATTTCTTTCGTTATATCTTCTTGTTTAAATTCATAATGCTTCTCTAGTCTTTCTTGTTCTTTATTATCAACTAACGTACTTCGTAAAAGTATAGCAATTACATATTGTACTATTGTCCTTTTATTCTTTTTAAAGAACAAGGGATTTTTTAAGGGATTCCCTTAGAGAAGATATTACGTTTATCTGCATTTCTAACATAATCACCAACTTTAAGTTTAGGTTTAATATTCCTATAAATGAATGAGTAGTTAACCTTATCGGGATTATTAGAAGCATCAACAGGTGTCATGTTAATTATTGGATGAATGTTATTGTTATATGTTGCAACAGCATCATTTAACATATTTACCCAATTACCATCGCCATTGATGAACATAGGTTTATTTATTATGTGTAATAATGTTCTGTTGAGTCTCTCTATAAACACAGCCTTTAAATCGCTATATGTAATATATAGTTTTGTTTCATATTCTTTAAGTAAAGATTTAAAAGTTTTATTGTAAAACTCACTACCTCTATCTACCCATAACTTTTCTGGTTTTCCACTCTCACCTAATACTATTTTATAACCAGTAGTTATAGATAAACCAGATTTATTTCTCAATAGAATAGCCCATGCATATTTTGTGAATATATCTATAACAGTTAATATAAACTTATAATTATTATTGTATTTAGTTAGAGATGACTTATCAATTAAATCAGCTGACCAGGTTTCATCTTTATATAATGGTATTAATCTTTCTCTTCTAAACTTTGTTATTTGAGGACTGAATACTTCTTTAGCTAGTAATTGTTGTTTAGTTTTAATTGTGTCTTGTTTACTTCTGGATACAGTCATCTGCGAAGCGGGTTCCCTGATCTGTGAAACAGCTTCCCTGATAGCTTTGTTAATTTTTGTTTATTTACCATAGTTAAAAACAAAATTGTCTAGTTGCTCTTGATTAATAATATTCATAGATAATAGTTACTTAGATATATCTAGCATTTTGTCATATAATCCAGCATGACCAGCTTTTCTTTCTAGTATTAATAATTCTAGTCTTTCTATTAAACTATTTGGATATGCGAACAGACTCCATCTGTGGTTATCCAAAGAACTTTGTTCGTGGCAAGCCAATTTGCAAAACAACTTCGTTGAGCAGTTTCCCTGATCGGGAGTGCTATTTAATCCCCTACCGCATACATCATCTTCTACTCTATTATACGTTTTATTACTCTATATCTAGCACTTTTCTTATCCCCTTTTCCTAAATCATATCCAATACCAAATAAAAACCTCTTAATTTTGTTTTCATCTTCCTCGATTTCACCATATTTTATATTTGGGTTAGTAAGAAAGTTTATAAACACATCTGAAAATTCATATCGATTATCCTTAATTATTAATGCATTTTCTTGGTAAATTAGTTTAACACCATTCATTTCAAACTCAGCGATATCTAAATTTCCGAACTTTAACTTTAATTGAGGGTTAGATTGAATTGACATTAAATTAATAATTTGAGCTGTGTCTTTATCTACTAAAAGTCCTGGTTTATCTCGAGCTTCCTCTACAGCTTTGCCATTGGACTGCATTAAAGTTTCATTAAACTGGGAGCCAAGTTGCTGGATCATCTTAGTTTGTTTATCTAACTCTTGATTTTGCCAATCTATTGCCCTTAATGTTTGCTCACTTAATGCTAGATTGTGTACACTGTTCGCATTTAAACTTTTAGTTAAAGGATCAAATAACTCTTCTATTTCACCATAAAATTCTTGTTGTTTTATTTATCTTCTAATCTATTTCCTCTGTTTTGTTTTTCTAGATTAGTTAATTCTATAAGTGTTTCTACTTTAGTCATTTTTATATATATAAAAATATTATTCTATTATGTAGGTAGGTTATTATATAATCTAATAGCGGTTTCAATAAACTTTCCATCTTCTTTAATTGTTAATTCTTTAATATTATTTATCACCGGAGCTGGTTCCCAGATTAGTGCTTCTAATGATTCTTTACTTACATCTAACTCTAATTTTAGTAATAGCTCTAAAGTAGTATTATTAATCAGGGAGAGGCCTTCGACCTTGGTTCCCCAACCTGCTTGGCTTGCCACAGACGAAGTCTGTTCAGAGATTTTATTTACCAGATCTCTTTTGAATAGATACATGTTCTCATCTAGGGGATAGCTTTTTATATTATTTACATAAAATTTTTTATCATCAAAATTACCTAAACTTCTTTTACTTATCTTAATTGTGGCCATACAACTTCCTACTTTTTGAATCCCGATTTCCTCTACTACCCTTTCCTTATTATCTATTAGAGCACTATAATATTCTTCGTGCTTCCCATTACTTTCTTTCTTTATTCCTTTCTCTATTGCCCCATAGTTCCTTAAATTATATGTTTTGGGTTTTAATACCACGAATTCTTCTATAACTTTACTACCTAATTCGTGTATAAATTTGCCCGGTATCTTATTATTAGTTTTTATTGGTTTATCTAGATTACTCAGATCCATGTGCTCATTTTCGACATTGCCCTCGCTAAAACTTAACACGAAGCTATCCGTGTGCATGTAGTGTAACATTAGATCTATAAGCGAGGGATTTAATACATTATAAAAGAATTTATACATATGAAGCTTAGTGAGCTCTAGTACTGTGAATCCTAAATAAATCGGCTTATCATATTGTATTTCCTTTTTATAGAATTCTATTAGAGTATAGTTCTCATATCTAATTACATCTTTACATGTTGGTTTACTAAGAGCTTTAAGTATTTCCTAACCATCGGTTAGAATCTTAGCTTCTAGATACTTTAATGGATTCTCACAACTTTTACCAAAATTAATTATTCATTAACTCAAAATATCTTTCTCAGGCTCAGTTTTAGCTTCTGCTCTCAGTTTAGTATTAAGTTCAATGTAGTCTCTAATTATATATTCTTGTTTAAATTTAATTGTTCTATGTACTTTAGTAACCTTTATTCCCATCTTAACAACAAACTTTAACATCCAATAGTGTATTGGGTATTCATATTTATTATTCTGATCTAATATTAGTGTCTTGCTTTTTGATGAAGTTGGGGGTCTTTGTTTGCATCCCAGTTCATTATTCTCTACTTCTCTTCCATGGGGTAGTAGTTGGAAGTTTATAGTTCTCTCTTTACATTCATTAGTATATTATAAATCACAGATAAGCCAATAGCCATAATCACTATCATCTGAAGTATTTAATACTTCATCTAGAGTTGTATTTGAGTACTCAAAATCTTTATATGGTAGCTTTTGCATTAGAGCATAACCGTATAAGCTATTGGCATCGACGTACCAGATTGATCTTCGACTTTGACTTTGAATATAGCTTTCATTTTGACTTCTATTATATCTATCACCCATAACACCACATATGCCCCCTCTCATTGCACTAATGAAGTCCTTTAGTATTTGCTCATCTTGTATTGTGTCTAATTCAACGTTGCTTAGTTTTCGGAAACAATCGAAGCTGTAGCTTGGTAGACTAATATGATGTAGAGGATTGAGTTGATAGGTATTCATGTTTAGTTTAACAAGTTGATTGAAGCAATGTCCTAATATGAATATATCACTTTCAATATATTCTAATGTTAATTCTTTACCTGTTTTATTACTATTAGAATTATTAAAATCATCTACTTCATCTTGAGTTGGTAACTTGGTTGTTAGTGATGATCTAAAGTCTTGAATTGATAGATTGCCCAGTTTATTATTATAGCTATTCTCATCTTTAAAGTATTCATAAGGATATAATGTTTTTTTTTATGTTGTAAACCTTTGCCATTTTATCATGAGACATTGTCACGAAACTGTAACTATCTATAAACTTTAATATGCCTACTCTAAACATTCTAGCTTTGCCATTAGTACTAGGCAAGATCAATTCTTCTCCTGCTTTTATTCTGTTTAAATATCTTATTATATAATAGATTGAAGTCATAGCCTTTTCCATTATGAAATATTACTGGAATAAAGTTTTGATGTTTATAGTTTAAGTTACAAATATTACATGCTGGGCCTCTATATCTACCTGGTTGATGTCAGTGATCTCGAACTTTATTAACACAATTTTTATTACAACTGTGGCATATATCATTAGCATCATGATACAATTTATCTTCTTCTGTAAATATCATTGCTTTGTTTATCTTAATACTATGTTTTGTTTCTTTTTCTAATAAATCTCTAACATAATCTTTGATGCAAAGTATGATCTGTTATATACTTCATCTTTGCTAAGCACTTCTTCTTTGCTATGCCAACTATAGCCAATAGCAATAGGTACTTGTTCAGATATCTTATATGTATTGCTACTAATCTTTTCATCTGTTCCTTTCATGTAACATTCATTATCACTAAATATAACATTGTTCACTTCTTGTTGTCTGTGTTGATTCTTGAATTTAATTTGTTTTAACTTAGGGCAAACAATCTATGTTTTGATTTGGACACAGCATTCATGGGTTTCATATTTATGTTGAGAACTAAACCAATAGGTACAATTATCACAAAACCAGTACTTGGTATGTTTGGTGTTAGGTCTTTCTAGTAACACTTCTACATTTTTAATTAGGACACATCTTCCCAGATTAGGATCCTAACATTTTGTCTATCTTTTACAAAGTTAGAACATTTCTCTAAGCGTTCTACTTTGGCTATGTTACTATCTTGAGCAGGCTTGTAAAACCAAATATTGATATTAATTTTATTTTGGATTTTTGTTATATAATCATATGCAGTTTCATTATATTCCCAGTCATCGAATAGGTTTTTAATATACTTATTTTCTTTAGTTGCATGTTCAGTTACAGGATGCAATGCAGCTGTAATACATAATCGTAGACAGTTAAATTTATTACTTCTAGTATTTAAAATCGGTTTTGTTTTATCCTTTAGAACTGGTGGCAGTTCAGTATAAGATCCTAATGATGGTTTAGTCCTTTCTATATTTATTTGCATCTCTGTTATTCCAATAAACTCTTAATAGTAGCCGTAACCCTCATACGTTTCTCTAACATGATCAAGCCATTGGTTTAGATTCAGTCGATGATCTTTATCCATATATTCATTGGTTCTAAAATTTATATTAGTAGTCTTTTCTTCTTCTGAGTCTCTCTTCTTATATAAGCAATTGGCAGTAACTTTATATTTATATAATTTAAATGTTTTAAACTCGTCTAAAATGCAATCTACTGGTTCATTAATATCCTTGATAAAACTACCATTTGATTTAGTAATATTTAACTAGCTTTGATTAAAATTTGATATAATATTATAATTATTAGCAAAGCTTCTTCTTAGATCGATTAAGACAACGTTTTCTCTCCAGTGTTTGTTCATGTGAGTTTGTAGACCTATCTGATTTTTAAACTTATCGCCACAAACCCAGCATGGTTCAGTTTTAGTTTCAGTTTCAATTTCAGTTTAATAATATCCTTAGTTTTAATAATATCCTCAGTTTGGTCTTAGTTTTAATAATATAATCATCTTCATCCGAATTATACACCCTCTCCGAGATTTCTTCTTTTCTTCAGACTCAAACAATTTCTCCAATAGTTCCTTATGTTTGAGATCGTATGATTGATGCCTGTATGAACTCTTCTTTGATTCAATGGATAGATTACAGACGTCGCAGAAGTTTCTGACACTAGTATTAGTTGATTGAGACATGATGTACTTATTTAGAGAAATAATCAAAAAATAATTTTGCGAAATATAAAAATGAAATGCAATAATTGTATAAATAAACCTTGGAAAGAATATTGCAATAATTGTAAAGAATTAGAAAATTCTTGTTATGTATGTAAAAATGTGGTTAAAGTGAAAGATTATATAGAACAATTGGGATATCATTATTCTGATCCCGATCAATATCTAACATGTAGTATTTGTAATGTTTATAAACATATATCACTATATAGATTTAGAAATGGGAAATGTAGACTATGTATTTATCTTCATAGATATAGATATGGTCATACTAGAAATCTATTCAGAGGGCATGTTTATAAGTATAATAATCAAGAAGCTAACTCTTCTTCTTTTAATTTATCTGTCATGTAGTTTTTGGGTTTCATTGATATTTTAGATTTAGACCTTTTTTCTTAATTAATACCAGATTTAGAATAAATAAAGAGTAAAAATCACTCTTAGAGTAATTCATAAAATAATGATTGATTTTGTTTGATTTTTTGATTTTGATTGATTTTTGATTGAATATAGAGCTAATATATAGTAGTGAATAAAATGGGGGTATAAGCAAGTAGTAGGTATATAGAGTAGTGGGGAAAAAGGTGGTATTTAGTCATCTTCCGATTAGGAAGTGGCGGAATAGCACCTTTTTCCCACTGCTAATAGGTGACTATTGGCACAAAAAAGAGGCGAGTAAACAATTTAGTAAAAAAAAGAAAGATAAATTTGTTTTCCAATTCTAATATATGGACTTGAACATGTCATACGGTTTTTGCGGACCCTTAGATTTTTTCTGCCTGGACAAAATATTGCCATATAAGCATATATTACATAATCACGATTGAATTGTACTGAACTGATGCTAAGGTCGTTCTTTATCAAGTTTATACCCAACTATATATTCTAAGACGACGTCTCTCGAGTATGGAATTTTCTCATGGAAAATGCAAAAAAAATAGACAAAAATTTCGAAATCGTTTATACTGAATAAAGTGAGAACTATTTGAACCGATTTCTTTCAATTTTAATTTTTAATATAACGTTTCTGGAAATATATTGAGTTAATTAATTTACAAATATATTGACTTTTAATATAGTCAGCAACATTTGCTGATCACACGCAATTGTAATGATAATAAAAGATATACCAATAATATCTGGAATATTTATTTACAAGTTAAAATCACAAATCACTAACTAAGTTCGTGTTGTTCAATTAGCGATATGTATTCTTGTGTTTGCATTTCATAAATGCCGGAATTTCGGAATAGTCCATCAATTTTATTTAAGACCTCAATTGTCCAAGTTTTGTTTATTTTTGTTCCCACTTCATTCGCAATATCTGCTTTGTATTTTCTCTTGGTTTCTTTTCTGGTGCGCTCCTGGCTCAAAGCTGTGCAGACAGCTCGTTCTAGAATATTCTCATCTTGACCCAAATTCAAGAAATTCGCAACTCTCAGTAAATGCGCCAGTAAACTGAACTTCAAGTCTTCGTAAGAAATAAACAAAACTGGTTTCGTTAAGTTCGTAAAAATTCTAGTTTCCGCGAGCAGTCGAAACACTTGATGATTGAAATGATTGGTGAACTCAGATCTGTTTTTTGACATTGGCCTCTTGAGGAAATCTCTGACGTAAGTTGATGACTTTTGGAAGGCATTCAGTCTGTTAAATTCGGCAATGGCACTGCGCAGCGGGTTCCTTATTGTGACCAAGATCTTTTCCATCTTCTGGAAGTAACCCGCTAAAAAATGCATTTAAAAGAATGAAAACCCGCTCTTTCGCTAAAAGATACCAGTCAAAAACCTTTATATTATAAAGTAAGCAGTCATAACCCTTGAAAAGGGGGCCCATAGATCCAAGAAATGCAATTACCTAATTAATGCCTGTAGAACGGCCGATTCTTTCGATTTTCAACTTATTTTACGCGATAATCGTAAGTGATAAAAAACACTGGCGAAAAAAGAAATTATCTTTCGTTTTATGTTGTTACAAGAGTGTTTAAACTATTTGTTCCGATCCCAATTGAGGGGGGAGGAAATAATATACTCAAATGGGTTTTTTGTTCAGACAATTTTGGCCCATTGATATATTCATCGAAGAGAGTTGAGACTGGTAGCATTAAAAAGCTTGTCCAGCGTAGAAAATGGAATTAAAATTTTATTGGTTTTCGTTATTTTACAGGGAGTTATCGAGGTTTAAATTTTTTAGATAATTGGGTAAAATTCGTTGATTTTTTTCACAATTTTTGGAATTTTTGCCAACAATTTTGCCAATTGTTTTAAAATTTGTTAACATTTTTCAAGAAAATGAGGTTGAATATTTTTTTCAAGAAAAAAATATTGTTCGCTGTTTTTATTGAATTCTTTGTCAAAAATGCCGGCTAAATATTTCACACTCAAACAAGTACATAGGCAAACTCCACTAACACAGTTTTTATAGCCTCAAAAGGGGCCTATTCCTACTTCAACTTACGTTGAGAGTGCTCTGTAACTAACAGTTTGCCGGTTTTTGCCAATTTTATTCGTTGTTTATCAAAAACGCATCAATTATTATTGATTTCTTAAAAAACATAACATCTATATCTATGCTAATCAAAAATTTAAGTGCTCTTAATGAACGAACAGCGTTAGCAATTGACAGCGCTCGTTTTGGACCAATCTTGGACTCTTACAATCTAAAAAAAATTCGGATTGTAATCATTCGCTCTATTTTACTGAAAAAATTTGATCTTTTTTATATTGATTAAATAACAAAACATTTCAAATCAAAGCTCAGGAGTGTTAGGTCCAATTCGCTTCCTAAGAAGCTCCAAAATAATGCATCTAGTTACTTACTCTAGATCTTATGGTCGTTTTGACTTTTAAAATTATTTGATACTTGAACAAATAATGGCTTATTGAATTTTGCGTAACTTTTTCTTGAATTGTGAAATTGTAGCTTATTGTCAGCAAAGAAAGAATGGTTGTTCTTTCTACTGATTTAAAAGTATTCTCTATTGCGGTTTTACGCCTTAAGTTATCGATTTATGTTATTGATATTTTTGGATTTCACGTTTATTGAAAAAAACTTTGTGTTATTGGTCCATTTTTCACGTTGTGTAGTTTTGTCACATTATCAAGTTATTGACAGTTCATATATCTCAATTCTGCGTTCAAAAAAAGACACAATTGATAAAACTAAAATTCTTAAAGTTATAGATTATAATTTTTGCGGCTTTGACACCGCCTTCTCGAAGAATTTAATTGATTTTTTAATATAGTCTTTAACAGTCGTTTTTACTTTGTCTTTTTTGAAATTTCCTGCAAAATGACCCCTTTTCAATGGCTTTTCAAGGAAGAAAAGATGAGCCGATATTCCGATATTAGTAAATAAGTGATGTTTTTCATGACTAGGTAACAAAAGTTGTTTTCAAAGTGTTCGTTATGACTTTACTGGCTTTGAAACAAGTTTTTCACAAATAAAAGTAAATTAATTTTTGATTTTTGTCATATTCTACGTTTTTTTGTCGAAGTAAGATATTTTTTGATAATTGCAGGTCTCAAGGGCCTCTTTCAAAAAACAAACGAACCAATTTACTTTTTTCAATTTGCATTAACGGCTTTCATGTCTTTGCAAATTGTTTTTTTTTTCGAAAAAAAAACAAGTATCACTTAATTTCGCCTTATTTTTTTCTCTGTCTCCTTGTAACCTGGTTCCATTAATGAGACGTCACAGAATAAATTATCAGAGCACGAAGAAGGTGCAATCGAACGTATTTTGTGGGCTAAATATGGCTTTAGAGCTT
>NC_134476.1:7489526-7494526 GCF_964194025.1 Convolutriloba macropyga
AGCCCAATCTGAAACAAAAAGAAACAGCAATTACTTGGATATTTCTGTTTGTGAATTTTGGATGAAAAGTGACAACAGTTCACCAAAACCTAAAATAAACGACTGCAACTTGAAATGTGAATATATAGACCATCAATGGACAAAAATTAGCTTGTAAATAGAAGTTACTATTTTGCATTCTACCTTTAATCCGGGTTGAATTTTCTTGATTTCATACATGGATCATATATGATTTCATACTGATCATATTGATTTTTTAGTAAAATCTTAATAATAATAATAATAATAATTGTGGTTTCTGCGTAATCGCAGCGGAACAGCATTAGGCCTACAGTAGCCTGTTCTCAGCTGCCCTTTTTCTTATTATTCCCCACATTTCAGACTGATCTTTTTTATGAGCAGCATTGCTCTTTTTTTGGTGACTATAGTCACTTTTTTTGCGTCTGAAACTTTCGCGTGGTACCATCATTGCAGCCAACATTGGTCAGGCTATGGTCAACCTGAAGCTATGGTTAAGTAAGAGCTCATCCTCACACAGACAGCTTCACGGAGGCAGGGGATTGAACTCTCAATCATTGGTGTGCGAACCACACACCTTACCTCTCGGCTATCACGCCACTATTTTGCAGGGTTTATTTATGGTCCTAGTATGATTACCAAGAATCATACACCTTTTTTCCGGAATTGAGTTTTTCTATTTTTATCGATAAGGCATTTTTTTATGTGATTCATGATTTATGTGTTACCAATTTATGATGCGCTCAAAACCCTGCAGTGAAATACTTATCGCAAAATTGGGTGTCTAATGAAAAACAAGGCTATCTATATGACTAGAGTTTTCATATATTTTTGAAGCCAGTTTATACCGATAAATGTTCAATCACTAGGAAAAAATAATTTTCGTTTGCAACTAACTGTCAAATCATTGTTTAAACACGTATGAAACCAATTATTATTTTTTTAGTTAACCCAAATAGTCAATTGTGGACTGCATATACAATATTGCAAATTTAAATGTTCTCCCTGTGACTACTTATAAGGGCATTTTTGGCATTTTTCGATGTCTTATGTACCACATTGGCGCTGAATGAATTCCAAATTTTTTCAATATGTCTAACAAAAGTAAAAATTATATAAAAATTTTTGGCACCCAAATTTTATGTTTTGTTCTCGTATGATTTTCAAGAAATCATGTATGATCTTTTGTATAACTACTAACAACTCATACAAATCATATATGACCTAGTATGCTTACCAAGAATCATATGTGACCTATATGACCTAGTACAATTACTGAGACCCATATATGACCTCACATGAAATCGAAGAAAGTTGTTTGATCGGTCACCCGGGAAAAAATGTCTTAACTGTCAGGACAAAAAAAACAACCTCAAATTAGGATCCTCAAATTAGGAATTTTTTACTGTTTTTTCGAAAATTAATTATTATTACTAATTATTTTTCGAAAAACGACGCTTATGATGACCATTTCAAAGAAAAGATCAGTTTTGGAGTATTTCTTTTACAGTTATTTCTGGCAAAAAAAAATTGATCGCAAAAGCAAAAGAGCAAGCTTTTATTAACAGAAAATTATAATAAATGAAAAGATTATGATGTTGAAAGCTCCAACAATGCTCCAACAGTGCTCACGGCTCGAACAAACCCTGCCTATTATGCTACGCGTTTTCAAGGACTCTATTGCTAATTTTTAATTGCAATTTAGTATTCAAAGAAATTAGTAATCTATTTGGAATTCAATAACAAAATTAAATTGGAAACTTGTTTATTCATCAAATCTTATCAAAAACTTCATTCGAGGGACGTTAAACAGACATAACCTCTGTTATTGTTTTAGAGTAGGTTTTAATTTGTGTCTAAATTAGTCAATAGTTTAAATTTTCTGAAAAACGTTTTTATTAGTTTGCTGGCATGCTAAATTTTTCTGATGGCAATTTTTTTCAGAGTACTAGGATCTCGCCCAGGCTGGGGTGCTAGACAAAAACGTCCAGACTGTCCCAGTTGGAAAATGTCTGTCTTCAGATCGAAACTGATTATTTATACGTACCTTCGTTTGTTCTCCAGACTTTCGCGCGTTTGTCAAATTATCGGGCTTTTAAGTCCATTTTTTGTTGCAATCACCTTTCTTTTGTTCGCTCAAGTTCATTCTTTCACAAATTCAATCTTTGACAAGATTTTTGAGTGTTAACAACAATTTCGTGCATTTACTAGACTCACTTTTTTATTTTTTTTCTTTTATTTTATTTTTCTATAAAAAAAACTCACTTGTGCATTCTTGTCCAGATTATCTTGCGTTCAACAGCTTTTAGTGCGCTCTTGGATTTAGTTCGTTTCAGATCTTTTAGCCTTAATCAGACAATCTTTTAGATAAAAACAAGCAGGCCCGCAAACACACATCACAAGAAAATCTTTCAACCGAATAGAAGAGTTAAAAGAAACTAGGATTTATGTTTCGTGCCAACTCCGGCTCCAACCCATATGCCCCTCATTTACCAGGCATATGTGTTAACGCCAATGCTACCGACGCGTATTTTCCGTCTCTTACCCTATGTAGCTGTTAATTTCTGTTAAGCTACATTTTGGCTTTGCCAAGTTGCATGTTTAAGGAGCGCTATAACTTGTGTAGATAACGAGCTTATACCTGGTGGCAAAGCGCGTTTATTATCTACTGTCTATTCTTATTTCTGAATCAGCTAAATTCTTGTCAAGGGCTTTTATGGCTCGTCTGTTTTGGCAAGCTAATGAGAGCAAAACATGATCAGATTGGGAGCAAAATTATGAAATAAGAGAAAGATTGGAAGAAGAGAAAAAAATACGAAAGAAACGAAATAAAAGGAGCGAAAGAAAAAGAAAATCAGCTTCTCAAATTTGTGGTCGAGGAAGTTGTGCGTCTTTTTCCGGTTTCAAATGGACTTGAACCCTGCTCCTCGCTTAACATTAATGGGTCTTATCCTCTACGCTAAGTATGCCGATTGCTTACGCCTTTTGAACTTTCTAATGCAGAGAGAATCAAGGAATAGAGAAAGAACGAATGTAAAACTAACGAATAAAAGGAAAGAAGTGAAGAACGGAATAAAAAGACAACCAAATACCAATTTTTTTAACCAAGTACATGCTTTTCAACAACTAATCGGGCTTGAACTCATTCCCCTCGCTTCAGAGCCATAGATTTTATCACTTGCGCTACCGACGCATGTTGCTTTTATCTATTGAACTGATTACATATGCAAAGGTTTTATCGTTGGCTATTTCTTCTCGCTGGCTGTTCCTAATGAGCACAGAAACATAATCACGAGTCGAGATCAGGAGCATAAGCATGGTGATGTAGGCTGCATGATAATGGACCATTAAAACATGAAGATAGGAACGCTGTTAATGATTCCGCTCAAGTGCAAATTTTATTCAACTTAAAAGGTAGATAGATGAGAGGGAGAGAATGAAATGCAGAAAAATGAAGGAATGAAGAAAGAACTAAAGGAAGAAGAAAAAGAGAAGGAAAGAAATGAAAAGAAAACCAAACAGCAATTTTTTAAACGCCGGTACAAAATGCATCATTTTCCGCTACTGCTCGGCCTTGAACCCATGCCCCTCGATTCATAGTCATGAGTGTATTTCTTTGCACTACTGACTCCTGTTGCTTTTGTCTGTTGAATTGAATACATACGCAAATGTTTGGACATTGACTACTTTTGTCTCGCTGGTTTTTTAAGCTGCATTCTGAATGAGCACAAAAACATGTGCAGACCTGGAGCTTAAGCACGGTGGAGTAGGCTGCATGTATAAGGATCGTCAAATTATATGAAGAGAGGAGCGCTGTTAACCATTGCGCCCAAGTGCGACGTACAATTAAGACAATAGATGCAAAATTTTGTGTCTTATTGACGTTAAACCGTTCATCTAAAAAAACTTCAGGGATTTAAATTTACCAAGGTAAATGTCGCAAATTCTTTCTTTCAGTTTTTTTAACAGCGGCTTACCTATACACACACACACACACACACATATATATATATATATATATATATATATATATATATATATAAATATAAATATATATATATATATATATATATATATTCGTTCTCTTTAGTTTTGTATTCTTTTGTTCAACTTATCGACTTTTCTCAATCCCGGGTCGAGGTGTAACAGCTAAATATAGCTATGAGATGTAAGATTTGCGGTGAAATTGATTTAAAAATTTAAGATTTCCGCTCAATGCAATGAATGCGGTGAAAAGAAATTTTTAAGCGGTGAAAAATGAAACAAAATTTCACCGCTTAAGCGGTGAAACAAAAGCTTTCGCCGCTACCAGCAGAATGCGGTGAAAAAAAAATTTCACCGCTAAAATCGCAAATCTTCAGATATTCACCGCTAAATTCAACGCTTATCTTAAATTCACAGGAAATATCATTGAAGTAAGTGAGAGATGGTGCAGTGGAATAGGAAGTTGGTGACATGCGGGAGGTAAGTGGTTCAAACCCGTGTACGGCGGTTTCTTTTTTGTAAGAAATCTGGTGAATGCGGTGAAAAAAGAATTTTCACCGCAAAATTCAACGCAATTCTTACCAAAATTCACCGCTTTCAGCGCATTCAACGCTAAAAGATGCGGGCGCTTTGCGGTTAAAAAAAATTTTTTTCACCGCTATTCACTGCTAATCTTAGATTATTTTTTAACAAAACCTCGACCCGGGATTTCAATTTTTTGTTTTTAGATTATCAGAATGTGTAGGTTGTTGTGAGAATAGGCTGCTATAAAAAAACGCTGTTAAGCAACTGTTATAAAGAAAAAAACTGCCGAATAACGTCTCAACCTATTGAGCAAAAAACCAAATTCAAACTATAAAAGACACCAGACTCTTATGCATTAATTTTCAGGCAATTGGGCCTTGAAACTGTTTATTTCGTCTGGGCCTCAGCTTGGGTGCGCATCTTTTTATAATTGTTCATAACATGTCTTCGTTAACACACAATTATCAGCGGTT
>NC_134476.1:7499526-7540526 GCF_964194025.1 Convolutriloba macropyga
AAATATGGAAAGACTTCAATTTCCCTACCGAATTCCAGCAGTCTTGTAAAAGTGTCAAGCGCTCTATGGCACATCTTTTAATAGAAAAATAATAAACATTGACAACGCTTTGCAGATTTTGAGCTGAAAAGTTGCTAGCATGTATTTAGTGGCCGACCATTAAACCCTATGATATGGCTACCTCCTTAAATTGCATTGAAAACTGTACCGAAAGGATAAAATACCGAATGCAGAGTATATAAAATAAACTCATTTTTCTACTTGCCAATAGATAAAAAAAAACAAAAGCAAGACTTTTTAGCATAGCAAAGCGTAGGTGAGACGATTAAAGTTTTTCTCACGGTTATGGCTCTATGTACACGGATATGTCCCAAAGGCCATGGTCAAGCTTCAGCAGTCCCTTCGGGCAATTTGACACCATGGGTTTCAGGCACCTGGCATTGGTAAATAGTTCGTTGCCTCGCAATTTATTTGACCCATTTAGAAATTACTTTTCGCACTCTTAGTTGTTTTGCATAATTGCTGACTGAGACAAAAACTGACGCATGTCGTCATAAAACTTTTTAATGCTTTTGTCGGAGAAAATGTTGTCCAAATTTGTATACAAACTTTTCACTAAATACTGCTTTTGGTAACTCAAAAATTTTTGTGATGGGGCTGAGGATTTTAACCAAAGTTTGGTTGAAATGCTTGTTACAATTCATTATCAATTTGTTTCAAATTTTCCTTGGAAATCTAAAGAAAGGGAAGCATAAAATTTTACGCTTAGGTTACCAAAAACATTTTTTTTATAAACGCAATATAATTTTTTTTCTAATGTAGAAAATTTAGTCTTGTTTGTGATATAATTTTGCTGATTTTCGCGGCATTTTTCTTTTCCAACAAACGCCAGAACTATCGAGAACTATCGCATATCAATTTGAGCTGGTATTGATTAATCATTTAGTTGCAGTTGTTTTTATGGTAGCAATGAAGGAAAGTAGTTTGTTTAAATTCAGAGCCTTGTGATTTTTCCCTTATAAAAAGATATGTACAATTGTCTACTATTTGCAAATAGTGAGCGAGTGGTTTGTCTGAAATTAAATTTTGCATTACATTGTAGACATAGAATTTACTTTTTTCGTCGTTATCTTTCATTCAATGTTTTTCTCTCACAAAGCAGCACGAAAATCTGCCGAATAGTTTTCAAGCAGATGTGTATTGATGACAAAATATAATTAATGTGTATTGTAGAAAAAAGCGTTCTCTTAAATCAACAAATCCGCATTCTTTTTTTCGTTTTTATGAGCATTACTGGCTAGCCGATTAAAAATGAATCTGTCACAACCAAACATGGGAATGATTTACAAAAAAGCAAAAAAGCAACTCGTCGTATATCGGCAAAAAGCTCTAACATGTTCAAGTTCGTATCCTTACAAATTATCTCATATGTTACATATGTCTTACAAAATGGGAAATTGTCCGGAAATACCTACGAAAAGGAGCAGAAACTGAATTTTTTTATTATTGATCGCATATTTGTGCAAAGTGGTTGTTTGTAATTATCTGCTTATTTATTAAATTTTTACTTTCAATTGCTCCTATAGTGGCTATGAAAGCAAGTAATCATATGTAAATTAAGAGCATTTTTTAATTCTAGTCTTTCTATTATGAGCCAGTTATTTGCCTGAAGTTGAATTTTGCTTTACGTTTTAGCCATAGAAATTATTTCTTGGTCATTATTTTCGCTCAACGTTTTTCTTTCAACGAACAGAAGGCAAAATGTGCTGAATTGTTCTCAAGCAGACGTGTTTTGATGTGGAAATATCCGAGATACTAATAAACTAACGAAAGCGAGTAGTGCCTGAAATTTGTATGATTATTTTATGGATTATTGAGGATTATTGAAAGTGGATATTTGTAAACATCTGCTTGTTTTCCCAGCTCTCCAAAGAACTGTTCTGGCATATCGTTGGCGCACAATTCTAGCATTTAAATTTTAATTTTTTCTTTTTTTACGGGTTCAAAGTAAACAGTTAATAAAACAGTTATCTGGAAATTGTAATATATAAAAACAAAATGGAGTCGGGTATTGAAACTGCTTTGCTACCCGAGTGCTCAATATGCACTGATGTACTGGAGGATCCGCGACAACTTCCATGTGGACATTCGTACTGTGGACCTCCCAAAACTTGTTTGGAGATGTTACTGCAAAATGGTCATTTAAAATGTGCTCTTTGTGGTACTGAAAGCAAAGTGTCTATTGATGATTTGAAGCCAATGTACGGAGTTCGAGATTACCTTGCAGATCAAAAACTGTCAATTGATTCGAAAAGTAGTGGTTTGATTGGATGCGAAAAAAAGCCTGACTGTCGAATTCACCGTAATAAAGCATGTAAGTTCTGGTGTAACAAGTGCAAGGAACTCCTATGTTCTGAGTGCCTCGAAACTGAAAATCACGATGGTCATAGCTTTGTCAATTTCAGATCAGTTTGGAAGCCGGTTCTAATCGAAACAATGTTTTCCTTGAAACAAAAAAAGGATGAAAGTGTTCGAAACATAAATCAGAAAATATCAGAATTGAAGAATAAGCGAGACGAAATTTTGAGCAACTGGGGCTGTTTGGAACTTCTTTCTGGGGCTCCCGGCGACACTCCACCTGATTATAAAATGATTCAGTGGTTATTTAATTTCTCTGAATCAAGTGAAAGGGATCCAAGAAACGCTACAGGTTCCAGCTCTGATGCAACAGAAAAGGAGGAAACGTGCGGAAACTCAACACCTCAAAAAATGTCCAAAGAGACAAATACAACAGATTTGGTCTTAATGCAGAGCTCAGAAGCTCAAACAGATAGCGATATCTCGCTACCAAATGCGGACAAAGAATTGAGTCCGGATGAAGCAGAAGCTCCTTATCAGTATTCCAAACCATGCTTGGAAAAGGTTCCCATATTCAACTTGAAGTTTATACCTATAGAAATTGACTTCTCACATGATAAACACTATCTCAAAATTGACCTGTTAGACATACCAGTAGTCCGCATTACGTTTCCCTTCAAATATAACTTGTCACCTAGTCACGTAGAGTGGTCAAATAATTTGGTCACAAAATACGGAGTCTTTAAGTTGGGAATTCAATGTTGTTCCAACACACTCAAGGTTCACTATGAGAACTACACTCCTTTGCATAAAACCTGCTCTTCGATATACTTTAAGACAGACGAGGACAAAGATTACTGGATTTGGAAAAAATTGACGGACGCAGGTCAGTCAAACCAAAATATTTCCGTGAAGCGACATACTAGCTTACCTTGGTATAAAATTCGTTCGCCGTATAAAGATGAAGTTTACTGCCGGGTAGAATTCGCTTACCTGAAAGACTTATAGAACGACAATACGACAAACTCCTGAAAGTCTCAATTATAAACAAAACAGAACAGAATGTCGACAAGTTCGGTGAAGTTCTGAAAATTTCTTGTTCCTACAAAAACTACGAAACCTTAACTACGCTTTTAGATCATGCTAGTCAATTTGTTTCGCTTACACATGCAAAAAAATTTTGGTTTAATTGCTTTTCAATTGCAACAAACGGTCGGTATGATGGTTTTAAAAGTAAAACAAAGATGCTGTTCATATCTGAAAGAGAGAGAGAGAGAGAGAGAGAGAGAGAGAGAGAGAGAGAGAGAGAGAGAGAGAGAGAGAGAGAGAGAGAGAGAGAGAGAGAGAGAGAGAGAGAGAGAGAGAGAGAGAGAGAGAGAGAGAGAGAGTACGAGAACGACATTATGTACTTGTTCACGTAAGGCCATATAAATATCTGATTTCCAATGAATGATCAACATGTTTTTTTACGATTTTATATCTTAAACCAAACAATTATTTTACAATTGTTCCACAAAAATTTTGACATCATTCTAAGAAATTATTATTATAAAGTTCTCATATCTTTCTAAAAGTTGTTTGAAAATACTCAGCAAATAACGCTCTTATATCTTTTGACTCAATTATGAACAAAAAAATATCGGTAAAGACGTTGTGTTACATTTAATTTTCCTACTGACAATTTTTTGCGATTTACTGAAAAACATACATTTCTTTGATATGAAACAGATGATACAAATTAAACCCAGATCTTCAAAAATTCTCCAATTTGAAATCGATATAACGCATGTCCGTACATTAGATAACTAAATGTCGAGAACGACCTTTAGTTATCTATTTGCGGGACATTTAGTTATCAATTTCTAACTAAATCGCGGGACTACATGTGCAGCTGGAGAGTTCAACCGTCAGTTCTACTCTTGGCATATAGTTATGTGTTATAAAAAGTTAAAGGCAAATATGAATATTAAGTTTACATTTAAAAAACATCAGACATAAACCGAGTTTGAAGAAAGTTAGCTAGGCAGATGAGAGAGTTAAATAAAGTTAAGAAAGCGCAAGTGGAATTCGTCTAGATTGAATGCGTATTTTTGATTGAAATTAAATGATTATAGGTAATGAGAGTGCGCTATTTCAAATTCAATATTCACGCTAAGTTTCCAAAATTTTAATACTTACAAAGGTTTTGGTTAAGAACTGGTTCAAAAAGCTGAGGTTTTAGATAAGGGGAACAATACGGGAGTATGTTTTAAACTTGAATTCATCAAGGATTAAAAATTGTTATTGGTTGGGCTTGCAAGCTCTTTTTTGCTTGCAGGCAAGTGGATCTCTATTTTCCTATTGGTAGAGATGTCAGTGTCCACAGTGGTATCAACCCTAATCTGATTTTCTCAGGGTGGCGTAATATTATCACGTCATGATGCTGCTATTGTCATTTTCAATCTCTTCATTTGAAATGGCAGTTGATCGAAGCGAGTTTTGTGCTTCGCGCATTGTAACATAGTTTTCAACCTGTGAGCACTAGATTTTCAAGCTCATGTTGCCAAGTTTAGCAATTTTCAATCCATCAAAACCGTTCCATAGCTATTAGTATGAAGCATAGCATTTTACAAGAAAAAAATCACTCAAATTAGCTTAATTTTACAATAATTAAGCGTTAACAGTTTTTGACGTTCAAGGCTGGGTTAAAGTTCATCCTGGCATTATTTTAATGATTGATTTCTCTTTCAAGAAATCAAATGTCTGGACTTACATGGTCGTACTAAATGATATGTCCATTGTTTTGGTTCTTTCAGTAGGTCAACTGGACGAATATATATTTGTTATTGTTTAAGATACAGTTTTTTATTAGTTTTTATCTATAATGACAAGCAATACTAAAGAAAAAAGAAATCAAAGTAGAAGCGCACAACGTCGTAAGGGTTAGTGTTAAGAAGTTTATTTCTCAATTAAGGAACTCAATTTCACAATTCATCTTTATACAGTTTAGCTGTAATGAATAATCATTTCGTGGAAGTGTTTACTAGAATAAAGAAATAAATAGTTTTCAATGTTTCGACATCATTCAGAAGAATTGGGTGATCCTTGAGAATTGGGTGAATTGGGTGATCCCTGAAGCTTTGAGAATTGGGTGATCCTACATTTGGTCAACACTTCAAAGTAAATCGTAATTCTATTTTTTTTTTCCCAAATTGCAAGAAAAGAAATGATTTCGCATTGAAATTCAGAATAAGAGAAGCTAATGATTTTATATTAATTATTGTTGAAAAGATTTTGTTCGGAAGTATTATTTCCAAGCAGAATCCACTTTGCTTGGAAAGGCAGGAACACTCTTTAAACCAATTTTTATGATCACCTCTTTCAAAATATGTGGTAATATTTTAAAGTTTGAAATAATAACACTGATGACACTGACCAGCAGAGACTATATCAGACAATTGAAGGATATCAATACTTTTGTCGTTGGTCAAGATTATAACAGTGGCTCAAATTGTTTTTATTATCAATGGAGATAATTTTTTCCCCTTAGTAGAAATTAATTAGCGATACAAATCCTTTTTCAGGGATTAAAATATTCTTCAATGTGATAGGGCCTAAATATTGCAAGAGATTACTTTGATCATTCTAATGGAAAACAATCACATTTTCAAAACAATTAATGTTTTTAGAAACAAAATCGTTTCTTTTTTCGAATGTCGAGTGGACTAAAATTGAAGTAAAAATTTTACTTCTAACTGAGAAAATTTTGAAGCTTTAGTAAATTGTGATTCAATAAAAGCAGCACGGTACCAACCACCCTTTAAATGTTCGGCGTCTATGGACAGGTTATAGGACATTCCGTTTGCACGAAAAAAAGGAAAGTATTAACTAAAGTATCGCCCGACAGCACAATTGGGATAAGATAGATGCAGTTTCGTTTGACGATTTTTTAATTGACGTTCAATTTTCGATAATAAGTAGCTCGTGAAATGATCAGACTGACTCAATGTAATAATTACGCATATTAACGCCTAATTTTTTTAACGAAAACTCTGTCTCAATGCCTCTGATCAGTGTACTGAATGCTCAACGTAAGAGTGGTGAATGAAATAATGCTTCAGATTGACAATCACCAGTTAGAAATCAACAATTGTAGTGTGGGATTAATTAGTAAGTAGCCATTGTTTTGTGATAAGAAGCCTATGATGTTAAATATATTGATGTTTGGAGGCAACTGGTTTATCCAATTTGATTTGTTATTCCTGGTCCTCTAAAAATGGGGCAATATTTTTGTTTCAGCTTGAGTGTAGTTTTGTGGGTGGTCTTGCAGTGGGTTAGGTAAGTAATGTAGTATATCGGGAAAAAAAATTAGTGATGATTGCCTTGCTTCAGTGTTCTCTAAAACGTTGGTTGAAATAGTGTTTGTCCTGGGTATGTTTACTTCTGCCAGAATTGCTGGGTTAAAAGTTTCTCTGGCAAATCTCTAACGCAATTGTTTCTTTGAGGTTTTTTCTGCTGTTTTGATTCACTTCTATTATGTTGTGGATAGATATGATGAGTAAAAGCTAGTGGTTGGAGTTTGACTGCTGAAACCTTGATCGATGACAAAAAGTTAACTGATGATCTTGCGAGTTTTGTGCAGTGAGTCGTGAGTTGATTGAGTTGTAAGTTTTGTTGGGGAAGAAAAAAACAACAGAGTTGTTTAATTCTAGATTGAGTTCTAGATATTGATTGTGCACTGAAATCGGCCCCACCACTTAAAGGTTCTCACTGAAAGAACGATGCCAGTTTGCTGGAGATTGAGAACAGTTTCTAAAATTTAAAGTATTCTCTTTATACTTATTCTTTTTTATGAGATTTTTTGCAAAGATTTGCTTTATTTTTTTCTGGTATTTCAATCGAAGTTCATTCAGGGGTTTTTTATGTTTGCATCATATAAGTTGATGAGAGCAAGAGTGTTTGCAAAATTAATCCTATACCTGAAACGTTGGAACGTAGTAATAGTATCTGTTCTCATCACCTGGTAAAACAGGATCAGGCTTTTTATTCTCGTTGCTTAGAGCTTGCAACTCTTTTTGTCTATTCTTCTTTTCATAAAGCATAACTTGAAGGTGTCGGCTTTTCGGAACATATTTTTCAGATACTGAAATTCGCATAGTTTGTTCCGTATTATCATCATCTCTTTTTTCTCGATTTTGAAACTCATAATCGACACTAATAAAATATATCAATGCTGAAACACGTACTGCCATAACAAAATTAACACTTTAATCTAATGTTTTCTCTGACAAGACATAGAACTAAAACTGGAAGTAGCAAAAGCAAAAGAAGGTGAGACGAATGTTTCACATCGCTCAATAATGCATTGTACTTTCCTGAATGTCTTAACATACCTATTTTTAAAATCGTCCGGTGAAATAAATGAATCTTGATAAATTGATCTAAAACTAAAATGTCTACTTTCTGAAAACCTTCAAAACGGTTTTTTTTAAAAAAAGTTCAGTAACAGTTCATGTAGGAAGGTAAAATCTGTTAACGTCAATTCCAAAAACTAAGGCAAGAATGAAGAGAATTATGTTTCGGAAACTTTCAGAATTCCTGCATCTGATTATTTGTGCAGATAGAAGCCAAACTCATTGCAGTGATTTGCAATATTCTTAATATGTGGAACAATTTCGTGTGGTTTAAGAGTGGAATCCCCCCTATTGTGGTTAAACCCCACATATCTGTGAGGTTAGTTCAATCGAAAAATTATCGTCCTCAACGTCAACATCTGGTTGATATGAGTTTGAAATATGAACTGAAAAAATTGTTCTTTGGCTTCAGAGAAGGTTCGACTTGACAGCGGTCAATATAGTGTATCTCTCATTTGTAAAGAACTGATGTTTTATTGTAGCACTTGTTGGGAAGCTGTAAGGGTGAATGAAACTCAGGACATTTATGTAGCCAAGAAATTTTCTCAATTGCTTTGAGAGGCAGAGATCTCTTTTGTATTAATTTATATCAAATGAAACGTTTATTTTCATGAAAAAATTTTAGAGACCTTTTAAAATATTTCTAAATCGCTTCTTAACCATTCTGAAGTAGGAGTCTGCAACTGCCTAAGAATATTAAATTCCTAGTTTTCAGTTCTTTTTCAACGAAGTTCTTCAAGCTCAATATCTTCCACCGCATAATTTTCACCGCTTGTTGAATCCAACATTTGGTTGTCACAGTTCAAAGTTTTGCTAAATTCATAGCACCGGTATCAGATTTGTATTTGAGAACATGTTCTGCAGTCTTCATACTGAAGCCTGAACTGAAGATCAACTTATAGAGAATCATGATGAGCAGAGAATACAATTTGTGAACGACTACACAGAAAATGTGATTTATTATAAACTGAGATTATAAAACTTGTAGATAAAAATTGAAAGACCTGATATTTTATATGTCGTTAATGTTTATCATTTGTTCTAAAAGATATGTATTGTAGTGAGAAGACATTTTTCGGGTGCATAAAGCGTATAGCAGTTAATCAGCAGATGTAGGCCCATGAACGACAAGGTAAAGGAATAATTTCTCTAATATTTACTGTGAGTTCAAGGTTTTGCATATAACTCTCATAAGTATAGTGCGTAATCCATCCTTGTGAGTTAAATTTGCTGTTTGCGGTTCTAAAAGTGCCGGAGTTAAATTTCAAAAACAAAGCTTCTATTAAATTCAAAATCTTCTAAACTCGATAAAGGCGAAAAGTTTATTCCCTTTATTTCTTTTGCAGGTATGCGTTTTTGAGCATCTAGCTCAACAAAAGTTGTCTAGTGTTTTGTCTGGCATCTACCCGCTTAAATCAGAAACATCATAAAACCAAAGATACTCATGTTAGGATGCCTTATAGGTATTTTCTTATATCTTTTTCATAGGTTCTGTGATGAAGAGCGACTCGAGCTCTTTTAGTACTAATTTTGTTAGGACTTATTATATAAGTGTCTATTCTATAAGGGAAATATATCAGAATTGAGATCGCATTTTAGCAGTCATAGTGGCTGGTTGATGTTGTTGAGCCTCATTTTCATATATGCTCATCGTTTTTTGATGGAGAAGCATTAGGATGTGACGTTACAGAGAGTATTGCTAGACAACTAATCTATTTCCTATATTTTGCAGAACAAGCGGCAATAGCACAGAGGAGAGCACGAAATATTATGGCAATTAGTTTTAGGAACTGGTTTGAGCAAAATGGCCTTTCATTGTAAGCTATACGTTTATTCACTTTTTTGGCAAAAAATTTTCTTGTCACTGCTTAAAATCTTTGATTCGCCCTTTACGAAACACTTTAGTTTGAAGAAAAAGAGAGAGGCAGATAGAGAGAGACAAGTGGTTGAGTAAAGTTGATTCGAGAAAACATTAGGCCACGAATTGTTCCATCAAGTTAGTAGTCACTCTCGCTCTCTCATAGTGAAGTAAAACTTCATAACAGGATACATAGTTCTTTTGAATAGATGCAATAGGTGCGGATCAGAATTTTTTTTCTTAGCTGACTTATTGTTCTTTTTGTACCTTAGATGTGTCCTTAACCTAGTAATATTTAACCAATTAAGTTCTTTTCTAACTAATGCTTAGGTAATTACTTTACTGTGGACAATTTCTTTTACTTAAAGTAAGTAACTTAGTATTTGATAATATCGGATTATGATCTGAACAGCTATGCTTAAGTAACATGCGTGTGAGGTTTTGTTTGCAACAAAGTGTTTCATCAAAACTGAAAATTTATAAATGTTTTTAATTTTGCTTCTTTGAAAGAATATGAGTGAAATTTTTGCTTAATTTAACTAGAAGTCCAATTTGAGGTCATTATCGTGGTTCGGGGTTTTGAAGTTCTGTAGAAGAGTAGTGATCCTTAGTGTGTGTCTGGATTATTTTGTTCTAGAAGTTTTTCATAGGTCTGTTCAATTCTGGGAAAAACTTGATACAAAGAGAGGGGATGAATAGATAATAAAGTGCTGTGACAAGTGTGAGCAGAATTAGCTGTTGGCCGCAAGATATGCATGGTGGGATGCAACAGGGACTACTCTACACGAATAATACCTCTAGATGACAAACTAAACCTTCAGGCATATTTGAAACTCGATACTTTGCTGGCAAGGACTGTTAGGAGCGTCAGTGTGGAAAGCATGAACAAACAAAAGTAGTACGGAAAAATTATAGTACGCATTTACTACTGTCGTTCAAATAAAAAGATTTTAAAAACATAGTTTCATTGCTCCCCATTTCTATTTTGAGTTTATGTTCAATTCGGCGCGTATAGGTAAACCGCATAAATTTGGTCGGTTTCTGTTACGCAGAGAACTACTTAATAGTTTAATTGCGTCTGAGAAAAATATTTGATTGAGCTCATATTGTAAGTCTAGAAATGCATGGTGAAATTGTAAGATTATATTGTGTTCTTTGTGGGAATATTTTGCGCTAAAAATTGTATCATTGTGTGACATAAAAAATGGTTCTTGTTGGGGGGAAAAAGGCGGTTTTGCAGTTTGCATATAATATGGTCATAAAATCGGGTAGAAATTTGGGAAAAATTCTACAATATTTGTTGTATCATCGTCTCGTGTTTGTAAAGTTTCTCAGCTAGAATCTTTTGTTGGGTTAACATCAACGTCTTATGTTGGTTATAGCGTGAAATATGGATTAGAGCTAAAAAAAAGTGGTTCCACTAGAGGAGTTTGGAAAGTAAGTATATATTTTTTTTCTGTTGTTATCATTAGATTTTTCTACAATATGCGTAATATCTTAAAGATAATACTCGTCACTAAAACCTGGGACTACATAGATCGCTACAAAATCTTATATTTTTCTTTTAGCGGGTAATAAACTCTTTTTTGATTTATATGCACGGTTTTCTTTTTTAGTATGCTCTTTTTCTTATGTAGTATTAGTTAAACTTCCTTGGACGATATAGCGTTGGATGGCACATTAATAGACCTTAATAGACCGTTAAAGTGGTTTTCTAATCACAGTTTTCTACCTTCGAATATATATTTTCTGAGTTCAGACCTATTTCCATAATTGTGTGCTTTGTTGGTAGTCCTTCTACACTGAGTTTAGGTTTTGGAGTTCATTGTTTTAGATGCATTCATTCAATTAGCATCTGATTATATAGAATGCTTTGTAGTAGTTTCCTTATCTTCTTATGATTACAACTTTGCCCACTATGTGGGTCTGGTGGTAAGTTACTACAAACTACTTTTATGCATCTTTTTTTTATTATCTTGTAGTAGTCCGTACATTAGTGATAGGTGTAATTGCAGTTTTGGTTTAATTCTGAATAAGATTTTGTAAAGTGTACAACTTGTACTGTAATAAACTAGTCTTTTGTGAGCAAAAGCGAATATACTAGTATACTCAGCCCAATTATATCCACTTTGGCTTATAATTTTTATTAAGTTGTTTACTTTGTACTAATTTTTTGTTATTAGTTCATTGCCATTATACTGTTCGATGGCGTTGTGAAGTTCCCACTTCATTTGTAGAGTGAATGAAATCAATACTAATAAAGGTTTTGCATTTATCATGAAATATTTTTGTGTTTTAAGATGTAGTTATAGGTTTCTCTAGTTGATTCATCAATTCCCACTCCTCAGTTCTTTTTCTTGGATATAATTGTGAAAAAAAGTATCAACTATAACACGACCTAAACAGTTTTTTTTCTCAGTGGTCTTAATGGACTTTTGTTGTCTATATGTAGTGTATGTTGCTGTATTGCATCTATATGTCTCCAGGGTTCCAGAGGTGCTTCGTTTAAATCTGTGCGTGCGCACTTCGTAATGTTGCTATTTCTACAATTCGTTTTTCACATATCGATCCATTTAAACACTTCTGGCCAATAGGAACATTAATTTATCCCTATATAAGTTGTTCTTCTGCTCTGTAACCACTAAGTTTATGTATATGTGCAACTTGATATACTTTAAAATGCAATAAAGGTTCTGCACTTGCTCTTACGCCAAAATTGGCCCCTTCACAAGGTTTTTAAAAATAAAGTAAATCTTATTGGCTCTCTAAAAATTTTAGGTTAAAGCTATTTTCATAGGCCTGTAGCGCTCTGATTTTTTTAATTATAGAATCATTTTAAGAGGCTTTGCATATTTGTGTCCAATCTTTTAGTCTATTTATCACTGAATCGTTGACTTGTTCCCCAAGATTAGTGTCAGTATCAAGGTTGGTTTTCTCTGCATAATCTGCTGTTCTCAGCCATTGTGTATCGTGTCTGTTTTAATATCCTTTTTTGATGTGTTGAAAAGCTTCTGACTCAATAAGTTTCTTAAATGCTGTACTTTTAATGTTACATTCTACGTGATTAAACAATTTTATCATCATAGCCTTCTCAGTTATTAATAATTTTGGCATTTTCTTTTTCTGAGTAACATTGACTATCATGTCAACTGGTTATTTCTGAGGTTATTTTTATCTGACTTATTTGTGAGCCGCACCAACGCAATCATGGAAATAGTGAATTGCATTACTTTGTTCATCCCATTCTCAGGTGCATCATCTACGCTAAGTTTACTTTGGACGTCTGTACCATTTTTTTCTTGCCCTTTAAATCTAACCCTATGTCCTTAGGAATGACTTTATCTTCAAATTGATGACGTTTAAAATTTTTAGGAGATATCAGAGAACCCAAAGTTTTTATCGTAATTGTGAATATTTTGCTAGCCTTATCTAATTGATAAATGAAGAAAGGATGAGACATTATTGAAGGGCGAACTGCTCAAGTGGCCAAATAGAGTTACTGGTACTTGTTATAGAATTTAATTATCTAGCATTGGTATCTGTTTTCACATAGGTATTCTAGGTAGTACGATAGCAGGTTAACAAACCAATAATTCATAGTTTTGTTTCCGTTTTGTTCACTGATAATTCCTGCCTAAATTAATTCAGCATTTAGTTCATCAATTTTGTCTCAAAGATGAATGGGTTTTTTGTTAGGACGTTGCTTTTCTAAAGACAGCATCATTCTTCAGGGGTAGATCAAACTAATGTTTGGCTCTACCAATATTCTCTTCATGATGTGTAAAAACTTTGATTGTCCTCAAGTTTTTAATTGCTTCAAACAGTTCGTCATTAGTCAATTCACTTAGCGTGCAATCAAATTCATAGAACAACGTCTCACAAGATTCCATAATTTAAATAGTACTAGTTGGTTTTTCTTACTCAAGAAAACACTAACGTGTATTTTTTGTATATATTTTTTTGCTCTGTCGATTATATATAAACTTACAGAATTGATCCAAGATTCCAGATCTACATAATTCTTGAGCTTCATTTAAAATTTTGTAGCTAAATCTCTTTAATTTTCTTTGCTTTTTATATCTCATTTTCAAAATTCTCAAGCAATTCTCCCCGCTCCATTGAAATTATCTCTAACCTTTGTAGTTTATCAATATCCTCATTGTTTGTATACAAATAGATAGTTAGACCTAAAACTTTTTTAGAACTTTCCCACCTTTCCGTCCCATCCACAAGGAAATGTTGACATACTTAGAACTATTGAATGATTTCCAACAGCAATTCTGCTGATTGTATCAGTTGTTGGTTTCTCATAAGGTTTAGTTTTTTTTATCGCATTATAAACTTTTTTATCCTCTATATAAATAATCATTCTCTTAATTTTTTTGCGTTCTTCTTTGAACTGTAGTATTTATACAGCATGAGTTTGTATAGGTTTGATAAGTTTGAACGTGTTATTGGTAATGTTTTTTTTTTTTCATTTCAATGTCAACTGATCTTGTACGCACTATATTTGTGTTTGAGTAAACTATAGACCTCGTACGAAAAACAAGATAATCAGTACAAGAATTATGTTCAACATGCTGTCCCTTTTGTAAATTTTGTACTACTGTAATAAAAAAATGTGTACTTTCTCGCATTTTTTTATTAAGTAATTTCAGTAAATTTTTTTATATTGTATCTTTTAATAGATTTATCACTTATATCACATACAGCATATCCTATAACTCCTCGTTTGCGTTGTATCGGATAGTTCCTTTGATTCTCCGTAAATATGCGCTGGACTTCTTTAGTTTGTTGGCAGAGAATGTTAATTTTCTCTAGTTTTCCATCTGTTTTTTGTAAGTCTTTTTCTGCAACATTTATATGTGCAATGGAATTGCTCTTGTGGTAAATATTATGTTATTGGTATCCTTTTGTCTATGAAATTGCGTTATTTTTGTTGTTAAGAGATTGTTTGTACCATACTTTATGTGCAAACTTTAGTAATGTCTTTCTCAATAATAAATGAGTCCTAGCCAATTAGATTTCGCTCTGTCTTAAATTCTACTGAACGTAAACTAAAGTGAAAATCTTTCAAGAATGAATAACAAAATTTGAAACCTTTTGCGCTCTCTGGTTGTTCCTTAGACACAAAAGGCTATACCCTTTTTACCGTCAAAATTGGGTAGTTGTGTTTTTAAGTTTTCACATTGACGAACCAGTGTTTGTTTTTCAAACAAAATTCGTAATTTGTAGTTGAAAGTTTTGTCCCAGGTATATTACAGCAGGGTATGTACGATAATTAATATGTTGACCCTGGGTCTATCATGAACTCTACAATTAAACCGGTATTATTTTTAGCGTCTCCAGTGTTGCAGTCATACAAAACTCAAAAGAGTAGCACTCGGAGATATAGTAGAAACGAAAAAATATACATTTATGCAATTTATGTATTCTTAATCTGGTTCAACAGAACTTACCTTGTTAGGCTCAGATTATCTTCCTCTGAAGGTTGTTATTTCTGCATTTTGAATAGAAGATAGTGCCTTGTTTCTGTTGCTGATGTTGTCCTGGTTGCTGCTTAAGATTGAGATCACTAGTTTTATATTTTTCTGTTGCGGGAATGTTCTTCCATGCGTTTTAGTTCCTATTGCCAAGACTTCCTATATTTGCTTTGTTGTTGATGGTTTGGTATTTGAGTTTAGCATACTGGTGTGAATCATCAACTCTTGGTTATTAGCTCCGGATTTTGCGACAATTGTATGGTTTGTTGCCTCCCTTATTCATTCTATCGTATTTATTGTATTTTACCTTATGGTGCGATCATTTTTTCTCAATTTATTCGCACTATCATCTATTTGATTCTTTGTACACCTAAAAATTGAATGTTTTTGAAGTTTTAGCTTTTTCTGTCTTGAATCTATGCCGTAAACTTCATTGCCATTGAAAGTATTATTAAGGTCATTGAAATTGTTCTCAATTATCTAGAATTTTTCCAATCATGATGTTCCAATAAGCTAAGTAGCTGAAACAACAGTTAGATCCTGTGTGATTATATAGTAACCACATCTATAATAGGGTCTTCACTCAGATATTGGTGATCCTTACGTTTAAAATTTTTAAATTTTGAGGTCTTAACCCTCTTGTAGCAAATAAATTTCTGACCGCATTCTTAATGAAATTCTCTGTGATGTCTAATTTTAGCAACACCTCTAATTTCTCTGGCCATTTGTTGCGTACACTATTTTCTATTTCGTGCGGGCAGTTTTTTTCGAGCTCTGACAGAGATCTAAACTGATCTCTACTGCCTCTAAATAAGCAAAACACAACATTTCTTTGAATTTATTCTACTCTGTGGCCTCTGATACTTCACTTTCAAACCACGTAAAAATGCTGTTATAGTTATAATTGAGCTCAGTAATGATTGTTGTCAATTATAATAGCTATTCGGTATAGCCGCATCTTTAGGCCTAGTTCTAAATAAAAATTACTGTTTTCTACGGAATTTCAAAAAAGCTGCATCCTGATCAGGATCATTGCCTGAGAAAGATGCAATCAAAAAATTAGTGCGTTGTGGTTTCACGCGAGGGAGCAGGGCGTGGTGGAGTAAGAATAACGGGACTAAACATTTTTCGAGACGGTTTTGAGTTGACTCTAACAAAATCAAAATTTAAATAAGAATTGAATGAAAGTTTGTAAACATTGACAATCAAATTTGATATAGTTTAGCTAGGATTAAGTGAGATGCACCTCCGTCCGTTTTTCATAAATTAAAACTCTCTTAACATTTAAGGGAGTTTAAACTAGGCTATCTGAAGATCTAACAAAGTTAATTTTGATTAGTTTGATATAAAATTTTCTAAGGTGATCTTTCATACTGCAAGTACGTACTATAGATAATTAAACGATACGGTTAATTGTTGGATCGCTTGTATTACTTTAGATTTCAATTCCAGTTCTAATCTTTGTTAATCGTTAAGTTTTAACTCTTGCATCAATCATGAAACAAGGCTTAAAGACATGCTAATGAGCAAGTCAAATAAAGGTAAGATAGTACCCGGTGAAATATTCTTGGGAGGCTGTTTTCCTTCGAGAGAGATTTAAAATTTTCACGTAATGGAGTTCGGTTTAACTCAAATCCAAAACTTATGCAAAGATAGGAAGGTGTATTTTAAACATGACGTTATCGGTAACCAAAAACCATTGGTGATTGAGAGTGCGAGCTCTTTCGATACTTGCGGACACGTGGCCCTATGTTCATGTTGGCTATAGGTAACGATATCGACAGTGGTATCAATGCTATTCTGGAATTCGTAAGGTGGCGTCTTATTTTCACGCCATGATGGCACTCTAGGTTGCGTTTTTTGTTCTGAAAATAGTAGTTTTTCAACATTACTCAGTATTTGTTGAACCTTCACATGATATAATGGAGTTCGTTCTAGTCAAGTTTGTGCTTTTTGCAAATTAACAAGTACTCAATCTAAAACCACTAGATTATCATGCCTATGTTGCTGCATGTAGCACACCTCAGCACACCGATCCAGCAATTATTCGAAAAACGAATTGCTAAATTGGATCTGTAAAGGAAAGAAAAAATAGGTGACAATAAAAATAACGGTAAAAACAGGAAATTTTTCAGCAGAACTAATGCAAATCAAAAAAATGGTTTTTTTTCGAATTAATCCTGAACAATATCATTCGTCGACGAAGGTAAATTTTGATGAAGATAAAATTTTACAACTTCGTACTATTGAATAGATCCCCGGTGGCTTGCGCGATCAGAAAAGTGTCGAAAATTTTTCTATGGAAGGTACACACCTGAAGTGATTGTGATGGTGTGTTCCTGTTCTTTCTATTCCATGTAAAAATTAATGTTTTTGACGAACAGGAATGCAGTCCAGTGATTTTTTCAAATTTCTGACAAGATTGGCTTTGAGAATTCGAATTTCAATCAAATTGGAGAGAATCGATCTCGAGTACTCTTTAATTTATTAAGCACAGAATAAGTGTTGTATTTGTTGGGTAATCAGCAGTTGAGCCTAATTGCTGGGTTGATTGTTTTATTTAATATTTGATTAATAAAACATGGAGGTGTAGCAATAACTTGATATGGATTATCTGTATCAGAATGCTAAATTGCTTGCCGGCCCCATAGAAATTTTTTGGGAGTTTTGCTTGGATTTGCTTCCTGTTGACATTGCGGTTAGTGAATCGATTACTGAAAAAAAGAGTGGGGAGGTATGGGTGCAGCGGTTGCTGTGTGGAAAAGATTTTGTTGAAAAGAAAAATTAGTGCGTTTTTACTTTACCGGATAAACTGTTCTAAAACTGAAAGTCATTAAGTATTGCTTCGAATTTAATTCATAGAAATTACGTCGCACCAGATAAGTTTTTTCAGTAACATAGGTGCGGTGCGTAAAGAATCATATGGTGTAGTTTGAAATAACGCACATGCACGGATGAATCTTTTAGGATTCCCCCTTTACTAATTTGATCACCACTACGTGGCTGATGAACAAAATTTCGGGAATATAAACTCAATTTTATCGGGTGTATTAAAACCCATGTTTTCTGATTAGAATTGTGAGCGTGTGTGGAAACCACTGGCCCTAACTAGGCCCATTTGGTTCAAACTTATACAAAATCACCCCTTTCCCACGATACGGATACAATTTCTATTTACCAATATTGAGGAAAGCCTAATTGGCGATTATTTCAAAAACTTTTCTCTCGATACCAATTTTAAATCAGGAAGACCTAATATGGCAACAGAGCCTTGTATTCATCGCAGCAAGTGTTCATAAAAACAAAAACTTTGCATTTCAAAATGGTTCACCGCTAAATAGAAATATACAGCAAGAAAATACCAAAAAGATCAATAACATACTACACTAAATGCCAACCACTCTTCCAGACTTCTAAGAGAGCAATTGGATCTGTTCGCAGAGCCGGGCCTTCCTGCATGTGTTTAAAGAGCGTTCCCGTTTATAGTTTGTTTATTGTTTTGCTCGGAATTTGTTTACACGAGGTTTTTTAATTTTCTGTTCGCTTATTTGGTTGCGCTCTTTTGTACCCTGGTGGCATTTTGACTACCAACTTTCGTATTATGTATCTGATATTAATCAAAACATGAAAGGAAAAAACAGACTTCTTTATTTGATCATCAATAACTTTAAACTACAAAGAGCAAAAAGTTCATAGAGGATTGAAATTTTTTTTATTAAAACTAAATTTAGCTATGGCACTTTTAAATCAGGTCAAGTGTTCCCTTCAATTTATTGAATATATGTATAGAAATTGTTTCCCAAGGAAAGCAGTTGATAGCTGTTTCAATTTCTTTTCTTTGGCATAGATGTCGGCACGAAAATCAGTTTAAAAAAAGATTTTGAGAAAAAATACAGCAGCAACAAAACCTTGATTCACTACTAAAATATGAGAAACGAAACTTGCTCCGTTTGGCGAGAAACTGTTCTTCCGCTATTCTTATTATCCATGTTTTGGTAATTTATTTAGTCGAGGACACTACTTTCTGAAGATCAAAGCCATTTAGTTTTTTTTTTGAACTTTCAATTGACAGCTTATCAGTAACTCATCTTTCTGAGAGTCATGCGGCAGCCCCCTTCTTGCATTAGCAATGAGCGACAGCTGTAATTTCTTTTGTTCATCAAGCGACAACAATTTTTTTTGCTGCTTGCCGCATTATTGAGGCCACAGAACTGTCGTTGATGGTCGCTAGATCAAATCTGCTCCTCGATACTTAGCCAACAGCATTGAGGGCTCTGATCCCTCTTCGAAATCCTTTGCCTGTTGCACCAATAGACCAAACAGAGCAATTTGCTGAATCTTAAGTGAAACCTGATACTTGTAAGAAACAATTCAAAAGTCCTTAAGAACTGGCCATACTCTTGAGCTGATTCGCATGGTTCTTCAGCCAAAGGTAATTTCTACTTTTCAAGCGAGCAGAGTGATGCTTTCAAGTCCTCCATCGCGTTGGTGAACTCCACAACAGTGGTGTAAACTTCCAGTTTTTTGAATTTCCTATAGACTTCTTTATTTTGTTTCTGATATTAATCAAGAGAGAAAGAGAAGAAAAACAGATTGCTTTTTTGCTCATCGATAACTTCAAACTACGAAGACCAAAAACAACACGGAGGATTAAAAATTTCAAATGAAAACACAATTAGCTATTCATATTTAGTTCAGTTCAGGTGTTCCCGTCAATTAAATGAAATTATGCATAGAAAATTATTCCTAACGAATGCTATTGTTAGTTGGATCCAATTTTGATTTTTTTTGGCATTGAGTTGGGCACGAATATCAGTTTATATAGAGGTAATGCAAAAAAAGTGCAGCAAGAAATGATTGAATCCTTGCCAAAAAATGCCAAAAAAAATTATGCCTTTGGAGATAAACTGATGTTCCACTGTTAACTTTTTCCATGTACTTTTGGATTGACTTTAGTTAAAGAAACTATTTTCTGTGTGGATCAAAACAATTTTGTAATATTTAGAAATGACCGCTTACCTATAACCTTTAGTTCACAGAGATATGCAGCTGCTCAACATCTCGGATTAGCATTAGGCAACATCATAAGGTTCTTTTTTTTATCAAACACCCACAAACTGTTTGCCGATTGCTCCACTATTGAGGCCATTGACTTGCCGCTGGTGTTCGCAAGATCAAAATCCATCCTCGCTCCTTCAATAACAAGCAGTAAAGGTTGTGATTCCGTATCAACTTCTTTCGGCAGTGGTACCCATAGACCAAACTACACAATGAATCTTTTTATGAACCATAGACGAGCAAAACCACAAATCAAGATAACCGGATAAATATAACTAACAATTCCAAACTTTTACAAACTGGAGATCTTTAATGACAATACTGGACACTTTAATGACAATAATAAACACTTTAGACACTGACAATAATATTGATCTGATTTTAATTGTCCTGCAGCTCATTTTTATTTCTATTCGCAAGCGAGCGGATTGATGCTTTCAAGTCCTTCCCCACACTTTTGAAATCAACAACAGTGTTTTTAAATTTCCAAATTTTAAACTTCTTTAAAACATCCGTATTGTTTATCTGATGTTAATCAAAAGTAAAAGAGAAGAAAAACAGCTGCCTTCGATTGATCATCAATAAGTTTAAACTACAAAAAGCAAAAACAACACGGATGAACGATTCTTTTTAATTAAAACTAAAGTTAACAATACCACTTTTAATTCAGTTCGGGTGTTCCCGCCAATTTAATGAACCTATGCAGAGAAATTGTTTTCTAATAAATGTAGTTGATGATTGGTTCCAAGTTTGTTCCTTGTCATAGTGGTGGGAACGAAAATCGATTTATATAAAGATAGCGGAAAAAAGTACAGCAGCAAGAAAACGTTGAATCTTTATTGAAAAATGCCAAATGAAAAGTGAAGCTATAAGTGATGCCTATTGTTTCACTCTTCAACTACTCCATGATTTTTAGATTGAAATTAGTTGAAGAAATTCTTTATTACGCAGATCAAAATAATTTAGTTTTCTCATTTTCAATTAACCGCTTACCAATAACTCTTCTTTCACAGAACTATGCAGCTGCTCAACATCTCAGATTAGCTTTAAGCAAAATCGTTTGTTTATTTTTTACCATACACTCCAAACTTGTTTGCTGCTTGCTGCATCAAGGAGGCCAATAACTTGTCGCTGATGGTCGCAAGATCAAATTCTATCCTCGGTCCTTTAATCAACAGCAGTAGTGGTTGTGATTCCTTATAAAATTCCTTTGGCTGTGGTACCTATAGACCAAACTGCGAAATTTAATGAGACTTAACAAAAAATGGGACAAGTTTTCATGAACCATAGACGAGCAAAACAATGAATCAAGATAACCGGATAATTATAACAAACATTTCAAGAATTTTGCCAACGAAAGGTCTTTAAACACTGACAATCATATTGGTCAATATTAATTTCACTGCAGCTCATTGAAATTTTTATTCGCAAGCGAGCGGATTGATGCTTTCAAGTCCTTCCCCACACTTTTAAAATCAACAACAGTGTTTTTAAACGTCCAGTGTTTTAAACTTCTTTAAAACATGCGTAATGTGTATTTGATGTTAATCAAAAGTAAAACAGAACAAAAACAGCTGGCTTCGTTTGATCATCAATAATTTTAAACTGCTAAATTTTTTAAAGAGCAAAAACAACACGGATGAATGAAATTTTTTAATTAAAACTAAAGTTAACAATACCACTTTCAATTCAATTCGGGTGTTCCCGTCAATGTATTGAACCTATGCACAGAATTCTAACAATTGCAGTTGGTAGTTGCTTCTCAACTTTCTTTTGGCATAGTGCTGAGCAAAAAATTGGTTTTTATAAAGATAGTGGCAGCAGGCGAACAAAAAAATACTGAATCATTACTAAAAATTGCCAAAGAAAATTGCTTCATTTGGTGATAAACTTTTGTTTCACTGTTCAACTTTTCCATGTTTTTTAGATTGAATTTAGTTGAAGAAACTCTTTATCAAGCAGATCAAATTAATAGCAGATCAAAGTTTTCTTATTTTAAGCAGATAAAAGTTTACTTATTTTCAATTAACCGCCTACCAATAACTCTTTTTTCACAGAACTATGCACATGCTCGACATCTCGGATTAGCTTTAAGCAACATCGTTAGTTTCTTTTTTATCAAACAACCCGAATTTGTTTGCTGCTTGCTGCATCAAGGGGGCCACTGACTTGTCGCTGACGGTCGCAAGATCAGATTCCATCATCGGTCCTTTAATCACAAGCAGTAGGGGTTGTGATGCCTTAAAAAATTTCGTTCGGCTGTGGTACCAATAGACCAAATTGCACAATTTATTGAGTCTTAACAAAAAAATGGGACATGTTTTCATGAACCATAGACAAGCAAAACATTAAATCAAGATAACCGGATAACTATAACATACTATTCTAAAGTTTTGCAAACGGAAGGTCTCTAAATACTGACGATAATCTTGGTCTGATTATAATTTTTCTGCAGCTCATTGTAATTTCTATTCGCAAGCGAGCGGATTATTGATTTCAAGTACTTCACCGTATTCTTGATATCAGCAGCAGTTTTATTAAACTTCCAGTCTTTTAAACTTCTTTAAAACATCCCTATCGTGTATCTGAAGTTAATCAAAAGTAAAAGAGAAGAAAAACAACTTGCTTCGTTTGATCATCATTATCTTTAAACTACAAAGAGCGAAAACAAGAAAATATGAAAAAAAAAGTTTTTAATTAAAGCAAAAGTTAAAAATACCACTTTTTGTTCAGTTCAAGGGTTCCCGTCAACTTTATGAACCTATGCAGAGAAATTGTTTTCTAACAAATGTAGTTGATAGTTTGTTCCAAGTTCGTTCCTTGGCATAGTCGTGGGCACGAAAGTCGGTTAATATAAAGATAGCGGAAAGAAGTACAGCAGCAAGAAAACGTTGAATCATTACTAAAATATGCCAAAAGAGAATTGTTTCATTTGGTGATAAACTGTTGTTTCACTGTTTAACTGCTCCACGTTTTTGAGATTGAATTTAGTTGAAAAAACTTTTTTTATGTAGATCAAAACAACTTAGTTTTCATATTTCCAATTGACCGCTTGCCAAAAACTCTTCTTTCAAAGATATATGCAGCTGCTCGATATCTCGGATTAGCTTTAAGCAACATCGTTAGTTTCTTTTTTTTCAAACACCCCAAATTTGTTTCCTGCTTGCTGCATAAAGGAGGCCACTCACTTGTCGCTGACGGTCGCAAGATAAAATTCTATCCTCAGTCCCTTAATCACAAGCAGTAGCGGTGGTGATTCCTTATAAAATTCCATTGGCCGTGGTACCTATAGACCAAACTGCACAATTTGCTGAGTCCTAACAAAGTGATCGTTCACGTTTTTATGAACCATAGACGGGCAAAACCACAAATCAAGATAACCGGATAAATGTAACAAACAATTCAAAAGTTTTACAAACGGAAGATCTTTAGACACTGACAATAATATTGATCTGATGTTAATTGTCCTGCAGCTCATTTTAATTTCTATTTGCAAGCGAGCGGATTGATGCTCTCAAGTCCTTCCCCGAATCTTTGAAATCAACAACAATGTTTCTAAACCTCAACTGTTTTGAACTTCCTATAATCATCGTTATTAGGTATCTGATGTTAATCAAAAGTAAAAGAGAAGACAACAGACTACTTCGTTTGATCATCAATAGCTTTAAACTAAAAAGAGCAAAAGTAACACGGATGAAAGAATTTATTTAATAAAAACTAAAGTTAACAATACCACTTTTAATTCAGTTCGGGTGTTCCCGCCAATTTAATGAACCTATGCAGAGAAATTGGTTTCTATCAATTGTAATTGATAGTTGGTTGCTAGTTCGTTCTTTGGCATAATGTTGGGCACGAAAATCGGCTTATAAAAAGATAGTGGAAAAAAGTACAGCAGCAAAAAAAAACGTTCAATCATTACTAAAATATGCCAAAAGAGAATTGCTTCATTTGGTGATAAACTGTTGTTTCACTGTTTAACTGCTCCACGTTGTTTAGATTGAATTTAGTTGAAAAACTTTTTTTATGTAGATCAAAACAACTTAGTTTTCATATTTCCAATTGAACGCTCACCAAAAATTCTTCTGTCAGAGAGATATGCAGCTGCTCGATATCTCGGATTAGCTTTAAGCAACATCGTTAGTTTCTTTTTTTTCAAACACCCCAAATTTGTTTCCTGCTTGCTGCATAAAGGAGGCCACTCTTTTGTCGCTGACGGTCGCAAGATCAAATTCTATCCTCAGTCCCTTAATCACAAGCAGTAGCGGTGGTGATTCCTTATAAAATTCCTTTGGCTGTGGTACCTACAGACCAAACTGCACAATTTGCTGAGTCCTAACAAAGTGATCGTTCACGTTTTTATGAGCCATAGACGGGCAAAACCACAAATCAAGAGAACCGGATAAATGTAACAAACAATTCAAAAGTTTTACAAACGGAAGATCTTTAGACACTGACGATAATATTGATCTGATGTTAATTGTCCTGCAGCTCATTTTAATTTCTATTTGCAAGCGAGCGGATTGTTGCTCTCAAGTCCTTCCCCGGATCTTTGAAATCAACAACAGTGTTTCTAAACCTCAACTGTTTTGAACTTCCTATAATCATCGTTATTAGGTATCTGATGTTAATCAAAAGTAAAAGAGAAGACAACAGACTACTTCGTTTGATCATCAATAGCTTTAAACTAAAAAGAGCAAAAGTAACACGGATGAAAGAATTTTTTTAATAAAAACTTAAGTTAACAATACCACTTTTAATTCAGTTCGGGTGTTCCCGCCAATTTAATTAACCTATGCAGAGAAATTGGTTTCTAACAATTGTAATTGATAGTTGGTTGCTAGTTCGTTCTTTGGCATAATGGTGGGCACGAAAATCGGCTTATAAAATGATAGTGGAAAAAAGTACAGCAGCAAAAAAAAAGTTCAATCATTACTAAAATATGCCAAAAGAGAATTGCTTCATTTGGTGATAAACTGTTGTTTCACTGTTTAACTGCTCCACGTTGTTTAGATTGATTTTAGTTGAAAAACTTTTTTATGTAGATCAAAACAACTTAGTTTTCATATTTCCAATTGACCGCTCACCAAAAATTCTTCTGTCAGAGAGATATGCAGCTGCTCGATATCTCGGATTAGCTTTAAGCAACATCGTTAGTTTCTTTTTTTCAAACACCCCATATTTGTTTCCTGCTTGCTGCATAAAAGAAGCCACTCACTGTCGCTGACGGTCGCAAGATCAAACTCCATCCTCGGTCCTTAATGACAAGCAGTAGCGGTTGTGATTCCTTATAAAATTCCTTTGCTGTGGTACCTATAGACCAAACTGCACAATTTTCTGAGTCTTAACAAAGTGATCGTTCATGTTTTTGTGAAACATAGAGGAGCAAAACCACAAATCAATTTCACCGGATAAAGACAACAAACAATTCAAAAGTTTTAAAAACGGAAGATCTTTAGACACTGACAATAATATTGATCTGATGTTAATTGTCCTGCAGCTCATTTTAATTTCTACTCGCAAGCGAGCGGATTGATGCTTTCAATTCGTTCCCCGGATCTTTAAAATCAACAACAGTGTTTCTAAACCTTGACTGTGTTGAACTTCCTATAATCATCCTTATTAGGTATCTGATGTCATTCAAAGACAAAATAGAAGAAAACAGAATTCTTCGTTTGATCATCAATAGCTTTAAACTAAAAAGAGCAAAAACGACACGGATGAAAGAAACTTTTATATTAAAACTAAAGTTTACAATACCACTCTTAATTCAGTTCGGATTTTCACACCAATTTAATGAACCTATGCAGAGAAATTAGTTTCTAACAATTGTAGTTGGTAGTTGGTTGCAAGTTCGTTCTTTGGCATAATGGTGGGCAGGAAAATCAGTTTATAAAAAGATAGTGGAAAAAAGTACGAAAGCAAGAAAACGTTGAATCATTACTAAAATATGCCAAACGAGAATTGCTTCATTTGGTGAGAAACTGTTGTTTCACTGTTTAACTGCTCCACGTTTTTGAGATTAAATTTAGTTGAAAAACCTTTTTAATGTAGATCAAAACAACTTAGTTTTCATATTTGACGGCTTATCAAAACCTCTTTTTCCACAGAGATATGCAGCTGCTCCATATTTCGGGTTAGCTTTAGGCAAAATTATTGGATTTTTTTTTACAAACACCTACAACTTGTTTGCTGCTTGCTGCATTATTGATGCCTCTGACTTGCCGCTGATGGTCGCCAGATCAAAATCCAACCTTGTTTCTTCAACCACAAGCAGTAAAAGATGTGATTCCTTATCAACTTCCTTTGGTTGTGGTACTAATAGCCCAAGCTGCACAATTTGCTGAGTCTTAACAAAATAATTGGAATGTTTTTATGAACCTTAGACGAGCAAAACAACAAATCAAGATGACCGGATAATTGTAACAAACAATTCAAAAGTTTTACAAACGGAAGATCTTTAGACACTGACAATAATATTGATTTGATGTTAATTGTTCTGCAGCTGATTGTAATTTCTATTCGCAAGCGAGCGGATTGATGCTTTCAAGTCCTTTCCCGCACCTTTGAAATCAATAACAGTGTTTCTAAACTTCATATGTTTTAAACTTCCTATAAACATCCCTATTATGTATCTGATGTTAATCCAATCTAAAAGAGAAGAAACAGATTGCATCGATTGATCATCAATAACTTTAAAATAAAAAGAGCCGAATCATTACGGAAGAAAGAATTTTTTATTTGAAGCTAAAATAAAAAATACCGCTTTTATTTCAGTTCAGGTGATCCCGTCAATTTGATGAAACTATGCAAAGAAAATGTTTTCTAGCAATTGAAGTTGATATTTGGTTCCAATTTCGTTCCTTGCCATATTGGTGGCCACGAAAATTGGTTTATATAAAGAAATCGGAGAAAAGTACAGCAGCAAGAATGCGTTGAATCATTACTAAAAAACGCTAAAAGAAAATTGCTACATTTGCCGATAAACTGTTGCTTCACTGTTCAAATACTCTTAATGTTTAGATTAACTTTGTTGACAAACTTGTTTTATGTAGATCAAAACAATTTAGTGTTCTTATTTTTAATTGACCAGTTACCAACAACTCTTTTTTCTCAGAAAAATGCAGCTGCTCAACATCTCGGGTTAGCTTTAGGCAAAATCATTGAATTCTTTTTTATCAAACACCAACAACTTGTTTGCTGCTTGCTGCATTTTTGATGCCACTGAATTGCCTCTGATGGTCGCCTGATCAAAATCCATCCTCGTTTCTTCGACCACAAGCAGTAAAAGATGTGATTCCTTATCAACTACGTTTGGCAGTGGTACCAATAGCCCAAACTGCACAATTTGCTGAGTCTTTACAAAATAATTGGACATCTTTTTATGAACCATAGACGAGCAAAACAACAAATCAAGATAACCGGATAACTGTATCAAACAATTCAAAACTTTTACAAACGGAAGATCTTTAGACACTGACAATAATATTGATCTGATGTGAATTGTTCTGCAGCTCATTGTGATTTCTATTCGCAAGCGAGCGTATTGATGCTTTCAAGTCCTTTCCCGCACTTTTGATATCAACATCAGTGTTCCTAAAGTTCATATGTCTTTAAACTTCCTATAAACATCCCTTTTATGTATCTGATGTTCATCAAATGTAAAAGAGAAGAAAACAGATTGCTTCGTTTGATCATCAATAACTTTAAACTAGAAAGAGCCAAATCAATACGGAGGAAATAAACTTTTTAATTGAATCTGAAATAAAAAATACCACTTTTATTTCATTTCAGGTGATCCCGTCAATTTGATGAAACTATGTAGAGAAAATGTTTTCTAACAATTGTAGTTGATATTTGGTTCCAATTTCGTTCTTTGGCATAGTGGTGGGCACGAAAATCGGTTTATATAAAGGTAGTGGAGAAAAGTACAGCAGCACGAATGCGTTGAATCATTACTAAAAAATGCTAAAAGAAAATTGCTACATTTGCCGATAAACTGTTGCTTCACTGTTCAAATACTCTTAATGTTTAGATTAACTTTGTTGACAAACTTGTTTTATGTAGATCAAAACAATTTAGTGTTCTTATTTTTAATTGACCAGTTACCAACAACTCTTTTTTCTCAGAAAAATGCAGCTGCTCAACATCTCGGGTTAGCTTTAGGCAAAATCATTGAATTCTTTTTTATCAAACACCAACAACTTGTTTGCTGCTTGCTGCATTTTTGATGCCACTGAATTGCCTCTGATGGTCGCCTGATCAAAATCCATCCTCGTTTCTTCGACCACAAGCAGTAAAAGATGTGATTCCTTATCAACTACGTTTGGCAGTGGTACCAATAGCCCAAACTGCACAATTTGCTGAGCCTTTACAAAATAATTGGACATCTTTTTATGAACCATAGACGAGCAAAACAACAAATCAAGATAACCGGATAACTGTATCAAACAATTCAAAACTTTTACAAACGGAAGATCTTTAGACACTGACAATAATATTGATCTGATGTGAATTGTTCTGCAGCTCATTGTGATTTCTATTCGCAAGCGAGCGTATTGATGCTTTCAAGTCCTTTCCCGCACTTTTGATATCAACATCAGTGTTCCTAAAGTTCATATGTCTTTAAACTTCCTATAAACATCCCTTTTATGTATCTGATGTTCATCAAATGTAAAAGAGAAGAAAACAGATTGCTTCGTTTGATCATCAATAACTTTAAACTAGAAAGAGCCAAATCAATACGGAGGAAATAAACTTTTTAATTGAATCTGAAATAAAAAATACCACTTTTATTTCATTTCAGGTGATCCCGTCAATTTGATGAAACTATGTAGAGAAAATGTTTTCTAACAATTGTAGTTGATATTTGGTTCCAATTTCGTTCTTTGGCATAGTGGTGGGCACGAAAATCGGTTTATATAAAGGTAGTGGAGAAAAGTACAGCAGCACGAATGCGTTGAATCATTACTAAAAAATGCTAAAAGAAAATTGCTACATTTGCCGATAAACTGTTGCTTCACTGTTCAAATACTCTTAATGTTTAGATTAACTTTGTTGACAAACTTGTTTTATGTAGATCAAAACAATTTAGTGTTCTTATTTTTAATTGACCAGTTACCAACAACTCTTTTTTCTCAGAAAAATGCAGCTGCTCGACATCTCGGGTTAGCTTTAGGCAAAATCATTGAATTCTTTTTTATCAAACACCAACAACTTGTTTGCTGCTTGCTGCATTATTGATGCCATTGAATTGCCTCTGTTGGTCGCCTGATCAAAATCCATCCTCGTTTCTTCGACCACAAGCAGTAAAGGATGTGATTCCTTATCAACTACGTTTGGCAGTGGTACCAATAGCCCAAACTGCACAATTTGCTGAGTCTTTACAAAATAATTGGACATCTTTTTATGAACCATAGACGAGCAAAACAACAAATCAAGATAACCGGATAAATGTAACAAACAATTCAAAAGTTTTACAAACGGAAGATCTTTAGACACTGACAATAATATTGATCTGATGTTAATTGTCCTGCAGCTCATTTTAATTTCTATTTGCAAGCGAGCGGATTGATGCTCTCAAGTCCTTTCCCGCAATTTTGTTATCAACAACAGTGTTCCTAAACTTCAAATGTTTTGAACTTCCTATAAACATCCCTTTTATGTATCTGATGTTAATCAAATGTAAAAGAGAAGAAAACAGATTGCTTCGTTTGATCATCAATAACTTTAAACTAGAAAGAGCCAAATCAATACGGAGGAAATAAACTTTTTAATTGAATCTGAAAAAAAAATACCACTTTTATTTCATTTCAGGTGATCCCGTCAATTTGATGAAACTATGTAGAGAAAATGTTTTCTAACAATTGTAGTTGACATTTGGTTCCAATTTCGTTCTTTGGCATAGTGGTGGGCACGAAAATCGGTTTATATAAAGGTAGTGGAGAAAAGTACAGCAGCACGAATGCGTTGAATCATTACTATAAATTGCCAAAAGAAAATTGCTTCATTTGCCGATAAACTGTTGCTTCACTGTTCAAATACTCTTAATTTTTAGATTAATTTTGTTAAAAAACTTTTTTTATGTACATCAAAAGAATTTAGTTTTCTTATTTTTAATTAACCGCTTACCAACAAGTTTTTTTTCACAGAAAAACGCAGGTGCTCGACATCTAGGATTGGCGTTAGGCAACATCATTAGATTCTTTTTATCAAACACCCACAACTTGTTTGCTGCTTGTTGCCTTATTTAGAACACTGACTTGCCGCTGATAGTCGCAAGATCAGCATACATCCTCGTGTCTTCAACTACAAGCAGTAAAGGATGAGATTCCTTATCAACTTCCTTTGGCTGTGGTACCAAAAGCCCAAATTGCACAATTTGCTGAGTCTTAACAAAATAATTGGACATCTTTTTATGAACCATAGACGACCAAACCAACAAATCAAGATAGCCGGATAATTGTATCAAACAATTCAAAACTTTTACAAACGGAAGATCTTTAGACACTGACAATAATATTGATCTGATGTTAATTGTTCTGCAGTTCATTGTAATTTCTATTCGCAAGCGAGCGGATTGATGCTTTCAAGTCCTTTCCCGCACTTTTTATATCAACAACAGTGTTTCTAAACTTCATATGTTTTAAACTTCCTATAAACATCCATATTATGTATCAGATGTTAATCAAATGTAAAGGAGAAGAAAACAGATTGCTTCGTTTGATCATCAATAACTTTAAACTAAAAACAGCCAAATCAATACGGAAAAAAGAAATTTTTTTATTGAAGCTAAAATAAAAAAAAACACTTTTATTTCAGTTAAGGTGATCCGTCAATTTGATGAAACTATGCAGAGAAAATGTTTTCTAACAATTGTAGTTGATATTTGGTTCCAATTTCGTTCTTTGGCATAGTATTGGGCACGAGAATCGGTTTATATAAAGATAGTAGAGAAAAGTACAGAGCAAGAAAACGTTGAATCATTACTAAAAAATGCCCAAAGAAAATTGCTTCATTTGCCGATAAACTGTTGCTTCACTGTTCAAATACTCTTAATTTTTAGATTGATTTTGTTGAAAAACCTATTTTTTGTAAATCAAAACAATTCAGTTTCCTTATTTTTAACTGACCGCTTACCAACAACTCTTTTTTCACAGAAAAACGCAGGTGCTTGACATCTAGGATTGGCGTTAGGCAACATCATTAGATTCTTTTTATCAAACAACCACAACTTGTTTGCTGCCTGTTGCCTTATTTAGACCACTGACTTGCCGCTGATGGTCGCAAGATCAAAATACATCCTCGTGTCTTCAACCACAAACAGTAAAGGGTGAGATTCCTTATCAACTTCCTTTAGCTGTGGTACCAATAGCCCAAGCTGCACAATTTGCTGAGTCTTAACAAAATAATTGAACAACTTTTTATGAGCCATAGGCGAGCAAAACAACAAATCAAGATAACCGGATAATTGTAACAATCAATTCAAAACTTTTGCAGACGGAAGATCTTTAGACACTGACAATAATTTTCATCTGATGTTAATTGTTCTGCAGCTCATTGTAATCTTTATTCGCAAGCGAGCGGAATGATGCTTTCAAGTCCTTCCCTGGATTTTTGATTTCAACAACAGTGTTTCTAAAGTTGAAGTGTTTTAAACTTCCTTTGAACAACCCTACTATGTATCTGATGTTAATCAAAAGTAAAAGAGAAGAAAAGAAAATGCTTCGTTTGATCATTAACAACTCTAATCTAAAATGAGCAGAAACAATACGGATGAAAAAAAACTTTTTAGTTAAATCTAAAGTTGAGAACACCACTTTTAATTCAGTTCGGATGTTCCCGTCAATTTGATGAACCTATGCAGAGAAATTGTTTTCTAATATTTGTAGTTGATATCGGGTTCCAATTTTGATCTTTGGCATAGTGGTGGGCACGAGAATCGGTTTATATAAAGATAGTGGAGAAGACTACAGAGCAAGAAAGCGTTGAATCATTACTAAAAAATGCCCAAAGAAAAATGCTTCATTTGCCGATAAACTGTTGCTTCACTGTTCAAATATTCTTAAGTTTTAGATTAATTTTGCTGAAAAACTTATTTTTTGTAAATCAAAACAATTCAGTTTCCTTATTTTTAATTGACCGCTTACCAACAATTCTTTTTTCACAGAAAAACGCAGGTGCTCGACATCTAGGATTGGCGTTAGGCACCATCATTAGATTCTTTTTATCAAACACCCACAACTTGTTTGCTGCTTGTTGCCTTATTAAGACCACTGACTTGCCGCTGATGGTCGCAGGATCAAAATACATCCTCGTGTCTTCAACCACAAACAGTAAAGGATGAGATTCCTTATCAACTTCCTTTGGCTGTGGTACCAATAGCCCAAACTGCACGTTTTGCTGAGTCTTAACGAAATAATTGAACAACTTTTTATGAGCCATAGACGAGCAAAACAACAAATCAAGATAACCGGATAATTGTAACAAACAATTCAAATTTTTTGCAAACGGAAGATCACTAGACACTGACAATAATATTCATCTGATGTTAATTGTTCTGCAGCTCATTGTAATCTCTATTCGCAAGCGAGCAGAATGATGCTCTCAAGTCCTTCCCCGGATTTTTGATTTCAACAACAGTGTTTCTAAAGTTGAAGTGTTTTAAACTTCCTATAAACATCCCTTTTATGTATCTGATGTTAATCAAATGTAAAAGAGAAGAAAACAGATTGCTTCGTTTGATCATCAATAACTTTAAACTAGAAAGAGCCAAATCAATACGGAGGAAATAAACTTTTTAATTGAATGTGAAAAAAAAATACCACTTTTATTTCATTTCAGGTGATCCCGTCAATTTGATGAAACTATGTAGAGAAAATGTTTTCTAACAATTGTAGTTGATATTTGGTTCCAATTTCGTTCTTTGGCATAGTGGTGGGCACGAAAATCGGTTTATATAAAGATAGTGGAGAAAAGTACAGAGCAAGAAAGCGTTGAATCATTACTAAGAAATGCCCAAAGAAAATTGCTTCATTTGCCGATAAACTGTTGCTTCACTGTTCAAATACTCTTTCTTAATTTTTAGATTAATTTTGTTGAAAAACTTATTTTTTGTAAATCAAAACAATTCAGTTTCCTTTTTTTAATTGACCGCTTACCAACAACTCTTTTTTCACAGAAAAACGCAGGTGCTCGACATCTAGGATTGGCGTTAGGCAACATCATTAGATTCTTTTTATCAAACACCCATAACTTGTTTGCTGCTTGTTGCCTTATTTAGACCACTGACTTGCCGCTGATGGTCGCAAGATCAAAATACATCCTCGTGTCTTCAACCACAAGCAGTAAAGGATGAGATTCCTTATCAACTTTCTTTGGCTGTGGTACCAATGGCCAAAATGGCACAATTTGCTGAGTCTGAACAAAATAATTGGACATCTTTTTATGAACCATAGACGAGCAAAACAACAAATCAAGATAACCGGATAATTGTATCAAACAATTCAAATATTTTACAAACGCAAGATCTTTAGACACTGACAACAATATTGATCTGATGTTAATTGTTCTGCAGCTCATGGTAATTTCTATTCGCAAGCGAGCGGATCGATGCTTTCAAGTCCTTTCCCGCACTTCTTATATCAACAACAGTGTTTCTAAACTTCATATGTTTTAAATTTCACATAAACATCCCTATTATGTATCAGATGTTAATCAAATGTAGAAGAGAAGAAAACAGATTGCTTCGTTTGATCATCAATAACTTTAAATTAAAAAGAGCCAAATCAATACGGAAGAAAGAAACTTTTTTTTGAAGCTAAGAGAAAAAATACCACTTTTTATTCAATCAGGTGATCCGTCAGTTTGATGAAACTATGCAGAGAAAATGTTTTCTAACAATTGTAGTTGATATTTGGTTCAAATTTTGTTCTTTGGCATAGTGGTGGGCACGAGAATCGGTTTAAATAAAGATAGTGGAGAAAAGTACAGAGCAAGAAAACGTTGAATCATTACTAAAAAATGCCCAAAAAAAATTGCTTCATTTGCCGATAAACTGATGCTTCACTGTTCAAATACTCCTAATTTTTAAATCAATTTTGTTGAAAACCCTATTTTTTGTAAATCAAAACGATTCAGTTTCCTCATTTTTAATTGACCGCTTACCAACAACTCTTTTTTCACAGAAAAACGCAGGTGCTCGACATCTAGGACTGGCGTTAGGCAACATCATTAGATTCTTTTTATCAAACACCCACAACTTGTTTGCTGCTTGTTGCCTTATTTAGACCACTGACTTGCCGCTGATGGTCGCAAGATCAAAATACATCCTCGTGTCTTCAACCACAAACAGTAAAGGATGAGATTCCTTATCAACTTCCTTTGGCTGTGGTACCAATAGCCCAAACCACACACTTTGCTGAGTCTTAACAAAATAATTGAACAATTTTTTATGAGCCATAGACGAGCAAAACAACAAATCAAGATAACCCGATAGTTGTAACAAACAATTCAAAACTTTTGCAAACGGAAGATCTTTAGACACTGACAATAATATTCATCTGATGTTAATTGTTCTGCACCTCATTGTAATCTTTATTCGCAAGTGAGCGGAATGATGCTTTCAAGTCCTTCCCGGGATTTTTGATTTCAACAACAGTGTTTCTAAAGTTGAAGTGTTTTAAACTTCCTATAAATGTCCCTATTATGTATCTGATGTTAATCAAAAGTAAAAGAGAAGAAAAGAAAATGCTTCGTTTTATCATTAACAACTCTAAACTAAAATGAGCAGAAACAATACGGATGAAAAAAAATTTTTAATTAAATCTAAAGTTGAGAACACAACTTTTAATTCACATAGGGTGTTCCCGTCAGTTTGATGAACCTTTGCAGAGAGATTGTTTTCTAACAATTGTAGTTGATATTTGGTTCCAATTTCGTTCTTTGGCATAGTGGTGGGCATGAGAATCGGTTTATATAAAGATAGTGGAGAAAAGTACAGAGCAAGAAAGCGTTGAATCTTTACTAAGAAATGCCCAAAGAAAATTGCTTCATTTGCCGATAAACTGTTGCTTCACTGTTCAAATACTTTTTCTTAATTTTTAGATTAATTTTGTTGAAAAACTTTTTTTTGTAAATCACAACAATTCAGTTTCCTTTATTTTAATTGACCGCTTACCAACAACTCTTTTTTCACAGAAAAACGCAGGTGCTCGACATCTAGGATTGGCGTTAGGCAACATCATTAGATTCTTTTTATCAAACACCCACAACTTGTTTGCTGCTTGTTGCCTTATTTAGACCACTGACTTGCCGCTGATGGTCGCAAGATCAAAATACATCCTCGTGTCTTCAACCACAAGCAGTAAAGGATGAGATTCCTTATCAACTTTCTTTGGCTGTGGTACCAATAGCCCAAATTGCACAATTTGCTGAGTCTTAACAAAATAATTGGACATCTTTTTATGAACCATAGACGAGCAAAACAACAAATCAAGAAAACCAGAAAATTGTATCAAAGAATTCAAAACTTTTACAAACGGAAGATCTTGAGACAATGACAATAATATTGATCTGATGTTAATTGTTCTGCAGCTCATGGTAATTTCTATTCGCAAGCGAGCGGATCGATGCTTTCAAGTCCTTTCCCGCACTTTTTATATCAACAACAGTGTTTCTAAACTTCATGTGTTTTAAATTTCCTATCAACATCCCTATTATGTATCAGATGTTAATCAAATGTAAAAGAGAAGAAAACAGATTGCTTCGTTTGATCATCAATAACTTTAAATTAAAAAGAGCCAAATCAATACGGAAGAAAGAAACTTTTTTTTGAAGCTAAAAGAAAAAATACCACTTTTATTTCAGTTCAGGTGATCCGTCAGTTTGATGAAACTATGCAGAGAAAATGTTTTCTAACAATTGTAGTTGATATTTGGTTCAAATTTTGTTCTTTGGCATAGTGGTGGGCTCGAGAATCGGTTTAAATAAAGATAGTGGAGAAAAGTACAGAGCAAGAAAGCGTTGAATCATTACTAAAAATGCCCAAAAAAAATTGCTTCATTTGCCGATAAACTGATGCTTCACTGTTCAAATACTCCTAATTTTTAGATTAATTTTGTTGAAAACCTTATTTTTTGTAAATCAAAACGATTCAGTTTCCTCATTTTTAATTGACCGCTTACCAACAACTCTTTTTTCACAGAAAAACGCAGGTGCTCGACATCTAGGATTGGCGTTAGGCAACATCATTAGATTCTTTTTATCAAACACCCACAACTTGTTTGCTGCTTGTTGCCTTATTTAGACCACTGACTTGCCGCTGATGGTCGCAAGATCAAAATACATCCTCGTGTCTTCAACCACAAACAGTAAAGGATGAGATTCCTTATCAACTTCCTTTGGCTGTGGTACCAATAGCCCAAACTACACACTTTGCTGAGTCTTAACAAAATAATTGAACAATTCTTTATGAGCCATAGACGAGCAAAACAACAAATCAAGATAACCCGATAGTTGTAACAAACAATTCAAAACTTTTGCAAACGGAAGATCTTTAGACACTGACAATAATATTCGTCTGATGTTAATTGTCTGCAGCTCATTGTAATCTTTATTCGCAAGTGAGCGGAATGATGCTTTCAAGTCCTTCCCGGGATTTTTGATTTCAACAACAGTGTTTCTAAAGTTGAAGTGTTTTAAACTTCCTATAAACGTCCCTATTATGTATCTGATGTTAATCAAAAGTAAAAGAGAAGAAAAGAAAATGCTCCGTTTTATCATTAACAACTCTAAACTAAAATGAGCAGAAACAATACGGATGAAAAAAAAAATTTAATTAAATCTAAAGTTGAGAACACAACTTTTAATTCACATAGGGTGTTCCCGTCAGTTTGATGAACCTTTGCAGAGAGATTGTTTTCTAACAATTGTAGTTGATATTTGGTTCCAATTTCGTTCTTTGGCATAGTGGTGGGCATGAGAATCGGTTTATATAAAGATAGTGGAGAAAAGTACAGAGCAAGAAAGCGTTGAATCATTACTAAGAAATGCCCAAAGAAAATTGCTTCATTTGCCGATAAACTGTTGCTTCACTGTTCAAATACTTTTTCTTAATTTTTAGATTAATTTTGTTGAAAAACTTTTTTTTTGTAAATCACAACAATTCAGTTTCCTTTATTTTAATTGACCGCTTGCCAACAACTCTTTTTTCACAGAAAAACGCAGGTGCTCGACATCTAGGATTGGCGTTAGGCAACATCATTAGATTCTTTCTATCAAACACCCACAACTTGTTTGCTGCTTGTTGCCTTATTTAGACCACTGACTTGCCGCTGATGATCGCAAGATCAAAATACATCCTCGTGTCTTCAACCACAAGCAGTAAAGGATGAGATTCCTTATCAACTTTCTTTGGCTGTGGTACCAATAGCCCAAATTGCACAATTTGCTGAGTCTTAACAAAATAATTGGACATCTTTTTATGAACCATAGACGAGCAAAACAACAAATCAAGAAAACCAGAAAATTGTATCAAAGAATTCAAAACTTTTACAAACGGAAGATCTTGAGACAATGACAATAATATTGATCTGATGTTAATTGTTCTGCAGCTCATGGTAATTTCTATTCGCAAGCGAGCGGATCGATGCTTTCAAGTCCTTTCCCGCACTTTTTATATCAACAACAGTGTTTCTAAACTTCATGTGTTTTAAATTTCCTATCAACATCCCTATTATGTATCAGATGTTAATCAAATGTAAAAGAGAAGAAAACAGATTGCTTCGTTTGATCATCAATAACTTTAAATTAAAAAGAGCCAAATCAATACGGAAGAAAGAAACTTTTTTTTGAAGCTAAAAGAAAAAATACCACTTTTATTTCAGTTCAGTTGATCCGTCAGTTTGATGAAACTATGCAGAGAAAATGTTTTCTAACAATTGTAGTTGATATTTGGTTCAAATTTTGTTCTTTGGCATAGTGGTGGGCACGAGAATCGGTTTAAAAAAAGATAGTGGAGAAAAGTACAGAGCACGAAAGCGTTGAATCATTACTAAAAAATGCCCAAAAAAATTGCTTCATTTGCCGATAAACTGATGCTTCACTGTTCAAATACTCTTAATTTTTAGATTAATTTTGTTGAAAACCTTATTTTTTGTAAATCGAAACAATTCAGTTTCCTTATTTTTAATTGACCGCTTACCAACAACTCTTTTTTCACAGAAAAACGCAGGTGCTCGACATCTAGGATTGGCGTTAGGCAACATCATTAGATTCTTTTTATCAAACACCCACAACTTGTTTGCTGCTTGTTGCCTTATTTAGACCACTGACTTGCCGCTGATGGTCGCGAGATCAAAATACATCCTCGTGTCTTCAACCACAAACAGTAAAGGATGAGATTCCTTATCAACTTCCTTTGGCTGTGGTACCAATAGCCCAAGCTGCACAATTTGTTGAGTCTTAACAAAATAATTGGAATGTTTTTATGAACCTTAGACGAGCAAAACAACAAATCAAGATGACCGGATAATTGTAACAAACAATTCAAAACTTTTGCAAACGGTAGATCTTTAGACACTGACAATAATATTCATCTGATGTTAATTGTTCTGCAGCTCATTGTAATCTTTATTCGCAAGTGAGCGGAATGATGCTTTCAAGTCCTTCCCCGGATTTTTGATTTCAACAACAGTGTTTCTAAAGTTGAAGTGTTTTAAACTTCCTATAAACGTCCCTATTATGTATCTGATGTTAATCAAAAGTAAAAGAGAACAAAAGAAAATGCTTCGTTTTATCATTAACAACTCTAAACTGAAATGAGCAGAAAAAATACGGATGAAAAAAAAACTTTTTAATTAAATCTAAAGTTGAGAATACCACTTTTAATTCAGTTCGGGTGTTCCCGTCAATGTATTGAACCTATGCACAGAATTCTAACAATTGCAGTTGGCAGTTGCTTCTCAACTTTCTTTTGGTAAAGTGCTGAGCAAAAAAATGTGTTTTTATAAAGATAGTGCCAGCAGCGGAACAAGAAAATACTGAATCATTACTAAAAATTGCCGAAGAAAATTGCTTCATTTGGCGATTAAATGTTGTTTCACTGTTCAACTGCTCCGTGTTTTTTAGATTGAATTGAGTTGAAAAAAACTTTTTATGTAGATCAAAACATTTCAGTTTTCTTATTTTCAATTGACCGCTTACCAATAACTCTTCTTTCACAGAGATATGCAGCTGCTCGACATCTCGGATTAGCTATAGGCAACATCGTTAGATTCCTTTTCATCAAACAACCACAACTTGTTTGCTGCTTGCCGCAACAATGGGGCCACTGACTAGCCGCTGATGGTCGCGGGATCAAATTCCATCCCTGGTCCTTCAACCACAAGCAGTAAGGGTTGAGATTCCTTATAAAGTTCCTTTGGCTGTGGTACCAATCGACCAAACTGCACATTTTGCTGAGTTTTAACAAAATAATTGGACATTTTTTTATGAACCATAGACGACCAAAACAACGAATCAAGATGACCGGATAAATGTAACAAACAATTCGAAAGTTTTACAAACGGAAGGTCTTGAAACACCGACAGTTATTTTGATCCGATTTAATTGTTCTTCAGCTCATTGTAGTTTCAATTCACAAACGAGCGGATTAATGCTTTCAAGTCCTTCGCCGTATTTTTCAAATCCAGTGTTTTTCAACTTTCCAGTGTTTTGAACTTCCTATGAACATCCCTATTGTGTATCTGATGTTAATCAAAGGTATAAGAGAAGAAAACAGATTACTTAATTTGATCATCAATATCTTTAAACTAAAAAGAGCAAAAACGATACGGAAGAAACAAACTTTTTAATTAAAACTAAATGTGACAATACCACTTTTACTTCAGTTCAGATGTTCCCGTCAATTTGATGAACCTATGTAGAGAAATTGTTTTCTAACAATTGTAGTTGATATTTGGTTCCAATTTCGTTCTTTGGCATAGTGGTGGGCACGAAAATCGGTTTATATAAAGATAATGGAAAAAAGTACACCAGCAAGACACGTTGAATCATTACTAAAAATTGCCAAAAGAAAATTGCTTCATTTGGCGATAAACTGTTGTTCCACTGTTCAAATGCTCCATATTTTTAGATTGAATTTTGTTAGAAAACTTTTTTTATGTAGATCAAAACAATTTAGTTTTCTTATTTTCTATTGACCGCTCACTGACAACTCTTTTTTCACGGAAACATGCAGGTGCTCTACAGCTCGGATTGATATTAGGCAACATCATTAGATTCTTTTTTCATCGAACACTCACAACCTTTTTGCTGCTTGTTGCATTATTGAGGCCACTGACTAGCTGCTGATGATCACAAGATCAAAATCCATCATCGGCTTTTCAACCACAAGCAGTGAGGGTTGTAATTCCTTAATAGATTTCTTTGGCTGCGGTACCAATAGACCAAACTGCACAAATTGCAGAACCTTAACAAAATAATCGGAAACAATTCAAAAGTCTTTACAAACGGAAGATCTTCAAAACTAACCAAAAGCTTAATCTGATTTGCTTGGTGTTGCCTCTTATTGTAATTTATATTCGCAAGCGAGCCACTGTTTCAAGTAATTCACCGCATTGTTCATTTCAGCAGCGGTGGCTCGCAATTTGAACTGGACCATGACATCGTAAATAATTACATCAAACAGATTTTTGTGCAGCTTGTTGCCCTGCAGACTCTCTGTTGCGACCTTGGTCTTGCCAGACTTGGGGTATCTGTGGGGTTGATTTCTCAGGGGTTCTCTAGCAGTGATGACCGCACGTCTTTTAACAAATGGCTCTCTTTAATTGAAGAAAAAAGAAACAAGAGTCA
>NC_134476.1:7540726-7688366 GCF_964194025.1 Convolutriloba macropyga
GTTTACACCAACAAAATCATAGTCATAGCCTTGACCTTCAAATGTTTCTTTAGATAACTATAGCCATTTGATGAGAAGTCTTTTAGGAACATCAGACATATATTCATCGGTCCTTAGATTTACTAGTCTAGTTCTACTCATCCTCATGCGTCTCCCACCATATTCCGACTCACGTATGTTCACATATAAGCAGTTAGCAGTGACTTTGTATTTGTATGATTTATTTGGTTACAATATCATCTCGAAAATAGTTTAGATATTTATAAATATTGTAATATAGTCTTGGTCTAGTCTGCTGATAAAGAGCTGGCAATTTTCAAAAGAAGAAAAGTAATATTAAATGTGTCAATGGATTCTAGTTTTTCTCTCCCGTGAATATAATCGTGTGTTCATAAGGACCTCTCTCTTCTAAAAGTTTATTCGCAATATACGCAAATATTTTTTTCTTTAATATATAATACCGACTTTATCTTCTGAGTCAGCTTCAGCTTAAGCTTCAACTCCAGCTTTGGCATCATTTTTTGTTATAGTTTTACCTTTAGTATTGTTTTCAGCTTCAGCTTTATCGTTAGACTCTGCCTTAGCTACAGAATCCAATTCCTCTTCATATTCCTCTCTTGTTTGAGATAATTTATTTTTTGAATTGAAATACAAACTGCCAGTGTCACACTCGAAGCTTCTATTAGTATTCATTTCTATAATTAAAACAATTGATTTTCAAAAATAGATTAAAAAGATTTTTAAAGTGTAATAATTGTGAACATAAACCTTGGAGTAAATGTTGTGGTAATTGTAGAAATCAGCCATTTAAAAGTTTATATATGATATCATAATAAAGGAAAGAGATAGAACTGATCATCTGAGTGACTAATATAATGATTCAGATCTGTATATAGCTTGTTGCTTGTGTAAGATTTATAAACATATTTCTTACTTTAGATTTAAAACAGAAAAATCAAGATTATGAACTTACATACAGGGAAATAATTTTCGTCATACTAAAGATAAGTTCAGAGAACATGCTATTGAAAATAACATAGACCTCACCCAAGAAATGGGCAAAGAGTACCCTGTGCGTCAAAGCTATATGAAGAGGTTGTCAGTAGAAAAAAAATTAAATTTGGGTAATTACGTGAGACAAATGACCATTTTTGATGATGATCCGAGGACTCGAGATTGTGCAAAATGAGTATTTTATAAAATCCTAAAATTGCGCACAGGACACTTTCCAGCCACAATTAATTCTTGCAAAAAAGCAATCTTTCCCAAAAACTCCCAATTCTTATAAAAAATTTAATTATAAATACCCCATTTTACTCAATCATTGCCAGAAATACCCAATTCATGCAAAGTCTAATGAAATATTTAAAAAAATTACCAACATTTTCGACCAAAAAATATCCAATTAAAGCAAAAATTGTCTACTTTGCTCCCAATATTCCAACAATTTTTTGATTTTTCAAATTTAGGCAATTTAAATCCTGCTATTAAATATCAAATTTTGAAGTGATCCCATTTGATTTGTTTGGAGGAGAACAAATTCTACCTCCAATCTTTGGAAGTCTTAGTGCTACATAATAACAAATCGGTTGAGTTTATATATCACATTTCTTTCAATATTAATTTTCTTATAATAATCATAAACTCCGCACTTGATCGAACAATTAGTCATTACACCGACTCAAAATCGTCATATTAACGTCATAATTACTTCAGAGTAACGTCATATTTACATCGAAGTACCGTCATACCGTTATGTCATGTATTCGTCAATATTACGTCATAATAAAGTCATAATTACGTCAATCTGTCGTACATAAACAATAAAAGACTTTTATTTTCCACAAAAATTTTATTTGTCTGAATAAGAAAATTGAGTGCAGTTGAGTACAACAATTATTAGAAAATCTGACAAAAACCTCATTCTATCTCAACTTCATTTGAAAATTTATATTTAAAACCCTTCTCACTTCTGATTTGATTTTTTAAACTTCTTCTAAAGAATATTTTCGAAAGTTGAGCCAAAAAGAGCTTTGCAATTTTTGCGACAAGCTCATTTTGAAATGCAATATGGTGAAACATCATAGAGTTCGCGCCATATTTTGCTAACGTTGCTCGCAGTGATTTCCGAACGACGAGAAACTTCATTCAGCGTCATTTCAGCGTTTTTAATTTATTCATCACAAACGAAATAATCATCAGCATTCATTTCTAGATGCCTACCACGACGTTGACTTGTCTATATGCGGAGATTCTGTGCATCTTCACAAGGAATTTATAACAGTTCAGCACTTTTCAATCAACTCGGTGCTTGAATTGTCCAGTAAGAAAGTGCAAAATTTTAAAGTATTCGTACTCAAGCATGGAACAGTAATCAAAACTTTTTTTCACAACGATTTCCTCAGATCAGTAATAGTTAACATTTTATTTTATTTTTGTCCAGAGCGTGCAAAATTTTGACAGATTTTGGGTTTATTGCGCACCATATAACAAATACCATATAACCGATTTTTAAATCCCGTTGACTCGGATAGCAGTTTTGTGAAATCGAATTTGAGTACTGAAGAGTTTCATCCAAATCCTAGCAGCGTCTGGATACGAAATGGAAGTTTTATTGTGTTCCAATTTTGTTTTCAAACATATTGTTTTTTCATGAGTGGTGTTCCGCTTGGGTTCATGGAACAATCAATTCCATCTGAGGAAATTTCTGAAAGTTTTCAATTACAAAAATTTGCAGATACATAAATAATCCAACAGTTAATTTTGTTTGTATTTGGCTGGGATTTTAAATCACACCAGGACAACTTTTTGTATGTTCCATGCAATAGCTTACGAGTTACATAGCACCGATGGGCTACAGCATAACGCATTGAAATTGAAGAAGACATTTCTCTTAGCGACAAGCAGAGATAACGAAAACTAATATTAGCGGAGGGGAAGAAGAATCAAATTTGATGATGATGAAACTCAAGAAGGTTCTTCAAATAGCCAAAAAAATTACAAGGAAGTGCAAACCTTTTGGGCACGAGAAAGTATGCATACGTTTTTCGACTTCCTCAGGTGTTACAACACTAAAGAAGTCAAACGTACACCGGAGGCTATGATAAAAATGATTGAATATTACCACTCAAAAGCATTACAAGTTTTAAGATTACGTTACACTCTTCACAATTTAGCGAACAGATTTCTCCAGTTCTCAACAGATACTGCTTTTTTCCCATTTTGAGACAAAGACGAAGACTACGACAATTACAATCCAAATTGGCTAAAAGGTGGACCCTCATTCTTTTTTGCACGATATGCAGAACTCAGCGACACCAAAAGAGAGCAGTCTAATAGGTACACAGTCAATTGTTGTTTTTGATGCTAGTCAACTGTATACGTTTGCAAAGACTGACGAAATGCGAACGGGACTATACCCAAATGGGGAATAAAAACCCAAGATTTTTTGAGCCCAGAAAAACTGCAGAAGTTTTTTAATGGCAAGTGCAGAGCCCAGGTGGACAGGGTAGAATCCAGACGCAGTTCACAAACAAGAAACAGAAGGCGATAAGTTTTTATTACGTTGATAGTTACTTCGGTCAGTGCCCAACTGTTTTCGAGGCAATGAGATGCTTTCCAAACTTCTGACTGTGCCAAGAGGGAAGAAAACTGTTGTTTGACCGAATTTTGAATGGATCGAAGAAAAGGGAGATTGACGCTAAACGAAGAGATTAATAACAGAACTTATGATCAACATCGCAGATATTTGGGTGTTTCAGTGGAGGACATAGAGACAAATAACACAAACCATTGGAAAGATTTCATTAAAACGAAAAATTCGTCTCTGAAAAAAATCCATTACAAAAAGAATTAAGCAAATAAAAAAATGGTTGGAGTCTTGAGGTCCCAGAGCACTTTTACTACTATTTTGAAAATTTCCCTCCTATTTTTCTGCAGTGTGAAGTTGGAACGGATGACAATGGAGAGCACAAGAAAGCGTTTGCAAGACGCAACAGATTGCAATCTAAACCACGGAAAATGTTAACTTCAAGCTACCGCCTTGAGCAGGCACCAATTATAACTACATTTGTTTTATTAATTTTTTAAAAAATGATTCTAAAAGGTTTTGGTTTCTGCAAAACACAACCCGAAAATGCTTCCAGTGCTTTATTCAAAACGTTTTTGTTTCGCGTCCAGAGGGCAACCAATATAAAGAATCAAACGTCAGTGCAGAGACTGTGACATTGATGGGAAGTAGTTCTTTTGTCTATAAGATGAACGGACCGCAGTCGACATACGAACACAAAAAATGTGAAAGGACCTCAATCGAAAAAAAAATAAACTTAAGAATTTTCAAGTCCCCGAATGAATTGCCAGACCAAATTTATGAGTTAAGAATGAATGAGCCACGTATTGAGCAAAAAAAGCCAATATTTTCGGCTTTTTATCCTACGGTACGTCAAACTTACATTGTTACAACTTCAATGAAATTTCCTCTCTTCTTTCTACAATACAAACAAATGTGAATTGATTGACATAGAAATCTGTAAACTTTACACGGCATTTAGTCAAGGAAATGCTATGCGATTTCGCTGATGGTTTTGCGGTAAACTCTGTCAGCGTTTTTACGACGAGAATGCTGCAACAAGCAGGCTGTCCTTGATAGGAGAACAACTAGTCTTTTTAAAAAGAACTTCGGTATTATGAGATGATTGTATTATGCTCGGAACTTTTGTGCTGCAAGAATGAACTTGCAGATACAGGGAACTTAATCAGTAAAGGACACAACAAAAACAAAATCGAGGAACCCCTTAGCAGGTAAAGAAAGGTACTATTTGACGAGTAGCAAGTTTATTCAGCAAGTCGTGGCATCAGAGTTGTAGACAACAAAAAATTATGCACGTATGAATTGAAAAAATTAAGCACTTCTCATTTTTATTGCCAACGTAAAGTTTCCGAAAATTCAATTCACACTACTCCTTTATATCTATAATTCAGGTCATTTTATCTTATAGTTTGTCATTATTCTTCTTTGTTCTTTTCAGATCGTTTTATTTCAATGTTTAATTCAGACAAAATCTATTGAATGAACGTTTTCTTAAACGAATTAGATACAAATTTTTATACAATAAGTTAGTTTTACTCAATCTCAATAGAAAGTTTGGAAAACTGTTTTCATAAACTTTTACTGATAACTTTTAAAGAAAATCAATCAGAACTTTTGGTTTTCAGAACGTACAAAACATCAACAAAAATGTTCAATATAATTAAATCATTTAAATATTTTGACGACACTTTGGCAGATGAGGGGAATATAGTGCATATAGACCACACAATTCTGAGTCTTGGAGTTTCTCCTGTGCTATTTAAACAAAGATAGATTTTGTCTTGATGTCATGCTTTTCCAACATTTCTCCTTTTGAATCAACGTAGAACAAATTTTCTTTTTCAAGCAAGTTCCAGCGGGAGCCTGTTTGGGCTGAGGGATTTCTATTGACTTTGCAAAATGTATTTGTAGTTAGATCAACAGCGAAGGAACCGAGGTATTTGAACTTTTGGTGCGGGAACCTGTTGGCAACTTGCAAGTGTTGTTGATTGCTCAATTCTTGTAACTGACACCTCCTCCTTATCAAACGCAGGGTAACTTATACAATAACCTCTATCAAGTAAATCTACAGTATCGGTCAAATTGCTTGCATATTAGCCCTTCAAGCGAACTCCCGCTCCAAATACATCAGAAAACTTTATTTCAACATTGGCCCCCATTGTTGAAGTAAAATAAAAAAGAACAATAATTTTGAAGATCCTTGTATTGAATGTTAGGACGGTCATCACCAAGTTTGAGTGCTCTCATGGTTTCATCATAAGCTCTCACATGATTATTTTTTTATAAATTTACTATACTTTGATTCCTACGCACAATTTTAACAAAAGAATGAAACTGATTCGTATTGCGTGTTCCACTGAACTCAATAACAAAAGTCATAGAAATATCAATCAATCAAATCGATTTGTTTAAAAATATATAAAAAATTTGCATGAAATGTTTGTTTCTTGTGGGAATAATAAACGTTCTGGGAAGTTTAGCGGTCAGCTTTCAAAAATTTTCAATCAGTTATTTGAGAGTGCAGCCTGTCTAGTAAAAAAGCAAGTCCCAAAATTAAAACCTCAGAATTTAGCCCAGCAGTATCAACCATATCAGAAGAAGGAGATGATTGAATTAATCTGAGTCTGACGTTAACACTTGGAAGAAGAAAAGTTTTGCTTGCAAACAGTCCTATTGAGAACGGACCGAGAAAAACATATTTGACTTTACCGTTCTGCAAAACAGCATCTATAAAAGCTCTTTTATTTAAATTGTTTGGCACAATCTCGTATAGATATCCTTGGCTTTGATATAAGCTTTCTTTTGCTCCTTTGGTCAATGAAAAGTTTCTTTTGTGTCTTTCCTCCCTGCAGAGACTAAAACTGAATTTACTTTTTGTGATCCTTTGTTACAAATGGGCATAAAGAAAATTGGCACTGTGAGTTTGTCCATTGTTTAGATAGACTTGGCAATTGAAGAAGAGGCAAAAAAGAGCATTGTTTGCCAGTTTTCTCCGTGTTATACAAACGTGTTTGATTAACTGTTATAATCCTCCTCTGATAAAAAGCGAGTAGACTGCCAGTCAGTAAGACTATTGAACCAAAAATTAGAATCTAAAATTAGAATTTTTTAGTAAAAGAAAGTCAGGCATAGGGTGACAAATAGAATTCATTCGCGTTTAACTGACTGTTTTAAATATCGACTGAATGAGGAAATGATCAAACTTTTTTCCGGATGAGTAGGGTAAACTGAATTTCACCAAAAAGGAAGAAGGTAACAAGATAGCCAGATGCGTTTCTTAATTCGACATTGATTTTATGGAAGACCTATTTGAATTCTTCATGAAATCTGAAGCGTTTGATACTAGAATAACTGAGAACTTGAGAACTCCTAAAAATCTCATCATTGTGCAACGCTCGGTGGTTGAATGGGAAGGAGCTTAAAAGGGGACATTTCACATGACATACTGATTTAGGTGCAATTATATTCAAGTAAGGCAAATCTGTATGTGTTCGCTAATATCAAATGATGTTTGACTATTTTGTGCGGCTTATCTCTGTGTATATGGGGAAATAATTAGTCAAGCTTCTTCAGAAAGTCTTTTCAAACAACATTGTCGAGCAATACTTTATCTAGTGTTTTTTCACGTTTTTATACTGCCTCCTATTTGTATTGTTGAATTTGCAGTTTTTTTTGGCTGCCTTCTTGGTCGAAGTCTGTCCTGATAAAACATAACCAATTTCCGGAATGGCTAACTTTATCACATTTCTTCCCATTTCTGCTACAGGTAAAACTTGTTTCTAATCAACGATCCAAAAATTAGGCCCTCTCTGACTAGGAACTCGTGTAAGAAGAGACAGATTATAATCGTCCTTTATTAGCGCGACTAATAGAAATGTATCCGGAAACAAAATACTAAGTAGCGAGTAAGAGTTCGATACATCGTGATATTGTGATAGTTTACCCGTTTGAGCTAGATCACAGCATCAAATCTCATCAGTTTAGATAGCAGGCGCATTTTTTTCGGGGAACTATTTGTCAGATTTGTTTTCAATTTTTTATAGCGGTCTTTTGACTCTAAAGAATTCTGTAACTTTCTCGCGACTGAGTCCATTTGCTTTTGTTAGATTGTTTATTTATTGGAAATCTGTTGGTCCGCTCTCGTTATACCAATCTTCTTTTTGGTTCTCTCTGAAACCGTAATTGAACATATCTGAGCTATACTAAGTCCTCAAAAAGTTGTTTTTAACCAAGTGTCGTTTCAAATTTGGAATATAAAGAAATAGAAAAGAGATTGGATCAACTGGAGCGCTTTTTTTCGTTCATTGAAATAAGTAATGTCCTTGTATCCATTCCCGTTTCAACGTATTCAGCAATAATGTGAGTACAAAGTAGAGTTTTGAAACCGTTCGTTCTCGTATATTTCTTTCAAAATTTTAATCTCTCAAAGACGGGTACTTCTTTCTAAAAACCTTCAACCTCGGATCCACTTCTTTTCTTTTTCTATTCTTCCATAATTATTTTGAACCAATAATGATCTCCTAACCTCACTCATTGAAGAGAGCTGACAGTTCGATCCAACAGAGGTTATATATGTAACTTCAAGTTTTTAATCGTGCTTTTGAGCTCAATGTAAGTCTTCTTGAATTTAATGTGGTTGTTTACCTGTAAATTTTTGGAGTTGTTCATGGAAGCGCACAAACAAAGCCTTCCTACTCCTGCTAAAGTTTATCTTGATCAAGTTTGCAAAACACTAACAATGAAATTTGATGAATACATTAGAACAATCTGGAACGAAATCTGCTTGAATTTTCTTGTTCAGAATTTCAAAGAGCTTCGGAGTATAATGATAAGTCTGAAAGAACATTTTTATCACTAAAATGAACACGAAGTTTCGGTGCAAAGAAGTTTGGAGGAATTAAAGTTACATTCGAACAATATCTCAACAAATCAGGCGCGAATGGTCTGAAATCATTCATGGGTTGACCGAATCGGTCTTGTGTTGCGTCATCATACCAGTTATATGGGTTGTTTTACGAATCCCACTTGTCTTCCCAATATGGCAATTTGTTGCACATCTCTGGGTTATTCGATCAAAACAATGTAAGTAGTTTGCAGCTCCGCATCTTGTTTTTCTGAAAAAAAATATGTTTTATGTATTAAAATTTAGATTTCGATTCCTACTCGCTGTTGTAATTGCTTTGATTTTTTCCGACTGGAAAACAATGTTTAACAAACCATCCATTATGATAAAATTTCACGCCCCGTCAGCTGGTAAATTGTTGATGAAATCAAAATCCGCACCGTGAATGAACTCTTTGTCAGCAATTGACTGCATCATTGTATTGTATAACGATAAAAATTTGTCAAGGTATAAAATTTTATCAAAACAAGACTGAAAGTTTTTCATTCATAGCGTATCACCTATGAAAACAGTTTTTCCACATCCAAAAGGAACGGAAAGATACATCAGTGTGCGCTGATCGGCTAATACAACTTTCTTCATGGTTGGTTCCGAGATTGGGAAGCATATAACCAACATCACTTGAAAGAATGGCAAACCAAACAGTTCGTTTGTCAAAAGTATTTGGAAAAATTAGGTTAAAAATTGGGAACAGAAGAAATATTAATACAACTAAGCACTGAAGTAATGCAAAAATCTGTTCGAGAGCAATTGTGTCCAAAAAGTTTCCACGGTGGTCGTTGCTGATTGTTTTCGTTGAATAAGAAGTCAAACACGTGATTGTGGTAATCTTTCATAAGAGTGCAAATGATTTTTGTTCGTCCTTAGGCAATAGTGATCCACTCTTTGGTTAATTGGAATCTTGGTGACATCTTCGAAAATCAACAAAAGGAAAGAGGTGTTATATGTCTCACGAAAGAAAAATTCAATGTTAATTTAAAATTGTAACCATTTATCAGTATAAGTGTCAAATATTTGATTTTTTTCAGGTATCCCGTGGCATGTAAACATGTGGCTTGTAAACAACGAATTTCAGACCAAAAAAAATCCTTCTACAATTGAATGGCCAACTCCAAAGGGAGCTTCTCTGTTGATTTTATTTAGATCCAAACTTTTGTCAAAACTTCGGCAGCCAGCCAAAAACTAATTTTTTTGGTACTTCCAACAAAAATTCCTTGATAAATGTTTCCAACACTGCAATGTGCAAAGCTTATATCAAGCAACTGTTCTAAAACACTTTATTTTGCAGACTGAAAAAAAAACAAAAAAAAACAACTTCACGTACAAAATGGAAGGCTTACAAATAATTCTATGCACTTTGCGATTTCTGTTGGTTTTTGACTTTGTTTAGCATGGAAATAATTTTATTGCTCATTCTTTGTAGTTTCTGCCACTCCCCAATCCTGACTGGAAGAAAGGATTTCCTTCTAAAACTGTACTTTTCAGACCCTCATGTGAAAGGCTTGATTCTGAAGTAACATCAATTCACATCATTTTAAGAAAATGTTTTGGTCACACACACTTCTCGTTGAGCAGTCACGTTCACTTCCCAGAACACATCAAGTGTTGCTTTTTTCTGTGCATCAGTGAGTTTGACAAAGTTTTGTCAATCACCAATTTTACAGTACCTTCTGTAGGCTCAAAGAGTATTGGCTCTTTGGACATTTCAGTCAAGCTTTCAATGGAAAGCTTCACTTCCCAGACCCACAGCATTAGAAGTTGATGCAGAAGATATTCAAGTTCAAGATTTTGCGAAAAGTTTTAAAATGAGTCCGTTGCGAGCTTTTGTTGGCTGTTTCTTCTGGTATGCTGATTCCAAATTTCCGGATGCTGTGTTCTGTGAAATTCCAAAGGTTGCTGTTTTCTATGCAATCCTCATATAGCTTTGATTACATATTCCCAACATTCGCGCTGCCATCTTGTGAATATATGTTGTCAGTATGAATTTGAAACCGGGACGAAGTAATAACTGGTTTTCCTTAATTGTTTGGCTGTTGGAAGGGAAAAACGTATAGTTTTTTTGTTGTTACCTGATACGAGACGGAACTTTACTCCATCTGTGACGTATAAGGTTGATGTGAGTGAAATATTAACTTGGAAAGCAATTTTAAGTAAAATTTAGATAAATTGGATGAACTAAATATTGTAAGCAGAAAGAAACAAATGACTGAAATAACTGAAAGAACAACCTTGATTTATTAAGTCAATGGAACTAAAGAATAAACGAGAATAGCTGCGGGCAGTCTCCGTAACCAATAAACTCTTATATGAGTTCATTTGAACAATGACAATTAAATGCACATAAGGACGTAATAGTTAGGACAATACCAAGGAAGTAAAATCTCGTGATGTGTTTTCTACTATTAGTCAAGGGATAGAAAAATGTCTCAATTTAAGTCATGTGAGGGAAGAGTTAGCGTGTTAGGGCCTCGCTTTAAAGACTTAAATGTGAGAGCACCAAAATTAGGAGGTAAATTAACGAGTTGACTAGGCCTGATCAGGTGCATTCGAGTTTTCATTGATAGGAAGACGAATAAGGTCTTCGAAAGTGGGTAGACTGAAGATCTCTGATTTTTTAGAAAAATTATCAATGTGTTTGGAAACTCAATAAACTCCACAAAGATTTACATCACGTGAGTACGGTTATCAAAAAATTTTATTGTCTTTCAGCGGATGACAACCTTTCGAATTCTTTCAATGGCTTGATAATAAGTTGGGAGAGAAAATACTGAAACTTTGACCTTTTCCTTAGCTAAGTGGTGGTTAAGATATCTAGCCGCCTCTAATCTACTCCGCTAAAATATCCGAACTGTCAGGCTAGGAGTCTGGGTTTTTATTGTCACTCTAATGTAATCTACCGCAAAGTAGAACTCAATGTTATTGTCATTCACTGCTTCTTAAACCAAATACTTCTTTGTCAGGAGCAGGATCTGAAACTAACTGCAAAGTTAAAAGAGGGGATGTGGAAGGAAGCAAAGGAAGAGTTGAATTATTTTGCATTTTTTCCGAACACATATGTTCAACTGAGACAAAACACAAAATGAATAGAGAATTTCTTGGTTCCAACCAATTTCAAAATACGTCTTACAATGTATATGATTGGTTGAAAACAAACTTTCAAAAAGCGACAATTGGGAAGACAAAAATAAAAAATAATCAAAGAACTCATTTTTGTTGAACCTAGTGAAGAACCTAGTGTAAGAGCCTTATTGTTGAAACAAAAATCACTTGTTTAAATTAAACCTTTTTTCAAAAAAATTGATTAAAAAGATCCTGCCAAGAAACTTCAAAACTGACAAATGGAAAAAGAAGAAAAAAAACAAAGATCAAGGTTTACATTTTTTTGTAACAAAACGATCTTTTTGGAGTAAAAATTAAAAGTAAAACGAAATTAATAAAAAAAATAAGCATGGAAAGAATTTTACAAACAAGAAACTTCAAAAACTGAGAAACGGAAAATTGAAAAATAAATCCAAATTTATTTTTTTGTTAAAAAACTTCTGTAAAGCAACGACACTTTTAAATACATATATATATATATATATATATATATATATATATATATATATTTATTTATATATATATATATATAAATATATATATATATATATATATATATATATATATATATATATATACATATATACATAATTAAAACGCCATTTTTGTAATAAACTTTATGTAAAAAAGACAATTTTTCTTGAAAGAAGTTAATCTTTCAAATTTTTTCGGACAAAAACAAAAATTAAAATTTTGAAAAACTGGCAAATGGGTGGATTAGATGCTAAAACTTCCTAATTTTTAATTTTTGATAAAAAAATTATATATAATGAAGAAAATGAAGGCAAATGTTCTGCAGATTTATATTTTTAAGTAGATAAGGTTAGCTGTATATCATTAGGGCAGATAATCAATGATCTCAAACAGACAAATTTCACCTGGGTTAATTGGAAAGATATCCCTTGGGTAATTATGATAACTTGACAGGTCTATTGTTCTGACTCTCTTTTACGTACGTCTTGGAAAATTGATGGAAAAAAGCCTATACGTAATCTTTTTACATCAGTACCCCCCTTTTAAAGCAGTTGTGCGGCAGGTTGTTTCAAAACTGCCCATCTTCATTCCCCGTAAATTATAACGAACCGCAGGGAGTTAAAGCATGTCTCACCTGCAATGACTCCACTATTGTCTCTGGTGGTGAAAAAAAAAATTTTGTATTTCGCTAAGAGTTGATGTCAAAAAAGAAAGCGTATTTAATATCCTACTACTCTCACCTCATACCTGGATGGTCAGAACGATCGTAATTTTTTCTCTCTTTGGATAACTGCTTTGGGCTCTTTTAGCGCTTTCGGTTTAAGTTGGAAGATGTTGAGCGGGAACTTTATTTTGGCATAAGGGAGTCATTTTTGGCCTTAATTTTTTCCCCACTTCAGCCCAGGTTATATTTAAGACGAACAAGTTTTTTATTGATATAAGAGCGAGTAGTAGAATGTTTGAAAATAGGACAGCAGCTCTCAATTTTCTCTAGTTTTTCCTGCTTTTTACAATTTCGCCATATTTCAAAAGCAAAATTGTTTTTATAACACCATTTTTGATGAAAAATAAGAAAGGGTCAAGACACTCGCCCAGGTGAAAAAGATCAATGTGAATATTTTTGCAAAATTAAAACTCTAAAAGTTTGTTAGAATCATTTTCAAAAAAAACCAGCATGCCATAGTAACATGCTTTTCAATTTTTTCTCAAATCTTACGTTCATTTTTGAGTCTTAAGAAAAAGAACAATTTCAGCATCAGATTAATATCATGCTCTCAATTTGTCAATCCGGGTCACATTTTTCCTCCCAAAAAGATAAAAGAGTGGGGCTACAATGGGAGAAATTTTTAAGAAAACGCAGCTCAAAAATCTTTCATATTTTAGGGCTGCATTGGTTGGTAAAATGGTGTAAGAGAGGGGGTAAAAGACAAATTAATCCCCCAGTCTTACATCTTCTTGGTCTGTCAAGGGGTAAAATGATGTAAGACTTATACGGGGTATTGTCTTTAGGCCAACCGCTAAGTTGACTGGTTAAGCCTTGACCAGAATAAAAAGCTGCGCCAGTACTACATCTACCCAAAGTTGACGAAGCATCCAAGGTGTTCGAGTCAGCGGATCCACTTGGAGGTGTGAGGTAAATTCTGGACAAATTTTATCATAGGTGGATAAGGTGAGAGTCACAATAAATCACAGAACTGAAAATGAAATTAATAGGTTTATGGTTCTGGCTATGGCAAGAGTAGCAGACCAGGCGTAATAGAAGTACCAGACGTTTTAGAAGTACCAGACGTCTTAGAAGTACCAGACGTATTAAGTACCAGAAGTATCAGAAGTACGAGACGTATCAGAAGTACCAGACCAACTATCCAGGTTAAAAGAACTGGCTAAAAGGCAGGGTTTCGAAATGCAGTCATAATCCTATATTCTCAAATACACGTATAAATTAAGTCCATTATTAAATTGAGGGATCTTTTCCATTTGTGCCACCCTCCCTCGTAAGTGGGTACTCATCAGTTCAATTAGCACGTACCCCTCGGAAGCACGTGCTATATTTTTACATACTGATCAAACATGTAATGAAATGTGCTTTTGTATTTTTCAGTATACTTACACTAAGCTGTGGGAACAAACGGAAAAGATGCAGATATCGTACTCGTAATCAAAACATCATGTACGAAAGCCAATACCTTCAGGTTCGGCTAAAAGAACTATTCATAAGCTGATCTTCTATCCACAAGCTGATTATCTATGAATAAATTGAATCTTCTATCCACATACAAGAGACCCAGGATACAAGTTTCTGTTGATGGAGAATTGTGAGCTTTCAGCAATTGCCACTTCAACAACGAATAGGCAACCTTCTAGACTGAAATTACATTTTTAAAAAATCAAAGCTTTTTAAGAAAACACATGAACCAACCAACAGTATATTAGAATAGATATTATAGTACGCCTCTATTAGGTAGTGGCATATAGCCTGTCAAATTTGCCTTGACGAGGGCTTTCCAACGATATAAGTATTGTATGGGTTGCTACGGGTCAAAGTGGGGTCGCTACGTGTCGGGCCGAATCGCTGTGTCGGCGCGCATCAATGTGTTGGAGCGCATCGCTGTGTCCGAAGGCATCGCTGTGTCGGGTCGCATCGCTGTGTCGGGCCGCATCTTAAGATTCTCTAACTTCTCGATGTAACTATCACTCTAGCTTCTCGACGAACTCTCCGACACCTCGTACTTCATTTGGAATTTTCGATTGGATATCTTTTTCATCTTTATACATGCTTATCTCGGGAGGTAGGGACGAATGCGGTGAAAGCGTCTCTGCTGTCACTTGACGGACGGAACAGCACACGTATTAGAATGTCACGTGACCGGATGGAAGTTGTGAACGAAAACTTCAATCTGTCAACTGAGTAAGCCGCTATTAAGATGAAGTAAACTATATAGGTGCTAAAAAACATATATCACAGAAGCTCTCTACCTGGAGAATCTAACTAACTAAACGACGGTTCGAATTTTGCACGGGAACACATTTAAAAAAGATTTGCATTTGGGTGGGGGGATTATGGGACCCATGGGCCTGGTAAGCGTCCGAAAACGCTGATATCTCAAAAACTACTTAACCGAATTTAAAAAATGAATATGTTTTGGAATCAGCATAAACTGGGGCTTCAACATGCTGTTAAAAAATTAAGAAAAAAACAGATAATAGAAAACTCGTTTTTTGCCAATCTGGCTGAAATTGGCTCATTTTCAGTAAAATTTGGGAAATTGTAAAGATTGGGTCATGAAACTGGATCGAAATTTTTTGACTCTTACATATTTGCAAAGATTAACAAATGAACAAGAAATTGATATAGCATGCTTGTAAAACCGATTTATATTGAAAAAGTTATTAAACTAAACGACTTTGAAAATATGAAAATTTTGCAAAAATCGACCCTAAGTTTGGTCTCTACTTTGATCTTGCATTTTAAAGTTTCGCATTACTTTAAGAAAAATATGGTTGTTGGGAGCGTGAGTTCTAGTTTCTAATGATACCAAAACTTGTATGTTTTGCGCTTTTAATTGGGAAAATTTAGTCGATGTATGAGTAAAACGACCAGTTTTTGCGCCTAAATCGACAGTTCTTTTAAAATTTTGGATACAATTTAAAAAAATGAAAATAGTACTTTGTATATTTTAAAATTACAACATCACGGCATTCGAATGAGCTATCATACTCTTTCTAACTCCTCTTTTCGAAAAAGTTATTAGCAATCGTTTTCCAAGGAGTACGAATTTTTCTGTACTTCGACAGTTTTTTTCTTCGAAAATTTCATAAAAAGGAGCATATTCGCAATTAATTGTACACAAATCCAAGGACTAAACTATCACGGCATAAAAATGAGCTATCATACATTTTCTAATTTGACTTCTTCGAAAAAAAAATAAATTTAGGGAACTCGTCTTTTTTTATTATATTGACTGTTTTTTGGAAAATTTCGTATAAAAATGAGCACGTTTGCAATAATTCTTTACAGGTTCAACAAATGCAGCATTGAAATGAGCCACCATACACTTTCTATCTTGTCATTTTCAAAAAGTAATTAACCAAAGTTTTTCATGGAGTTCGATGTTTTCTTGTCTATTTTGGCAGTTTTTTGAAAATTTTGTACACAAATTAGCATATTGGCAATTATTTCATCACAATTTTGACAAACTATATCATCACGAGAATAAAGTGATCTAATACATACTTTTTAACTGGTCTTTTGTGAAAACTTTTCTATGTTTTGCAGTAGATATTGAACTTTTCCTTTTTCAACAGTTTTCCCAGGATACCAAAAATTTATTTACCAAAACAGAAAAAATGGTTTGTTATGTTATCGATTTTGTTATAAAGTTATTTTACGATCAAAAACTATTCAAGTGTGTTTTGGGTGTGCAAATATTATGCAATCACTAAAATAAGGGGCACAAGTATGCTTGTAGAACCGATTTATAACGAAAAAATTATTAAACTACACGTCTTTGAAAATATGAAAACTTTTCAAAAATCGACCTTAAGTTCGGTCTCTACTTTGACCTCGCATTTCCATGTTTGGCATTACTTTAAAAAATTTATAATTGTTGGAAGCGTGAGTTCTAGTTTCTTATGATACCAAAACTTGTTTGTTTTGCACTTTTAATTGGGAAAATTTAGTCGAAGTTTAAGTAAAATGACCTGTTTTTTTCCCTAAAAGGAAAGTTCTTTCAAAATTTTCAATCTAGATAAAGAAAAATGAAATTAGTACTATGTATATTATAAAAGTACAATACCTCGGCATTTAGGTTAGCTTTCATAGTCTTTTTAACTCGTCTTTTTGAAAAAGTTATTAACAATCGTTTTCCATGGAGTACGAATTTCTTCTGTACTTCGACTGTTTTGTGATAATTTCTTAAAAAAGAGCATATTTGCAATTAATTCTACACGCATCCAAGGTTTACATTATCACGGCATTGAAATGAGCAATCATACATTTTCTAACTTGATTTCTCCGAAAAAAGATTATGTAAATCGACTTTTTTAATTAATTTGACAGGTTTTTTGATAACTTCATATAGAAAAGAGCACGTTTGCAACTATTTCCTTACAAATTTAACAAATGCATTACCAGGGCATTGAAATGAGCCACCATACACTTTCTTACTTGTCTTTTTCAAAAAACTAATTGACCAACGTTTTTCATGGAGTTCAATCGGTTTTTCTTCAATAATTTGGCCGTGTTTTTGAAAATTTTGTATACAAATTGGCATATTGGCAATTATTTCATCACAATTTCGACAAACTACATCATCACGAGAACAAAGTGTTCTAATACATACTTTTTAACTGGTCTTTTGTGAAAACTTTTCTATGTTTTGCAGTAGCGATTGAACTTTTCCTTTTTCAACAGTTTTCCAGGATATCAAAAATTTCTTTACCATAACAGTAACAAACATTTTGTTATATTATCGATTTTGTTATGAAGTCATTTTACGATTAAAAACTATTCAAGTGTGTTTTTGGTGTGCAAATATTATGCACTCACTAAAATAAGGGGGCACAAACGAAAAAAAAACATTTTTTAAAATAAAAAGTTTTCGTTATTTAAAATTGTCTCACCCTTGAAAAAAGAAGACTTGATGTGAGTTGCTGGCTTAATTGTGCCCTATCTAAGCCTATCTTTCACTGATGATGGAAGAAAATTCTTGAATTTTCAGTCTGGTTGAAGCTAAATTTTTGCGAAGTTTGTCGCCTGGTTTTTTAGCAAATTCGAACAAAACATTTGGGAACTTTCATACTAGAAAGCGTACACTTCTCTTTTTGCTGGCATCAATATTGCAGAAATTGAGAAACCTTTCCAAAAAACAAAAAAAAATCTGAATTACATCGTGACACAGTTTTTAGCAAATTTTTGCATTTTTCGATTCAGTTGATAGCGAACGAATAGAGAACAGTAACAAAACTCAGTTCCGCCTCCTCCACCCAATTACATAGCAATTTTAGTCAGAAGGGTTATTCCTCAATAATCCACCCATTGCAGCCTCTTGCAGCCCACTCCTACATAGCCATTCAGTCAGGGGGAACTCCTCAAATCTCCTCCCTTTGCAGCCTATTGCAGCCCAATCTTTCAAGACACTTTTAGTCACGGTGGGTTATACCTCAATTATCCACCCATAGCAGCCCATTGCAGCCCACTCCTACATAGCCATTTTAGTCAGGTGTAAATCCTCAAAACTCCTCCCCTTGCAGCTCATTGAAGCCAACTCTTACAAGGCAATTTTAGTCAGGGGGTAATTCCTCAAAAGTCCTTCCAAAAGCCCAACTCTTACATCATTTTGCCTTCTATGAACATATTAACCCCACAATCTTACACCAATATACCCCCCCCCCCCTAGAAAAATTACCCACCCCTCTTACAACAAGTTGGGAGGATTTTAGGGAAGATATTCGACCCGGAAATCATTAGTATCTGTTTTCTAGTGCCTTTATAGGGCTAATTTCTTTGAAAACAAAAAAGATGGTATCAGGGCATTTTAGGCAATTCCATTCTACTCAATGCCATTATGCCCAATATCGTTTCATCAATTCTCAATTTTGCCAAATTACCCTGATGCTATATTTACCAGAGCGAATATTTAACCGATTATATATTTAAATGATTCGTGGGGCTTGATATGAAAATATTACATCCGAACATGAGATTAGCGGACTACATAATAAAATGAGCCCTGGGGTTGTTATTAGGCTATAAGACCTGAACTCTGGATTAGGCGACTATAATATTAAATGGCCCTTAGGACTTGATATGAAACTATTGCAACTGAATATGGGATTAGCCCACAATACAAGTGGCCTATGGGGCTTGATATGAAACTGTCACAACCGAATATGGGATTAGCCGACAAAACAAATGGCCTATGGGACTTGATATGAACATGTTACAACCGAACATGGGATTTTTTTACTACATAATAAAATCGCCGCTGCGGTTGATATTAATCTATCAGATCTGAACACTGGATTTACCGACTCTATAATTAAATGGCCCTTGGCAATTGATACGAAACTACCAAAACCGAACATGCGATTATTCGACCATATAATTAAATGCCCCAAGAGACTTCATATGAAACTGACACAACAGAACATGAGATTGGCTGATACATTATAAAATGGCCCATAGTACTTGATCTGAAACTATCACAACCAAATATGGGATTAGCCGACAATACAAACGGCTCGTGGGACTTGATTTGAAACCATTACAACCTAACGTGGGATTAGGCGACTACATAATAAAATCGCCCCTGGGGTTGATATTAAGCTATCAGAACTGAACACTGGATTAGCCGACTCTATAATTAAAGGGCCCTTGGCAATTGATACGAAACTACCAAAACCGAACTTGGGATTAGCCGACTATGTAATCAAATGCCCCAAGAGACTTGATATGAAAACTGTCACAACAGAACATGGGATTGGATAATTACCTTAAATAATGGCCCGTAGAACTTGATATGAAACTATCGCAACCGAACAAGGGCTGAGCCATCTATATAATTCAACGTCCCGTGCAACTTGATATGAAACTGTCACAAACAAGCGTGGGATTGGCCGACTATATTATCAAATGATCCGCAGGACATGATGAGAAACTATCACATCCGAATATGGGATTAGCCGACAAAATAAAGAACTGGCCCGTGAGACTTGATACGAAACAAATGTATCACCTTTCCAAGCAAATGTGTTAGATTGACTTGTAGAAAATTTCTTTTTTACAGGGTCGTGAAAGACCACATGCAAGGTCTGATCAAATCGTCAATGACTAACTTCCATTGAATCCTAAAGAAGTATACAGGATAACAGTTGCAAATTGACTTTGAAAAAATATATAGTGCTATTGAAAACGACTAAAAACTGTTATTGGACCAAATAAAAATCCATTTATAACTCTTCTATTCTTCTAAGATAAGAAGCATTAATTTTCGTTAGGTTAGGCGTCTGCAAACCTAATACTGAGCCGCAGTCTATTCCAAAACTGTCCATTTTCATTCCTCATAAACTATAATTAACCGCAAGGAGTTAAGGCATGTTTCAACCGCAATGACTCCAAAATTGACAGTGGTGGTGAAAAAAAGATAACTTTGCATTTAGCTGAGAGTTGAGATCAATCACGCAAGGACATTTTTTATCCTAACCCTCTTACTTCATACCTGGAGAATCCGATCGATCGTTTTTTTCTCTGCGAATACATTCTTTGGGTGGTTGCAGTGTTTAAATTTTTAAATTTGAAGTTCCCACGTAAAAACTTTCAGCGAAAAGCTTATTTGGAACATAATGGAGTTATCGTTGCCTTTTATTTTTTTCCCACTTATGCTCAGATTCAAATTAAAGTGAATTTTTTTATTCTTATAACAGCGAGTAAAAGATTGAAAACAGGACAGCCGCTTAGTTTTGCCTGCTTTTTACAATTTCCGCCATATTTTAAAGGCAAAAATGTTTTAATAGCTCCATTTTCAATGAAAAAGAAGAGGGGGTCAAAGTACTCGCCCAGCAGAAAGAAGATCCAAATGAACATTTTTGAAAAACTACAACTCCTAGAAAATTTTACGAGATAACAGTTGCAAATTGATTTTGGAAAACCATGGAGTGTTATTGAAAACGACTAAAAATTGTTATTGGTCAACATAAAGATCCATTCAAAACTCTTCTCTTCTTCTGAGATAAGAAATATTATTTTTAGTAATCGTCTGCAAACCTAATACTGTGCACAATTTACTCCAAAACTGCCCATTTTCAATCCTCATAAACTATAATTAACCACAGGGAGTTAAGGCATGCTTCAATATTGACAGTGGTGGTGAAAATAAAAGAAAAAATTTTGCATTTAGCTGAGAGTTGAGATCATTCACGCAAGGACATTTTTTATCCTAACCATCTTACTTCATAGCTGCAGAATCCAAACGATCGTATTTTTCTCTCTGCCAATATTTTCTTCGGGGTAACGCAGCGTTTAAACTTTGAAGTTTGAATATTCCACGCAATGAAATTGAGCTGGACGCTTATTTGGGACGTAACGGAATTATCTTTGCCATTTATTTTTTCCCACTTTTGCTCAGGATAAATTTAAAGTGAACTTTATTATTGTTATAACAGCGAGTAGAAGAAGGTTGCAAACAGGACAGCAGCTTATTTTTTCCTGCTTTATAAAAATTCTGCCATGTTTTAAAGGCAAAAATGTTTCAATAACTTCAATTTCTGATGAAAAAGAAGAACGGGTCAAAGTACTAGCCCAGCAGAAAGAAGATATATATGAACATTTTTGTGAAACTAAAACCCTAAAAGTTAGTGAGAATCATTCGTTGAAAAGGAGACATCATACCATAGAAACGCGCCCAAAGAAGGGCAGTTTTTCGATTTCAACTTTTTTCCCAAATCTTTTGTTCAATTTCAAATCCATGGTAAAACAACAACTTTAGCACCAAATTAGTATCATGCGCTCGGATTGGCAACTATTACAGAATTGAAATTCTTGTGCATTTTTTGGGCTAATTTCTTTGAAAACAAAGATGCCGGTGTCAGGTAATTTACCCAATTCCATTCTAATCAATGTCATTGCACCCAAGGCCATTTTATCCAATGTCAAATCAACCAAGTGACCCCACTGCTAAGTTTACCAGAGCGGCTTTTTAGCCGACTAAATAACTAAATGGCCCGTCGGACCTGATATGAAACTATTACAACCAAACATGGGATTAGTCGACTATGTAGTTAAATGGCTTGTGAGACGTGATATGAAACCATCAAAACTGAACATTGGATTGGCCGATTCTAAGATTAAATGGCGCATGGCAAATGATATGAAACTACCACAACAGAACAAGGGATAAGCCGACTATATAATTGTATGACCCAAGGGACTTGATATGAAACTGTCACAACAGATGATAGGATCGGCCGACTATATTATTAAGTGGCCCGTAGGTCTTGACAACCGAATATGGGATCAGCCGACAATATAAATGGCACATGGAACTTGACATGAAACTATTACAACCGAACATGGGATTAGCCGACTATATAATTGAATGGCCCATGGGACTTTATATGAAACTGTCACTGCCGAACATGGGCATAGCCGACATATAATTAAATGTCCCGTGTCAATTGATAGGAAACTGTCACAAACGAACATGGGATTGGCCAACTGTAGTCTCAAATGAACCGCGGGACTTGATATGAAACTATCACAACCGGACAAGGGTTTAGTCGACAAAATGAAAAAATGGCCCACGGGACTTGATAGAAAAGAAACGTATCACTTTTCCAAGCACAATCTGGCATACCACCAAACGCACGACTTTGTGATATAATCACGCAAACTACACAAACAAATTTATTAAAAAATTTTGATCAACTATCTAGAGAAGAATACGGCCCTTGTTGTGGACTATTTGGATGACAACGGTTGGTTGACGGCGGAAAAGAGAAAAAATGGTGGTCGAGTCAATGAAACGGGCGCAATTAGACGCTGAACGATAATTAAACTGTAACAAAATCAACTCTTTCCCCAGATTCCTCCTCCATCTAAAATTGACGAACCCAATCGCACGATCTGAAAACAAGCATTCGAGCTTAAATTGGCAAGAAAATTCGCCAAGAGGTCAAAACGCGATATTCATGGTTTGTACGAATTACTAGCTCTGGGATCTGTTCTTACCCGTGCCTTCCCAACTACCTCAGTAATGAAAGAATTGGGTTTAGCAGAAGTGAAGATTCGCAACAGTGATATGGTGAAATTTGGTTTAAGGGAGAACAGAACAAAAACTTGTGGTTGTACGCCCAGAGAGGGCTTCTCCCGTACAACACATTGACGCAAGAAAAAATTAGTCTACATATTAGAGAATTCAAGAAAGAGTTCAGAGGCGAGACAAAATTGCGGCACAGACAGGCTGACAACACGGGAGCGTCTTCAGCCAATTCCGATAATTCCAAATCTAGATCAAATTTTCAACCCACAAAGCCCTCCAAACCTCAATCATTTTAAAACAGTCGCAATACAGCTCCAAATCGAGATGAGCAGGCGACGCCTTCAACTCTGTCAACATCTACAGGTAAAAAAACAGAGGCTCGCAACAAAATGGTAAGGTATTGATCGTCAGGGTTACATTTGAAATGTAAACGAACCTTCCAAAAATCTTCCAAAACGCCAAAGAACAAAAAATCAAACAGTAACTGCAAGATTAATTCAAGAGGAAATTACGAGTTACCCTGCCGAAGAGATAGAATTTAATTTGCTTGTTGTAAGCCCTCCAGTCCGAAGTTTTGTCCCATGCAAGCTCATCCAACAACCAACAAAAGTGAAATATATGAAGAGAACTCAGAATGTCGGTTTTTGATGCCAAAATAAAATCGAAAACTTCAAACCTCACTCAAAACTATCACCATATTTGATGTTGTACAATTTGTTGCATTCCTCTAAGTTTTCTATTAAAATCATCATTTAACCTCCTGCACTGTTTGAATTTAAATTTTTAGTAAACGTAACTCTCGCTAAACTATTTCTTATTGTTAATTTAATTGTAAATTCTTATTCGTTACAGTGATGGATCTGCCTCACAATTTTGTTCATTTTCTGTTTTCATTCAAAATTGCTATATTTGTCGTTGAATTCGTAATCAATATTCCTAACTTTGTATCAATGAAAAAGTCAAATTGCCGAAAAATTTGACCTTAATTATGATGCCCAGCAATAAATATTATTTTTATTATTTTAGCTATGATAACAAGCATATTTTGTTATTATATATATATATATATATATATATATATATATATATACAAATATATAATTTTTTTCTTGAAATATTCGCTAAATTCTCTTTAGAAAAAACTTTGTGTTCTGTTAGAACGATCAAATATCATGGACCCTGTAGAGCTTGACAAAGCCAAGTGCCATCTCCAATACTCTCTTCAATGAGAGTCTTTTAGATCCGAAAGAAAAGATCTCCTCGACCTCAAAACCGTAAAGATGAGCAGATGTATCGCTTCGTACTCGCAGCTTGTTGGACCTAGTGGTCACATTTACTAGTCTGGTCACATCAAGCGACTTGAAGTCGAGTTTGACGATAGACGCCCAAATGTGTTAGATGGACAACATAGCTTTGTGGAATTGTTTGTGCCGCGTTCTCACTTCAAAAACAGCTATCAAAGCATCAATTTTCTGGCGTCTCAAGTGCAGGAGCACTATGCCATCTTTTAACAACGCTCCTTACTACGTTCGTTCTATTATGCCGAACTATAACTTTTGCAGAAGGTTTTGGGCGGCAACCATTCCGGCGATCATGGTGGACCTCCCAAAAGAGAGACTCGCTCACCAGTCTCCTCTTTTTACCAACAACGGGTTTGATTACTTAGCGTCTTGAAAGTGGCCCTTCATCGGACTACCAAAAACAGGTGGGATTTCTCTTCACTTGTCTGGCTTCTCGTGCCGCCTTTAAGTCGATCCGTCCATGGACACTAGTTGTGCTGAGGAATTGCAGTGGTGCATCTCCAGACGGGTTACACCTAGTACAATTTGGTCAGTTAAGAGTACGAACTTTATCGGAGCGGAGAATGAGCTCCGTGAGTTTATAGAAAAATTGAACATGCTCAACATCGCCGCCGAACTTGCGCAAAATGACATTAGGTGCAGGTTCACTTTGCCCAGTACGCTACTATAAAGTGGCATCTGGGTGAATTTGTTCCATAGTTTTCAAAGTGTAGTGTATGCCATCCTCGGTACACGCAGCCTCATAGATGAGGTTTTGAACACTGCTTTTGGTCTAGTTGAGTACGCACTTAACGCCCCTCCACTGACGCCCTTAAGCGTCGAACCGTCCGACCTAGGCGCAATAACACCCAAAAAATGTTTACTTAGAAACCAAACAACCGGAGATCCGTCAATCGTTGGCATTGACTAGTTCAGTCATCGTAGGTGGTGGTACGCTGGCAGGCTGTTCTATGCAAAAGCATTCTGCTTCTTTTGGCTCAGAGAGTATGAGCCTGCTCTCAACCCTGAATGTAAGCGACAGACGCCTGCCTAGCAGCTTCTCAAGGCCGGTGATTCAGTTTCGATAGTTGAAGAAAGCAACCCTAGAGATAACTATCCGGTTGCTCGGATTGAGGTACTTCGATATGGTTCAGACCGTGTCGCTTGCTCCGCCGTTGTACGCATGTCATCCGGGTATTTCGTCCGTTGGCTTGTTAGCCTTCTACCAATCCTCCCCACGTTTTTTTCCAGACGCAAGGATGTTACTGCGTAAGAGAAATGAGGAAAAACAAATCTAATCAAATGATCAATGCTTCAAACGATCAAAGGGAGAAAGTTTATTACAGCATTTCTTAACCATGTAAGTTTTATCGATTATCTCCAAACGTTCAAAGACGCAAAAAAAATCCATTCTATTTTAAGAAGAAAGCCCGGAAAAAGTGCCAGTATCATTTTTCGTGTTGAGCCTACTTGTAAACTAAATCCATTGCGGTGTTGTTCTAATTAAAAACTTTGGTCCAAATAAAAATCTGAGAATTTTCATTTATTTTACTACGATCTATTTAATTGAAAACAGGTTTTTTTCATGTCTTCATATGAAATGAAGCTTCAGTTTACTTTCTTAATGTTTCATAGACTAGTGTCGCGCTTCGCTTCAACTGGTTTGTCTCTTCAGCGCCCTGCTTCAACTGGTTTGTCTCTTCAGCAACTGGTTTGTCTCTTCAGAGGATAATCATGTTCAACATGCCAAAGAAATGTCGTAGTTTTTATTGACAATCAAAACTACCGATAGACAATCAAAACTATCGGTTTATCTCACTTTGTCAACAAATTACAGAAAAGAGTGAGGTAAGGAATTAGACTTAGATATAACTGGAGGCGTTAAGTGAATAGATAATGTTGTAAAATAGAAAACAATAGGCAACTATTTCTGTATAGGCCAGTAAGTTCAATCAAATTTCAATTAAGTCATTTATAAAAATAACAAGTGATAACTGTATAAATGTATTGAGTTGAGATCTATTGATCACTAGAACTTATAAAAACATGCCAGAAACGGAATTTAATTTTTGGTGCTAGTTCTCGCTATCCTGATTGGGGAATATGTACATAAATGAACAAATATTTATTTTTTAAGATATTTCGCCCACTATATAGGTGAGAACAACTCAATTTTTGTCTCAAACTGCTGTTTTTGCAGAGGTTTTTCAAGTGTCATGGGTGACGTGAACTTCCACTTTTATCAGCCCCATTATTGCTATAGTTTTCCAACAAAGGCTCGTTTCTCTTTTCCAATATTTAAACTCGGTCTCTCGGTCAAACTCTTGATCAAGCCACACCCAGTGTTTTGAGCCATTGGGCTTCCAAACATATACGGAAAATTTCCCGCATAATTCCGAATACAAACTGAAGTGAACTCGAAGTTTTTTCCCATATCTTTCCACTCCGACTGAAAAGACCGAGTATGCAGCTGCTAAAAAGTTTGACCGGATTTCAATACCACGCTCTTGATTATCATTGAACGGAAAATTTACGACCACTGGTGAAATATTGGGTGGGTTGAAAGTGAGATAATGAGTGTCAAACATCTCGGAATGCGATGTTGTTCTAGAACTTGAAATTGATTCGGCATGAGACGGCATCGAATCAAGGGTTCTACAACCGCTATTTACGTTTTGTGACGTTCTCGTTGAACTGTATGCAAGATTATGGTTGTCAAACGGTAACGGTCTATAAAAACTTCCAGATGGTGAATTTGGATTATATTGCCCTGAAAGGCCTATCGGATTGGTGAAATTGGGCGATTGCACTTCCCTGGGAAAACTCACACCCAAAAGATAAGGTTCATAAAAAGTCAAAGCCGGGGACTGGGAATAAGTTCTGGAAAGCCATTTCTGATTAGTTGGAGCACTGAAAAAAGCCAAACTTTCAGTACATGAAGTCACCAGTGACGCAGCACCGATATTTGGACTTTCAGGTTTACTTTCTAGAATATGGCGTCCGAATGCTTTGTTGGGCTCAACCTGGCAACTTGAGTCAGTTTTAGAGTCAGAAGTTTGTGTGCTTTGCTCTTTCTGAACAAAAAGAGCATCAAATTCCTCATTCAATTGGGTGAAATCGAAGCGCGGAGAGTTAAGCAGCCATTCGATGCACTTCAAATTTTGGTTTAGTTTACATTTTTCGTCAACTATCGATGTTAGTTGATCCCAATTTTGCAGAATCAACTTTCGCTCCCGTTCAAGATCTCGTCGGAACTTTAGGCGATTATCTGCCTGTTTTGATAATTCTCTGGTCAACGATAGTTTCTCGTCAAGTATAGCAATTGCCGCAATCTTGTTTTTTGAAAATTTCTGCAGCTGTTCATCGACGATAATTTTTATATTTGGAAGAAATTTGACAAAATTGTGGTCGTCGTGAATTGTTCCCTGGTCAATACACTTGTTACAAATAAGAGATTCACAACTTTTGCACCAATATTTTCCTTCAGTGTTTTGATGCTCTTGACAAAAAATAATTGATGTCTCGCTATCATTATGTGCTCCAGAACTGCCTCCATTTAATAGCCGATTGCTTGCGTTCATTTGTTCTTGGAGATATTCTCGGATACCGTACATTGGTTTCAAATTTGCAATCGGTACTCGACTCTCGACTCCGCACAACGCACACCTTAAAGTGTCTTCATGTTGCATCGTGTTTAGACATGTTTTCGGGGGTCCACAATAACAATGCCCACATGGCAACTGCCGAGGGTCTTGCATAAAATCAGTGCAAATTGAGCACTCAACCATTGTATTGTACACGTTTTACGATTTTTTCACGCTTGATTAAAAAGTTTTGTTCGTTCATTTTTAAAATAAGCATCTAAACAGTTCTGTTTTAATGTAAGCATCTAAAATACAGCTTTAAGCTCTTTAAAAACAAGCCACACAGAACCTCTTAGTAATAAAATAAACTGTCTTTTGCAAATAGATAACGTTGTCCGCTAATAAATGGTAAAAAGTAATCAGTTTAAATTTTTATTCATCTAATAGCATATTTTAAAATGAAAGCCTTACAACGTTACATGCTATGAAGTGTTTGTTATTCTCCAATGTAACATTTTCAACGTGGGAATTTCTTAACGGAGAAAAATACATTGGTTGTCCGGAACGTAATCTTTACAGATATTAAATATGATTTAAGAAACTCACGTGCACATTTTAATATATATATATATATATATATATATATATATATATATATATATTATATGTGTGTGTATGTGTGTGTGCGTATTGAATTTGAACAACGTGATCTAAATTGCAGTTTTTCATACTAGTGCGAAAGCTCCTCACTTTCCCATTATGAAAAAATTCATGGGAATCTACGTGTTTAGGAGCTCTAAACTACAGCTTATATTCTCTGATAATTTTGTGCCAATCAATTTTTTTGACAACCTAACAAACAAGTTGATTAATGAATATTAAAGCAATTTCATAAGGTTTTCATGTCTAAGGGACATTTTGAACTGGCGAAATTTTTGAACTGGCGAACTTTTGAACTGGCTAAGGGACATTTTGATGTCGTGCACATTAAAAAATGCCAGATTTTTAAATGTCAGAAGTTGCTACTGGGCCAGAAGTTGACTTCCGTTGACCTTCGTCAGTCTAAAAAGTGCCTGTTTCGTGTTTTAAGCATGGTTAAGTTACACTGCAGAAGTCACTTCGAAATTCAGATTTCGCTTCGCGCTTCTCAATAAACGCTAGAAATTCTCAGTGAATTCAAGCAGAGTCACGTGGCCATTAGTTGAAGATGAAGCATGTAACCTACGTTTTTTAATTCTATTTTGATCCTTTAGTCCGCCAGTTTGACCTGTTAGCCCTTTAATTTGAACAGAGATGCTAATTTTTGGATAAAAAATTGGCAAGTTTGTCCAAAAATGCGTTATTTCAAATCAAGATGAACATCCGTTGCTTCAAACGAAGGGCTTTAATACTAATCTTAGTAGATAATTTTAATATTCGTAGTGTGGTTGATTCTATATCAGGGTTGAAATTTCTTGGTGTTAAATTCTTAGGCAAAATCTTTAAAAAATGATGGTTATTAGGGCGTCATTCATGCAAAACTTCACAGCCATTTACGAAAAGTCTTCAACCTCGATTAATAGCCTGGCTGGTATATCTCATGACATATTTTTTTGTTCCCATTCCTCTTGAAGGGGGAGGAACTATATACTCAAATGGGTTTTCTTGTTCAGTCAATTTTGATCGATCGACATGTTCATCGTAGAGAGTTGTGAGTGGTATCAATAAAAAGCCCGTCCAGCGTCGAATAGGGAAATATATTTTTTTAGATTTTCGTTTTCTAGAGCGAGTTATCGTGGTTTAAGTTTTTGTGAAAATTAGACACTTTTGCGCTATTTTCGTTCACATTTTCCGGAATTTTTACCCTAAATTTTGTCAACTTTGCTAAAATATGATAACATTAGTACTGTTGATTTTGTTTTTACAGACAAAAAAATAATGTTGGTTATTTTGATTTAATTCTCTATATTTCTCATTTTCATTTTGACAAAATATTTCAAAATTCAGCGTTTTTCATCAAAGATTGCTTGAAATAAGCTTAAGTCCACTTGGATTAAAATTGCTGGAAGTACCCAACCAAAAACAATTAACCAAATCTCTTTAAAGTACAGGGGGAGCTGGATCTACTTCCATTTCCATTGAGATTAGTCTGAAATTAAAGCTTTGCTGTTTTTTGCTGGAATTACTCTATGGTTATCATAAACGCAGTATTTATTTTTGATCGTTTAACTAACTATCTTTCAACTAACAAACTATCTGGATCTATGACATTCGATACCATTGAGTGATCTAAATGGACAAACAGCAGTGGCAAGGCTGCTTTTGGTCCAATCTTGGACTGCTACAATCCAAAAACAATTCTGACTGTAATCATTTAGTTTTTTTAAAGAAAAATCAATCTTTTTTTATGTTAATCAAATAACAGAACAATTCAAATCAAAGCTCACTGTTGATAGGTCCAATTGACTTCTTAAGCAGCTCCAAATTGGTGTATTTAGTTGAAAGAGTACGGTCGTTTTGCCTTTTAAAAATGTTTGATTTTTCAATTTAAAAAAGGCATATTGAGAATTGCCACTATTTTTCTCTTAATTTGGTCAACTTGTAGCTTATTGTCAGCAAAGAAAGAGGGCTTATTCATCTTTTTCTTTCCTATGAATCAAACTTTGATCTTTTTTCCGCTTTTCGCGTTGAATAATGGTTTTTTGGTTTTGATACTACTAGATTTCACGTTTTTTATTCCATTTTCAGGCGTTGGACCATTTTTAGAGTTTTTGTTCTCATTTTGTCACATTATTATTTTATTGATAAATCACATATTACACAATTTGCGTTAACAATAAGGCACAACCGACGTATAAAAGTCTTTAAAGGCATAGAATAAGGTTAAACGACTTCAACACTCCTTTCTGAAAGTGTTTATTTGAATTTTGTACAATTGTCTTTAGCTGTCGTTTTTATTTTTTCTTGTGGTACATGAGTACTACACTTTTAAATAGTCTCACTTTATGATATAGTAAGTTCATAAATTCTTCATGCAGTATTTACATCTTAATATTGTTAACCATCCGCAATCGTACGACGATTGTCTCTTATGTTCAAAGTTGACTGGTACCACGCACTAATGTGCAGACTGCCAAATGGCTAATTGCAGTTCTGCCTTATCTTGATTCAAATACAGTTGTGCGTTGAAAATCACTTTTCGATTACAGGTTAAGATCATCATCAATATAGAACGAGTACCACATGGCGCAGTCAGCAGGATGGTGGTCAATACTTAAAGACAAATCAAAGAAATTGCACCAAAGCAGATTAACCCGCCGGTGCGATAGGCTATTCCCATTCCACTTTATTATCGAACACATACCAGGCTCAAAGATGGGCCTTACAGATTACATATCTAGAAACCCCCACGGCGCCGCAAAGCCAATTAGTATTTATGATGAATAGAACATGTATGTATGTATGATGAATAGCACTTTGTAATAGCACAAATAGACGCTATAGTCAAAACAATCAATGTAATTAGACAATGCGGTAGACTACAAAAATTCCCTAAACTGGAATTGCACGACAACTGCAAGACATCAAACACAACTACAGTAATCAAACGTCCAAGAGGCCACCCGAGCAAAATTACCCCTGCAATCGCGGGACGATTCCAATAATCAAAGAGCCAGGAGCACAAAATCATAAGACAACGAAGACACCAGTTCCATCCAAATTTAGAAACCGCGTGACAAGAAATGGCGTAATTGAACAAAAAGTCACACAACAAGCGATTGCTAAACCGCACTTTCCAATTGACACAAACAACAGATCTATTCTGTTTCGCCCCCCTCCCCAACTTAGTGAGAATAAATCTTTTATGACCCCCAGGCGCACGTGCTATTTTCTTACATAGCAACATTCTTTATAACGACTTATAATTTGTAACTGGGGGTCATAAAAAAATTTGGGGGGGGGGGGCGAAACAGAATAGATCCCAAACAACAATCAGTTGCTAACTCAGAAACAAGTTTCTCTAGAAATGCAGTCAGAACAAGACCCAAAAGAAAATACTCCCCCAAGAAATCCGGGAAAAAGTCCACTCTCCTTCGCTACATACCTGAGCCCCAGCAAAGAAGTCAAAACAACATCAAACACAATGCTGGACAAAGCAATCAAAGACGTGTTCAGTTCGAAATTGATAGCGGCAATGACAAACAAGGACAGCGTCCTAAGAGAAATTAGTGACTGCATCGTCCAAAACAATGAAAGTAGATGCAAAGCAGTTAGCAAATAGATACAGGCCCATTGGAACCAATTGAGTGTGAAAGACGGCTGCATACTACTCGAGAGTCGTCTCACAATTCCAAACACAATGAAGGAGGCGGTCATTGATGTTTTTCATGCCACCCAACCGAGCTCATGGATAATGACAGAACTTGAGAATAGACTATGGTGGCCATTCATCAAAAGAGACTTGATAAACAAGGCAAAAACCTGCCGCCCCCGCACCGAATTTGGTAGGAACCTTAAAATATAATACCAAAAAGGAAATGGTCGCCAATCATACCGTGCGTCGAACCAAACGAAGAAAATCAAATAGACTTTGGTGGACCAATATTAGACCGTCAAGGAAGAGAAGTATACTTCCTTGCCTGCATCAATCGATTTTCCAAATTCCCATCTCTTAAATTATACAATAACGCGAATGCTATCAACATAGAACTTTTCTTACATAAATATATGTACATGCAGGGGTACCTAGATCAATACGAATAGATCAAGCTAGATGCCAAAAAGGCAATATAGTTAGAGAATTGTGCAACAGAAACAACATTAAAATATTATTTGCACCTGCAAACGATCATAGAACGATAGGCTTCGTTGAGAGATTAATCCAAACGGTCAAACGAAGACTAGGATGCATGAAGTTAGATCCAAAACAACACCCGTTTAATATAAAACAGTCATTGAGACAAATCACCCAAGAACTGAGAATATGTCGTAAAAAACCAACCAATGTAATCCCGTTTGAAGCGCATTTCGGGCGCCCTGCTAACACCCCGATAACTAACCTAACGTCTACACCTGATAGAAGCAATTTAAAATGGCCAAATGTACAACCTGATTATTTAGATGACAACATCATGGGAGAGGACGAATTGATTTTCGACAAACCCTGGGAACAGGAGGACCTCAACAGCGACGAGAAGGTGCGTACATCTGAAGCGAGGATGCTCACGGCAGCTAGGAAGGACACCGGTGAAATCTTGCGAACATTCCGAATGACCCCTCAATCGACGCTGAAACCAGTCGCCAAATCCAGCAAAGGCTTTCAATTAGCCAGGACGTAGCAAGAGCAACTCTAAGGCTTAGATGAAGGAATAACAGAAGGTGCAGCATTAGTGATAACATCCGGCTCGACCTTAACTATCAAGAACCGGGGCGAGATGACACCGTACTCTACGAGTCAGATGTAGCTAGATTTGATACGCCCGCACTACCCTGATTTCCTTTCATTAAAATTGCTGCACGAAACACAGTCATTAATCACCATGAAAAGTTACAACGATCAATGAACGTCCATCAAAAGGAACAACTGAAAATATTGAAAGGCGAACGCACCATTCGAAGAAGGCAACAAGACTCACCAACCAATCCCAACCAGACCAGTTTAGCTAAATATCATCGCACGAAAGTTCCTCAAAGATGAATTACGTACACTCGCCCAAGAAAGGGGGCGCGAAGAAGAACAGAGAGCGATCCCCACCCTCACGAAGACGAAGACGATACTATTTCAGCGCACAAAGTAACGGCCGAAGCCAACCGAAAGGGCGCGGACTACGAACCACAAGAGACAGTATATATTCATGAGATAACTCAAGGCAAAAAGCCACGACGCAGTACTAGGCCCACAAAGAAGTCAACGAAATACGGACAGACGGAGACTTTATCCACCGACGAATACGCAGATGAAGCTCGAACAAGCACTCCGGTCAAAGGCTCCAAAAGTGTTGCAAAGTTCCAGCCGGGTCCAAGTACGCAGGACAATTCCACGCAAGGACAAGAAGACAATCCTAGAGAGGCATTCCCGTTACCAGGCCAAACACAAGAGCCCATGGAGACTGAACCGGCGTCACCTATGGCAGGCGATCAGGTGCTAGAGATATCGTTGCAACCACAAGAAGAAAGAGAGAGAGATAACTAGGCCCCCATGAGCTATAGGATTAAGCGTTGAACAAAAACTTGATTACAAACGTTTAACAAACTTTGTTATTCCTCTGCGGGGAAATGTGGTACATGAGTATTACACTTGTAGATAGTCTCACTTTATGATGTAGTAAGTTCATAAATTCTTCATGCGATATGTACATTTTAACATCTTTAACAATCTGCAATCGTACGACGCTTGTCTCTTATGTTCAAAGTTGACTGGTACCACGCACTGTTGTGCAGACTGCCAAATGTCTAACTGCACTTCTGCCTTATCTTGATTCAAATACACTTGTGCGTTGAATATCTCTTTTCGATTACAGGTTAAGATCATAATCAATATAGAACGAATACCACATGTCTTTTGAGTCTTGTGAAACTTCCTGAATAATGACAGGTCTCATTTGCAGTTGATGGAGGAATAATTGAGCTGGTATTCTGATTTGAGTACATAGCTGATGGCTTTGATGACTTTGAAAACCATGTTTTTCTATGTTAAAAATGATGCATTTTTGTTCTTTTTTGTTCTTTTTTGTTACCTAAATGCATAAACTACAGTCCACTTACAACACGATTGGCGTCACAGAAAGGTGCAAAGAATTCGTTATGAATATACTAGGTTCAATGAGTTTTTGGCAAAAAAAAATAAATTTTATTTTTGATTTTTGTCTATATTCGACGTTCTTTTTGTATACGCAAGTTAGGTTTTGAACAATTACAGGTCTAAAGCAATTCTTTTGGACGAATGATTAACTTGTTCATTTATTTCATTTTGTAGCTAAAGGCTGTCATGACTTCAGGCAAAATTGTTTTCGAAAAAAACAAAAGTTTTACTCATTATTGCCCACTTTTCTCTTTTTTATCAATTTGTTACCTTACCTCTTTCTTCATACAACAATGTTGGCGTAAGAGTAAAGGCCAATCGAACATAATTTGAGGGGCAAAATATGGCTTTAAAGCTTTGTCTCGCAATTATTTTTTGAATTTTTGTTTGTTGTCTCTAATTGTCGTTCTTTCTGTAACCGCATGAAAAATTGATAATGACAGTTCTTAATGTGTTCTTATAGAAACGTATGTAATCAGAAACTTGTTAGATGTTTTCGATTGCTATCTAATGTTTTTCATTACTTTGAAATTAATGGTTCTTAAAAACAGAAGCCAATTTTAAAACTTTGTTTTTTTTGGATTTTTGTCTAATTGTTACCGAGCCTTATTATGGAGGGGTTCCATATCTTTTACACTAAAAACAAGTTATTTGATAAAGTTTTAATTGAAACTGAGGCTATTTTGACCTTGTTAATAAGTTTTTGAACATAAAGTTTTGGATGTTATTAATGTTTGCTGTTATTGTTGTTTGATTTTGTTGTTCGTTTTGACTTGCTTTCTTCATAATGGCTGATCTCATCAATATATTTTTTACTCCACTGAGTTATTTGCATTGGAGAGGATCTTTTTTCATACACTCTTTTTTTGAATAAATACTTGAGTTTTTGGGGCTTTCTATCTGTTCCTCATTTGATCGGCATTTATGCCAAAAATGCGGATGGGCGGTATCGGGACTTTATGTGCAAACTCACATTACCGAGACTCCTTGCTGTTAATTACTTAGGCAAAGTCAGAAAAACAGTTCGTATTCTGGCTATTTTGGCTTCATTGTCACAATAATTCAATTAAAAACTTATAATAGAACTAAGGACATTGTAAAAAAACGGTTTGTAGTTTGGTTAATTCCACCCATCACCGCAATGAATTGGTAAGCACTCCAGCATAATAAAGATAATCCAAATCATATACTACAATTTTCTAAATTGCAGAGGGATTTTTTCATTATTTCACCTCTTGCTCCCTTGGCGTTTAAACTGAAAAAACCACCAATTACGCTTGAAACAAAGTTAATTTTCCAGAGACAAAAAAAATTCAATGACTTACTTTAGTATTTTAGTAATTATTCCTATAATTATCTATGTTATTTAATCAATCTATCGGTTATTTGGGTTGATTGAATATGCTACACTATTGGGTTATCGTCTGTGCTACAATTTTTGGGCTATTAGAAGCAAGGGCTATTAGAAACAATTTTTTGGGCTATTAGAAACCAGGCCACCTCATAGATATTCCCAGACAATTAGTTATTGGTGGCTTCTGTAAAAGATGTACTAAGATTGCTAGTACGATTTGTATGATTTGATATTGTCTAAAGATTTCAAATGTGTAAAGTTATTCAGTTTTGTAACGCTTGATAGGAATATTGGATCTAAGTTTTGAAAGTTTTAAGAATCCCCAAATTCCATATAGTCCGGTAGCGCTCTGTTAAAACCTTTTCATTGAATTGCACCAATTGGGATCGAGAGCATGGCAGATCATTCCCCTTACTGCTGAGAGGAGATCTGAAAGGTCTTTGGCTGTGCCTCCATTGTACATTTTGCGATCCTCGTAGTCCCTCGTGGTCTCCTGGGCAGTTAACAAATTTGGAGGTTCTTCTGGGAACAGTTCAGACAACCAGCTTGTGACTGCCATCACATTTGAGGCATTGTGTCTCTTTGGAACAGTCGTTTGTCTTATGACCAACTCTTTTTCACTGATAGCACAGAATCACATTATCACGTCTTTGAAGAGAAAAAAAAGAAAATTTGGCTGATCTTGAGACTTCACATCTGTAATGGGTGATCTCGATCATCAAACCAAGGCTGATCAAGAGTTTTTTGGTGCTCTTGCACTTCATGAAGTCCCTCATTAGCTTGGTTAGCATGGCTCGGCTCTTGATTTGCACGGGACTCGTATTTAAAAGCAAGATTTTGTTAAAGGGTGCTTTGACCTTGTCTAGGTTAATGTCCAGCCGTACTCCAACCATCACAAAGCTACAGTCTTTTACATACTTGGCGTTGATCGTTCCAATCAGCGGGAGGCAACGCTCCCGATTACGTGCTCTGGCTTGAGGAGAAGGCCTTCTCGATTAGGGTGTCAGTTGGCCTGGGCCTCTTTGCAGGTCGGGTTTTAGATTGCATTTTATATCTCAGCTCGTCTTCGTCTATTGCAAAAAGTTGATTTTAAGGCACCATTTCTTCAGCTTTAAACATAGGGCCAAGAATGAGATAAGCACACAGCGGTTTTCGGTGTATATTACGCCAGTCGGAAACGAATAATGCATGTCAGTGTTAGATCATCCGCAAGTGTTCTTGTTGGTTACCTGATTGGTTCTTTTCTATGTTGCTTTTGTTGCCCAATGATCAAGCAGTCATGATTGTTTTTTTTTGTGCAAGCCGTTTCTTTTTACTGTGTGTATTTACACTTTCACTCTAATTATCATAATTCAGGGCGGACTAAGGTGAGGGAAAAGTTAACGTGTAGCGAGATAAATTTTTGAATGACAAACAAGCTGGCTCTTGTAACTACAAGCTGGCTTTCGATGATTTTCTCACCTGTTGTAATCGTAGCATGCAGCTTACTACCTTGATTCATTCATTTTGTAGGTCCTTCTATCCGATCATATATATTAAAAATGTGAGCGAAATGTTAAAGTTTGTATGCCTTCAGAATAATCAAAGTTATATATTGAAAAAAATTCTCTTTTAATCATTTAATGATCTTCTGGTTATAGATTGACCTTCCTCATTAGGCTGTTTGTTCCTTTACATAAAACTAAGATTAATGTTAGAACTCTTATTACAAGCAACTATTTAGCAAACGGCGGTTTTTAGTACAACATGCAGTTTGTTGCAGTCACTATTTCCGTTGTTGGTGCCCATATATAACGTGCTCTCATAGTTGAAGATGTGGTAGTCTAGGTTTATGTTGTCGAAAGTGTCTTTTTGTTGAACATCGATCTTCCACAATAACTTCCATTTTTCATCAATTATTTACAGTTCAATTTGTGTTGAATTGAGACGTAAAACACAATGCAGCTACTAATATCAAGATTGGAGGCAACGTGGCTGCTTGTAACCAATGCCAAAGAAAAATGGAAGCTGAAAAAAACAATAATCTACAAAAAGTCGGATCTTATTTTTTGTGCCCCCACCTCAAGTTCGTTATCCATCCCCTAATTACAGCCAGGTTGAGGTCCTAGACCGAAGCCAGATATGTCCAAACAGACCCAGATGCAATTTTACTCGTTTTTCATGTCCAGACTTTCTGCGTTCATATCCAGACCATCGTGCGTTCTTCCGTGTTTCCAGACCCTGTAATTTTGAACGCAAGACGCCTCCCCCTTCTCGTGCGTTCATTTCGGTCTGGATATATCAAATTTCGGTCTGGAACCGCAACCTGGGAGAGCACGTGTCATAACAGAGTAACTTTATGTAAAAATAGAGCACTTTCGTCTGGGGGTTGCAAATATTATCCACCCACTAAGCTGCAGGCACATACCGAAAAGATCCAAAAATTCTTTTCCTTTTTAAAATTTTTTCTGAACTTAGATTGGCATCTCCTGGGCCTTCAATGCTGTCACTGGTAAATGTTTAACTTTACGTGTCAGAATGGTTGGGTACAAAATCTTAGAGAAAAACACAAAAATCCTTACGCAAATCCTTGAATTCAGAAGAAGCAGGGCCAAAACAAAAGCAGCTAAAGAACGCGCCGTTTAGATAACGTGGCGGACAGCATAAATTATGTTATGTTGATCGACATTTTTCTAATTGAAATAGTTCTTGTTCAAACCACATTTTTTTGCAGGGAAGTATAGAAACGACGAAATTACGTATTATACGTTAAGCTAGCTGAGGTTGAATTTTCATTAATTGAAAAGGGTCTTAGTTACTAGATTCTAAGAAAATTTCTAAGCTATGTAATTTTTTGTGTTACTGTGTGATAGAAGTACGAGATAGGAGTTTTTGATGCATCTACGTCATAGATATCTACGTTCTAAATTAAGTATTAGTACGTATAAGAAGAAAAAGGGTGTGGAGTTCAGTTGACTTATAATTCAGAAGATATTGATTTTCTGTGTATTCAGCAGATACAGAAAAAGCAACAAATAGAGCTGTCGAGAAGGACATTGCAAAACACATTGCTTTAGAGGCTTATTATTCATAGACCTCTTTTTTATCTTCACTGCTAGAAAAAATTTTTCAAAAAAATGAAAACTTTAAAACCGCGTGAAAAATTTTTTAACGTGTACAAAATGAAACGAATACAGTTTGAAAAACTCGGTTGTCACTGCAAAACGAAACGATCTTTCATCTTTATGATCTCATGATTCATTTTTCATTCATTTTAGGGGTCATATCCCACATGCGGCTAATTTTTCGCCAAGTGATATAAAATCTGTAAATCATCAATATTGCATCTTTTACTCGTATTTCAATCCTTGCAAGAAAGTTTATAATGTTGTGAGTAAATTATAACATCGCATAATTAGGTATAGCCGATCAAATTCTGCGCAGCAAAACACTCGAAAGACTGACGGGAGTTCGATTCTTTGCTGGTTCCGACTTGAACCTAAGGGGGTTGAGTTTGCTATGGGAGTACTGGGGCAGTTTATAAAGGATCTCCCAAAGATGTTTATAGAGTTTATAAAGGTTGGTAATAAGTTCTTACATTAAATATTAAGTTTTGCCGCATTAGCTAGCTGATAAAGCTGTAAAACAATTATTTAAATCTTGCAAAAATCTTCAAATCAAACGTGATAAGAGAACACTCGAAAATTTTAAGTGATCAATTGGAAGTTGCTGCGGTGACTATTGAAATTGTACTACGTTTTTGCAGGTAAAATATACTAAATTTCCGGAAAAAAGGAAATGTGGTGCAGATGCAAAATTGAAAATATTGTGATCTAGTATTGGTCTTTCTGATCTTTTGAAAACTTATCACGAAGAAGCAAAACAAAAGAGTTTTTGAGGAGCAAAGCAGACAGCAGGAAAACATTGTAAAATTTAAAGACATCGGGGAAATTATTGATAAGATCGAAGGAGTGCATCCCCATTCGCTGGTCACATGTAATTAGCACAAAATTTATTAGCACTTAGGGGACAATTTAATTAAGTTAGTTATATACAACATTTCCGTATCACAGTTCCCCTTTGACAACAAAAAAAATATTGCAATTCCTTTTGCAATGCATTTTACATAAGTATATAACAATGTATTACGTAAGTAATAATTTTTGGTGGTTATCATATCCAGTGATAATTAATAATTAAGAAAATGCTGCACATTCCCTACTAGAGCCAAAGTTTGCGAGGTCACTCTTCCTCACTTTACAGGTTGTTTACCTGATTTTTTGTTAGCAGAGGTAGTGGTGAGTTTTTTTTCAATCCCGGTGCGAAAATTTCATACAAGCCGTCAAGTTTTTTCTTCGTTCGTTTGCTGGCGGGTATCCTTCGGGTTAGTTTCAACTTTGAGGGATGATTTGCTGGGCGGCGTCGTGTTGAATAACTTTGGGTGGATTTTGAACCGCGATTCCCCATTACCAGCATCTCGTTACATTTGACCACCGTAATTTAGAGCTTTAATCATGACTTGCTCAACTGTTTCGCCACTTTTTCGAGGTCAATCCACTTTTGTTCCTCCAGGTAGTCTTCCAAAGGAACTGTTTTATTATCAAAATAATGTTGCAAGATCTTTGAGTAAGTTAAGCTTGAACTTTGAGGAGAAGTACTTATGTTGCTTCATGAAGCATCAGAAGGTCATCCAAACTGACCTTCAAACGGACTGACTTTAGTTTTACGTTGCTTAAATAAGCACTTGATAATTTATTGATTTAATTGCAGGTTTTGTATTGAAGTCTTTATCTTTGTTTAAATTGACACACGAAAGTCGGCGCTCAACAGTTTGTGTCATTCGCTCCACTAAACCAAAAGCTTTATGTTCGGTTGCAGGCGCATCGCAAATGTCATTAATATTTGAGTAAAAAACGTCAATAATATTCTGGGTACACCAAGAATATTTACAAAGTCTTGTAGAAAAATAACTACAATTACTCCTACAGCCTTTTTAGGTAATCCTGCGGATGGATATTTAGAGGAACGATCAATACATGCCAAAAAACATACCTCAGCTCCTGTTTAACTCATAATTGGGCTTCCAAAATCAACCTGGAGGTCTTCAACATTGGTAGCTCTTTAGATGCTGGTATTATAGTCTTCAACTTCTTACAGATTCTAGTGCATTGTTGGCATAGACAAGTTTAAGGGTTTCGCGGTGCATGTACGGCCCCCAAGAGCACTGCAAAGAAAATCAATCCCCAAATGCAGGGATGTGTTGCGTGGAGCAACTTAATCACTCCATCTCAGAGAACGTAAACATTTGACACGCAATTATCAAGGCACAAGCACCTTGATTTCACATGGACGTCCCTTTCACACGGATGTCCCTGCACATTGTTTATTACAGCATTTCGAGCCTCTTTTAGAACAGCTTCTTTAAATGTTCTAATATCGAAAAAGTTTGTTTCTGAAGAGTTGGTTGAAGCTTTGCTCGAATATCTCCTGTTACTGAGTAAAGCGAGAGATTATTAGCCAATCAGAACCGAGTATTTAGTTTGTATTTAACTAAGCATTCCAATTGAATTAAATACGTTCCATTTTACGTATAAAGCTCAAATAACATAATTTCCGGGAAACATAATCATAAGACCTGTCAACCAGGACATGATTCGGCTAAATAATTTTTGGATTTTTGGATTCATTTGTAGAAAATGGTGACTGGCATCGAACTGATTCGTTATCAGACAAAATACCGGCAAAATGAGCATCAAAAATTGCCGTCTAAAAAACCACTTATTGATATGTTCGCCGTAATCTTAATACGTTACAATCTTCAAACGTTGTTATCATTGATTTGAGATAATACGTTGCTTCAAATGCTGAAACATTGCCAGATATTGTAAATTGAAACGTTCATGGTAGTCTGTTTTAATTCTCTGCTACATCTTGGAGCCGCGACCTGCTTTCTTACACTCTTTCAATTAGCATAATTGTTGCAATGAACCTCCCCGGATGGATTTGGAGTCTATGCCAAAACACGCCTCGCACTCAACTTTGAAATTAAAACTTTTGCATCACTACCACCAGAGTTTCAGCGGTTTAAAGACTGCCCTATCTGAACATATCGGAAAAATGACATCCGACACCTGTCCATTCAGATCACGAGTTTGTTCGCCAAAAGTCACATGGAGATATCACACAATGAGATCAGAGTTTCGCCTAAACAGATACGCCAGGTACACGATGGACAGGCACACGAGGGATAGGCAGGTCAAGCGAGAAGCAAGGAAAAGAAAACGAAAATGGTCGACGAAGCGCACCACGGGTCCACATCGAAGCCCCTCGATAATTGGGACACGATACACTGGATACAAAATGTGGTCAGATTTTGGATTTCTGCGGCTCCCAGTTGGACAAAAACTGTAAGACAGAACCAAAATATTACTCTAATATATTCCCAGTAAATTTATTTCGTAAATTAGACGGCAAGAAACCCAAACCGTGAAATGTTTTTCTTAGAAATCACATGGAGTAGTGAAACTAAACTATTCTTTGTAGAAAATATTGGTATTTGGGCCCCGCAAACATATATTCTGAGACAAAAAACTTCAATTTTAAAAATTTTTGGTGGAGTTGGAAAAAAATCAAAAAATTGATCAGGTTTACTTGTATATTACCGTTCCTTAATCAAAAACTTGCAGAAAAAATTGACCAAAACTTGAAAAATTTGGACAAAAGCATAAAATTTTGACAAATTTTTCAAAGTTATAATTTTTCAACTAGAAGGTTCGTTAATTGAGAGAAAAAAAGTTGAAAAAAACTCGCAACCTCTGGCCCTTAAAAAATTATGTCAGCATATTCTTTTTGTATCTCGTTTTCGCACCGTACTCGTGTCCGCTTCTTTTTCGTTCCTTAATTTCGCCCTTCACAATTTCCGTTTTTTTTTCATCAACATTGTTCTCCCAAAAACTCATTTTTCGTTTTTGTATCCGATTATTCCGTTTTTTTTTGCATTCAGTGTTGTTTTTCACCGCCTAATTTTTCCTCAGATGTTGTATGTTGTCATATATGATGAAGTATGTTGTATTTGTTGAGGAAGTTGAGGAACGTAGATTATGCTAGTACGCTGGTTGGTTGTTTTGGTCTTGCTGCTTTCTAAGGTGTGACTTAGGTTTGTCCTAGAGTTAAGGCTAGTTGGTCCTAGACTTTTTCAACTTAATAATTCGCTGGTTCCTCCATTGTAGTATATAATCTTTTACTGCTGTATGTTGTTGAGTGTTTGTATAATTATAGGTTGTTTTGGTTCTGTTGCCCTCTGGGTTGTGACTTTAGATTGTTCTGGAGTTACGGCTAGATTGTTTCCTGACTTCTCCAACTGACATAGTCTACAACCATAATATAGTAATTTATTTAACTTCTGCTTTAGTTTGTTTAGGTTTGTGAGTGTGCTGATTGTTTCTTTGGGTCTGGATATTTCTGTGATGTGACTTAAGTTTGTTCTGGAGTTACGGCTAGTAAACTTTTTGACATTTTCGACCCTTCAGTATACCACCTCGTTGCCATAAGTTTATGTGATTGGTTTATTAAGCCCCATAAGGAATTGAGCTAGTTTGTCTTGCAGTAGCTTCTTTCCTCATTACTAGGGTGTGATTTAAGTTAGTTCTGAAGTTACGGCTAGTCTGTTTGATTGAGTTTGTGGCCGTGGTCTGCTAGCATAGGTCTTCCAACCTCCTAACTTGTTCTGTGCACGTTTTCTGCCACTCTCTCCCGGCTTCTTGCTTCTTCGCACTTAGTCTGCACGACGTATCTTTCGCGTTACACTTTTTTACCGTTTTGCAGTGCGTCATTCGTCCGTTTCTTCCGTGCCGTCAATTTAGTCATGCGTCATTTGCCCGGCTCTTCCATTCCGTCCGTTTCGTTACCCGTTCAGTCTTGCGTGGTTTGCAGGACAATCCCACTCTGATCGTTTCCCCATCAAGACGCGCGTTGCTTACACGCACGTTAGGCGCTCTCGCTTTCGTTACTCGATTCCGCCCAGTACTGTGCTACTCGGCATTTTCTTTACTTCTCTCCGCTGGCTTGATTATCAGTTCATCGACAATTGGATTCGGTATAAACTTCATCCTGTGTAATTGTTTGGAACTTATTTTAAATTGAGAAATCAGCCATTTTAGGATCATGGCCGAATCTCAAGAGGAATTGCAGAAGCTCCTTAGTGCAAGATCCAATCACAAGTCACGTAACATCCACAAAAATATCACTGATGCCATAGATCGGCAAGACAGGAGGGTTAAGATTGAACGGTTGAAGTTGAACTGGTTTCTAAGTTGAAGAATGCTTTCTGTAAGGTTGTACAGAGAAACGAGGAACTATTTGACTTGGTCTGCGAAGCCGAAAACCCAGATTCAATTTATCACATTACTGAGCAACGGTTGGATGATGTAACCAAGATGAATGATGAAATTTTGCAAGCCGTTAACGGTTACATTGACTCCAAGACAGCGTATGCTGAGGCATTAAACCTCAGGGTCCTTCCAATAGAAGCTCGCGCTTAACAACGTCAACCACGTCTAGCCAGCGTAAACGTGACTCCTCATGACAAAACTGAAACGGGAGGAGGCTGAAAAACAAGAGCAAGCTGCATTGCACCTCGCTAAACAGAAGCACGAAATTGCCATCCGTGAAAAGGAGCTTGCAATACTAAAGCAATTAGATCAGATGGCAATTCGGGAATTAGAGGAGGATCATCGCCAGCGCGTTGCCGCAGCTAAATCAGGCGAGGCGGAATTGATGGATAATTGTTCGTTATTTAATCGTCACTTAAGTGAACTGAACTTATTTAAAGATAGGGGATCAATTAGAAGCAAGAAACGTGTTTGGTATGGGGTAAATTCGTTTCCTGACGGTAAAAAAAAGGACTGCCTCAAGTGAACCAGCTCGTCACGTCCTGGTTCAGCAACCACCCATCCTCTCGTTTACGATACTGCCGATTACAATAATCTAGAACAGCAACTAACTACAGTTAAGACAATGAATCAAGCCGCGCAGTTGCCTTCCGACTTGAAATCTGTGAATGTTAACGGTCAGAGTCATTTAGATGTCGTACAGACCAAAACTTAGGTAAGGCTGCAAGTAATTTGAACCATCTTGAAATGATATCTCAGTACACAGTGCCAGGCCCGGCCACCGAATCCTGTACTGGCACCAAAAAACTCCATTTTTGTCCCTAATTTTTCAACAAACCCGCAGGTAAATCAGTTCTTGGGTCCAATAAGCTCCAGTGTACCTGGTCAATTACATCTGTCCATCCGTCATGTTCCACAACAACAAAATCCGCCTCAAAGTAACAGTTCAAACGCAACACAACTCCCTAATACCCACCTCCCGCATAACTTCTCTCCATTTCTGATCCCACACGTAGCACAGCCGCCCGTAATCCCGCCGGATCATCTAGTTAACTCCCAAGTTCCCGTAACCCCAGCCAATTTAGCACAGCAGGTACCCACCTTAAAAAAACCACAGCCAAACCCCGTCTATTCCTGTACAGCCCACCCATTGCCGTATCCCACCTCAACAGCAAAAAACTTCCACTTGACCGTAACCCCGATTAAGTTTTGTGGCGTTTTCCTCGGAATAAACCCCAAATAGAAACCCGGTGTCAAATAATGCAACCGTTCTCAAAAACTTTCAACCGATACTACCACCTAGCACTCGACTGCACCGCAAAATGTTAATAGCAACAACGAAGCAACCTGAAGCAACCAAGTAAACCTTTTCAGTACGGCAACTAAAATCGATCCTTTTTGTCACGCCAATTATTCCTCCCATGTACGGTCATACAGCACCCGCACCGTTGTGTTGGGGTGGCCCACAGCATCTCAAGCCTCCGGCGCCAGCAGCAGAAAAGGCAAACCTTATTATGGCGTTGGCTGACGCCACAATGAACCAAAGGAATGATCCGCTACCTGAATGAAAATTGTCCCAAAACAGAGGTGGTCCCCTACATGGGCACGAATGGTATGGTCAATTCAAAAGCGCAATTGACTCTCAGTCCTTAACTGACGATGTAAAATTGACATAGCTTAAGACCCTCGTAACAGGTAAAGCCGAAACAGCTATAGCTGAGTTCGCCTACTGCGGCGCAATGTACAAAGACGCAATGAGGACCTTGGAACGTAAATTTTGCCAACCACATGCAGTCGTAGGTGCACAATTGGATAAACTCAACAGCTTTCCACAATTGAAGATGCACAATAGCGATAACATCATAAACCGTTCGGGGTGCATTTCACGTCTGGCCGGGGTATTGAAATCGCTTTCATATGATTTGGATTTAAAGAGTGTTGCGCTTCTCAACACTGTCATACAGAAGCTAAAACCCCATCTGAAGGAATCATGGTCCCTCTTCACCGTCAAAAAGCATTGGGTGAAACCTACTCTTCTGGACTTTAATGACTGGTTAAAGAAGAAAGCTAATGCGCACAATTCAATAAAGAATACCGCAACTAAGGCGAGGACTGAGGATAGCAACTACTCAGTAACAAGAACGAAATGTGCTTCGAAGGCATTTGCTGCAAATACGCCACACAAAAGTAACCTTGAACCGCAACAGAGTTCTCCATCAACATCAACCTCTAGTTGCATTGTATGTAAAGGCAGCCACCGGCTGTGAGAAGGCCGTCTCTTTAAGGAAAAGGCCCCCACGCAGAGAGCCAAAGTCAGGGCTGAGGCAAAGCTCTGTTTCTCTTGTTTGCATGATAAACATATGTTCAGGCAGTGGAAAACTCCCGTAAAAGTATGAAAGATTGTTGCAATAGCAGGTACTAGTAGGCCATCTACCGGTCAACAGCAACCAAGCAAAACAACCACTTTGTCTTCCGTGACGGATGTCAAAGGCCTCCTTTAGGTCACGGAACTGAACTTGACTAGTTCTTCTGGTATCAATACTACGGCGTTGGTTTTATGCAATACCGCTTCCAGTAACTCTTGGGTGTCCGGAAGTCTCGCAGCTAGACTCGGTTTGTAAGGTATCCTATTAAAACTGGCCGTCAAGGGTAAAACACGGAAGGACTCACCGACACAAAAGTGTTTCAATTGAATGTGACACCTCATAAAGTTCAAGATTTCGAAGCATTCACTGTACGTCCCTATGTAAGGGAAACATTAAATGTGAGTTCCGACATCATTGACATTAATTCCATGCAAGAAACTTAGCCACATCTGGTCGTCCTACATCCTGTAAGATATAGCTATGGAAACATTGTGATGATACTTGGACAAGATGCATACCATGCTATCCGTCCGTTAGATTACTTTACAGCCGACGAAAAAAGTCACCTGTTCGCTTGCTCATAGGTTCGGTTTTAAGCGACCCACTTCCGTCATGTTCAAGTTTAGTCTCTACATCTCTACGTGTCTTAATGCCAATGTCGATCAGGATTATGAACTAGCTTGACAGTTTAAGTCTTGGTATGATATGGAATTGTACGGCGCGAACAAGCCGGCTGACCCACGATCCGCAGCGAATGCTCCCGCGCAGGAAACACTTGAAACAACAGCTTTTCATGACGGCCAAAGAGACGATGTCGGTATGTTATAGGCTGGTGACATCATCCAGCTTCCGAATAACTACTTTTCCTCATTGGTACAGCTCAAGTCTCCTAAAAAGTGACTCTCGAGAGATACAAAAATAAAAGAAATTTACGCTAATACCATCCGCGAAGACCTGGTAAAAACCTACTTGATTACAGTCCCTGATGCTCACAGGGTTGAGCAGCGGTCGGATAAAGAGTGGTACCTACCACATCATCCCGTATTTAACCCGAACAAACCGGGAAAAGTGCGTAGGATATTAAATGGTGCAACAATGTTCTACGGTACTTCTTTGAATAAATCTTTGCTCACTGACCCCGACTTCCTACAAAACCTACTCCATGTACTACTTAGGTTCCGTCAACATCAATTCCCGTGTCCGCAGATATCGAGGTTATGTTCCACCAAGTGTTTTTCTCTGACTGTGACCAGCCATCACTGCGTTTTTTGTGGCGGGAGGACCCCACAACAAATTTTGTAGTGTATCAATACACGCGCCATATACTCGGGGCTAAAGGCTCGCCCAGATGCGCTAATTATGCATTGAATCGCACGGCCCAAGACAATGTTAGTCAGTACCCGGAAGCAATCAAAGGGGTCCTAGAAAACTTCTACATGGATGATTACTTGGAATCGTGGAATCGCCTGAGAGGGCTCGCAATAGAACGAAGGAATTGGTGCATCTTCTCCATTTAGGTGCGTTCAAGCTGACTAAGTTTGTGAGCAATGTACCAAATCTGGATGATCCAATTAATGGGTCACCTCAACCCACCGAACCAAAAGTAACCTCCTCAACTACGAAGGAATCTTCGCACGTGCTTGGGTTGAAATGGGATCACAACAACGATACTCTAGTTGTGAGTCGGGGTACCTCCAGTACAGTAAATAAGTCATTAACACAACATTTGGTGTTGAGTCTAGTGTCTAAGGTATTTGATCCCATCGGCCTAGTGGCACTATTTACTGTTGGTGCCCGATTGTTAGTAGAGGAAATCTGGCATGTCAGCGGACAGTACAGGGACAAAAAATTACCAAAAGACACTGTTGAAAAGTTCTCTCGAATGGAGTATAGAACTACCCAAGCTTGGCAAAATTGCTATATCAAGGAGCAAATTTTCGGGAAAGTTTGAACACCTGGAACTACACACGTTTGGCGATAGTTCTCAAGAAGTCATCAGCGCTTTTACATTTCTCCGTGCTCAAGTAAACACCTCTAGTGTGTCAAAAAGAGAGCTTGCATTTTTCTTAGCTAAAACATGCGTAGCACCTATGAAGGTCATGACAATTCCAAAGGTAGAGCTGCAAGCTGCCCTACTGACCGCTCGGTTGAAGCAAGACATCTGTTGAGCCCCTACTGCGCATGTTAACAAAGTTTTCATGTGGACCGATAGCACTACTGTCTCGCATGGACTTAACTCCCCAAGCATGCCGCCAATATTTATTGCCAACAGTGTATGCGAAATTTTAGAAAACACCAGTGTTGACGAATGGAACCAAGTTGCCTCGAGCGATAATCCGGCAGATGCCGGTACTCGTTGTATGTCCGCTGAAGTTTTGCAATCAAGTAGCTGGGTGAGGGGTCCAGATTTCTTAAGAACCAAAGAATTCCCGTTCAGTCCAGGCATCGAAGGAGTTAAAAGCATCAAACTTGGTGTAGTAATTAAGGAAATTGATGAAACCAATACATCATTGGCCGCCTCCGCAACTAAGTCAACTAAGGAACCGCCCCCGCAACTAAGTACCTTCGATAAGTACAGTTCTTACCAAAAGTTGATACGGATAACAGCGTACGCACTCTGCTTGTTACCTTTTCACGAATGCTACCGTAATGTAAATGGTAGCATCATAGACCCCACGGAGCTTGATGAAGCCGAGCGACATCTCTAGTACCTTGTGCAAGGGGAATCAATTATTGCGGAGAGAAAAGGTCTCCTCGAAAACAAACCCGTTAAACGGGGTACACGTGTTGCTCCGCTTTTTCCCTTTGTTGAGCCAACTCGTCTAATCCGATCGGTCGGCCGCATCAAACGAATAGTCGGAGTTGACTTTGATGTAAAAGATGCTATCGTTCTTGGCGAACGCCATGCATTTGTAAAGTTGTTCTTTGCTCCACGCCCACGTTAAACTTCATCGTTATGAAGGTATTGACTACCTGCGGGCTAAAGTACAAGAAAGGTTAGGGTTATACCATCCCTAAGTTACGTTCTTCATAACGATCCATTAAATCTAACTGCGTTAAATGCAGGATAGTTCGCTCTGCACTATTCAACCCATTATGGCTGACCTTCCAGTGGAAAGACTCGCATACTAGTCTCCTCCCTTCACGAACACCGGGGTTGAGTACTTCGGCCCGTTCTACGTTACTGTGCGTAGGACTAGCGAGAAGAGGTGGGTTTCCCTCTTCACATGCCGAACTACTCGTGTCGTTCATGTTGAAATTTTTCCATCCATGGACGCCAGTTCGTGTGTAAAAGGAGTGGAGCATCTTCCGTGTCGTGGTACACCGGCCATTATTTGGTCAGACAATGGCACTAACTTTGTTGGCGCGGAGAAAGAACTACGCGAGAATATCGAAAAGTGGAACACCATCAACATCGTCGTCAAACTTGACCACAAAAGCATTAGGTGAAAGTTCAACCCACCCAGTGCGCCACACCAAGCTGGCATCAGAAAGAAGCTGGTACACAGTTTATTTTACACCATCTTCGGTACTCGTCGGCTCACTGACGAAATTTTAACCCGTCCGACATAGGCGCAATAACACCTCATCATTTTCTAATCGGAAACCAAGCAACAGCAATTCCATCAATTGTTGGCGTAGACGAGTTCGATCACCGTAAAAGGTACGCCCGCGCTCAGTCGTATGTGTTACCGAGTAAATTGAATTGAATAAATTACATCACTAGATAGAGAATTTTTGTGCGTATTATATCAAAACTTTCGCTTAGATTTTCCGTTCTAAATGCAACATACGTATTGTTTCTGAGAAATACAAAAGCCGATTTCCCACTAAGAATAACTTCCAAAATGGCTCAAAACTGATCGCTTAGCCTAACAAATTCGGTTTTTTGAACAGATTAGTTTAAATCGGTGACCTAGACTAAGACCTGCTAAAAAGATCAAGCTAGATTTGCCTCCAAGTACACGATGCTCTTGCCTTTAAAACGTTGTGGATTTACAGTTGCTTATCTAAATGAATTGAAATTCCGATGAATTAACATTATCGAGCGAAAGAGTGTTTTCCGTCACCTTTATTTCTGGTGCCGCGAGTGGTACAAACAAACAAGCTGAACTCATGACAGATTACAGCAACAAAAAAGATCTGAACAATTCGTCTACTGAATCGCCAATCTTTATCAAGGTCTACGTCAGATCAGTTTATTAAGCTAATCGTTCTATTGGTTCATGTTACAATTAATAGTTTGAGGAATTGATCAATTACATCGAGTTCGACATTTTTTGACGCCCGTTGTGTTAGAATGACGCCCTCGAAACTACAGTTGTGCGGAACGGAAGTGTCTCGGAAACCCAATTCTAAAATTAGCTGGTCGGGGACACCCTCGGAACAGAACTGAACGTGTGCTATGTCCTCTCCTCCCTGTAAGAGCACAGATTGAGTCAAAAAAAGACGAGGAACTTCGCCCTGGAGCACCAAGAAGTGTTCTACATCACAAAAAGAATTCTGAGGGGTAATGAGCATTGCAGAATTGAAGTAAAGCAGGTACACCACAACAACTTGAACAGCTTCATCTATCCAAAACTGTAAGACTCATCCAAAAAAAACCTTGTGTATTGCAGTAAATTGATATTATAGAAACCGGCAAATCTGGTAACCCCCCTTACCCTTTGGTTTCATTTCCCCTAATCCGATATTTTCGAAATTCCTCGGTCACCAAAAACCCACCCCTAGAATTTTTTTCTTGAAAAAATACGATTTTGACAGTTTTTTTATCAAAATCCAGAGATAATCAAATTGCGGTGTTTTTTACAGTTTTTGACATAAAAGCGAAGCAAAAAGTTTGAAAAAAAATTGACCAAACTTGATAAAATTTTGAAAAAATTTAATATAAAGCGTTGATAGATGGCAGATAGAACACTTGTATAAAAAAGGGTAGAATTAAGAGTTTGGTCAAGATTTTCAAATTTTGAAAAAAAAAGAATCAGATAACTGATTTTTTTTGCAAACAAGCGCTTATTCTTGGTAACTGGTGAAAATTGTACATTTAACATCAAGGTTCGGAGTTTGAGCAAAGCTCACATCAGTTATGTGGTAAAAACATCATATGGTTTTCATATTAGCTGCAAGTTCACTGCATCACGCCATAAAAACCTTGCCTCAAGCGTTACAAGACCATTATAAAAAAGGAATTTACGCATTACCGGGTCTGAGTTTTAATCCTAACGCTTTGAAAGTCCGAAAAACCGCGCAATTTCAACTGAGTCATTTCTTCCGTGTTAAAAAGAGGCTAGTTATATGGCATGATGTGGTGAACAATTCATTGTCCCGTCATCGCAGTAACAACAATAAGCCTTTAACACCTTCGCAGCTTATTAAAGTGCTTGAAAAGTATCAGGAGCGCATAGAAGCTATAGTGTATTGCCCCAGAGAGGGAACTCCTGATATTTACAATCAGCTAAAGCGTAGTACTCTAGTTACCATCCATTTAGTGAAAGACATTCTGTCTAAACGTAAACAGAAAGATCTTAGTTTACTTAAAGAGTACAGAGCATTACACCAAAGGCCTGCGCTTGAGCTGAAAACACTCACTATAGTCTTAGCTCATAAGAACAACCTCCGGTCCTTGATAACACGCTCCTGGCCGAAGAAACTTTCAAAGCGCCGTCGTAAAACGCTTCGCGCCCGTCATGCGTTCGAGGAGGCGGAACTCACACAACCCTTTGATAACCTGAATGTCACTTAGTCCTGCGCTGTTGTGGGAGTCTACCCGCTGACTGGCGGTGTGACTTAGTTAACTCACGAGTTACGGGTTAGTTTGTGGTTGGTTCTCACCGATAGCGCTTTACTAAACGTTTCGCTCTCCCCATTCTTCGAGTATTTCACTACCATCCGCTTTCCGCAGGTTATCTGGTTTCATTTTCCGCTTCCGTCCTTTTGTTTCCTTGTCACTTTGTTTCCTTCTATCCCCCGTTTATCTGTTGTATGATGTAGTATGTTGAGTTTCTGCTGTAGTAAAATTTCTCTGCTAGTATGCTGGTTTGTTGTGTAGTCTCATTCCTTGCTAGGGTGTGTCTTAAGTTCATTCTGGAGTTACGGCTGGTTTGTTTCGTGACTTTCACCACACTGGTTTGCTAGCAATTTGTAGCTTTATTAATTTTTGTAGTATGCACTTTTATTGTCTGGGTAGGGTGGTTTGCTAGGGTGTGACTTAAGTTTGTTCAGGAGTTACGGCTAGTAAAGTTCCTGACCTTTTCGACTTTTGGTTATACTACACTGTTGCCGTAAATTATTTCATGTTTGATGTTTTGATGCCGTTGTTAAAGCCCCCATAATGTTTTGTGTTAGTTTACCTGGCAGTAGCTCCTCTCCTTCTTTCTAGGGTGTGACTTAAGTTTATTCTGGAGTTACGGCTAGCTTGTTTGGTTGAGTTTGTTGCTGTGGTCTGTTAGCATCGATCTTCCCGCCTCCTCGCTTGTGGTTTCCGCCCCGCCCGTGCCAGTTTTCCCGTTTCGTCGCGCGCCATCCGCCCGACGTTTCCGCCCCCGCCCGTGCCAGTTTTCCCGTTTCGTCGCGCGCTATTCGCCCGACGCTCCCGTTTGTTCGTCCAGTTTCCCGTTGCGTCGTGCGTTACTCGTCCGGCGTCCCTTCCCGTCCGTCCCGTCTCCCGTCCTGTCCCGTTTCGCGCTTCCTGCGCACCGTTCTTTCTTTCTTTCGCCGGGTACTTTTGTACTCGACGAACATCTTTGCTCTTTGGCGGTTTGCTAGGCAAACCGTCACACTAGGTTTCGGTATAACCCATTTGTGTTGTGCTGTTGCATGTGTGTGTACTCTATATTAGTACCAAATTAAACTTGTGGTTCCTGTTTTTCTTAAGATCATGACAACTTTGCAGGACAAATTCAACAAACTTTATAGTGCGAGAGCAAAATTAGAGGCTGAACTTAATAACATCTATGGTGAAATTAATAACGCTGTAGATAAGCAAGACAGGAAAGTTAAGATCGAACGTCTGATTGTGAAGTGCAAAGATGCTTTTACTAGAGTAGTTGATAAGAATGAAGAGCTCTTTGATCTGGCACAAACGACTGAAGATCCAGACGCTGCCTGTAAGAACCTTGAGAAATGGTTAGAGACTGTAACAAAGAAAACTGACGAGTTCATTGCTGCTGCTCGGGGGCATATCAATTCGGTCCAAGACAAAGAGACAGCAGAGATGTATACCTCTCACCACTCAAGATCAGGTTCGCATATGACTTCCTCAAAAAGATCAAGTCAGCGTCAACGAGACTTAGAACTATCAAGACTCAAAAGAGAGGAACTTGAGAAACAACATGAGGCAAAGCTTCGCATTGCTAGACAGCGTCTTGAAATTGAAAAACAAACGAAACTGCGAGAATTAGAAATTGAGCAGCTTGAGGAGGATCATCGCAAGGAAGTAGCTGCTGCAGCCCTTGAGGAAATTGAGTTGATGACAAAGTCATCAGCAGACGGGTCTGGTACAGGCAAAATGAGTGGGCTCTTTACGGAAAGAAGTTCAGTCAAGAGCAAGAAACTTGTTCAAGATTGGATTAATTCGTCACCGGCCGGGAACATGGCAGATGTTGCAAACGAACCGAGTTTGCACTTTTCTGGTTACATCGCCCAATCCAACCAAGCAATTGTCCAACGACCTTCTTCAGCTCAACTTCCAAACTCACACTTCAATCTCAATACACATGGTCAAGTTGAGGCCAACATCAACCTCCCTGTCCATGAACCAAGTAGTAGAAACAATGTAACCAATGAAGCACATAATGCAAACAACATCATGCAAGAACAGCAACAGCCTCAATATACGCCTCCATCACCAATAAATTTTGGTATGCCAACTCAACTAAACGCCCCAAACACAGCCCGACAACTGTCTCAAGCAACAATGCACTTCGATGGTTTGCAGTTAGATCATCAATTCCCGCGCAGGTCGAGCATGCCGGGACAGTTGAACTTAGTCAGCCCTCCGCGTTCACCACCTTTAAATACACTCGTTAATGCTCCGCTAGCACTTAATCCGCAACAAGCACACATAAATGTAACAGCCCCCCCCATCCCCCGTTCTAAACCCCGCACCACCGCATTTCCCGTTAATCCCACCAGCATTCCGCTTTCCTCCTTCGCCGCCACAAGCACTGCCACTACAAGCCACTAACCCCGTGGCGAATAATGTCAATCTGTTACCCCATTCTCCGCCTGCACCATTCATTTCCTCCGCAAACAATTTCGTGCCTCAATTAATTCATCCACCACCTCCACAAAAGAGTTTTCAGCCCCAAAACTTTGTACCCATAACCCACGCACCTCCTGCTCCTCCAGATCCAAATGTCTGGCGTTTTCCGGCAGCAGTCCCATCTAATGCAGTACCACTTGTACGGACATCTGCAAACTTAAACACCGTACAACCGGCCCCGTTAATCAACCCTCATATAACTACATCTCATCGCTCCCCTCATGTACAAGCAGCAGCAGTGCCTCAAAATTATGTAACTTCAGACTTCATGCAAGCGAATCCATTTAGTTCTTCCACAGGTACCGTCCCCACCTTTGTCACTCCGATCATTCCGCCAACGTATGGAGCTACCGTTTCGAACCCGTTGTGTTGGGGTGGCCCGCCGCATCCCACACCTTCGGCTCTTTCTTTGGACTCTGCGGATTTGATAAAGCAGTTGGCGGAGGCAATTACTTGTAAGAGGAACGATCCACTGCCCGAGTGGAAATTGTCACAGTACAATGGTGATCCACTGCAGTGGCACGAATGGTTCGGACAATTTAAAAGCGCCATAGACGCACAGTCCTTGACTGATGATGTCAAGTTAACATACTTAAAAACGCTTGTGACTGGAAAAGCTAAAACCGCCATCGCTGAGTTCGCATACTGCGGTGTAATGTATAAGGACGCACTTAAGACACTCGAACGTAAATTTGGCCAACCACAGGCAGTAGTCAGTGCACACTTAGACAAACTCAGCTCTTTTCCTCCACTTAAGATGCACAATAGTGATAACATCATAAACTATTCTGCAACAATTTCAAGTCTTGTCGGGGTCTTTAAATCACTCTCATACGACTCAGACCTTAAGAGCGCCTCACTTCTCAACACGGCTGTGCAAAAATTGCCACCCAATCTGAAAGAGTCTTGGTCACTCTTCACAGTGAAGAGACATTGGGTAAAGCCAACACTCCTTGACTTCAACGATTGGTTGAAGGAGAAGGCCAAGGCACACGATTTAATGAAACAAACTTCATCGAAGGCAAGAACTGAGGATAACACCAACTCAGTAGTAAAGACCAAAGTTGCCTCAAGAACTTTTGCTGCTAATACACAAACTAAGGGCACTCAGAGACCAGCCTCAACATCGGCAACACCTGCAACCCCTCGCTGCATTGTATGTAAAGGTAACCACCGCATCTGGGAGTGTAGGGTATTTAAAGAAAAGTCTCCCACTCAGCGAGCAAAGGTAGTGGCGGAAGCAAAACTATGTTTCTCATGTTTGAGAGAAAAGCATATGTTCAGGCAATGCCCAAATCCCAGGAAATGCAGGAAGGACGGTTGCAACAGCTCCCATAATACACTTCTTCATGGAGCTGAGAGGGTGTATCCACAAAAATCCCCTTCAAACAACAACAACATTAATTCTAATGCTGGCGCAAATCGAAGTAAACTTCCTGGTGTCCAATCATCGAGTAAGACCACTATTTTGTCATCTGTGAGTAATGTGAAAGGCCTCCTTCAGGTGACCGAATTACAGTTGAAGAGCTCCTCCGGTAAAGATACCACGGCTTTAGTTTTGTGTTATACCGCTTGCAGTAACTCTTGGGTGTCCAATGATCTTGCAAATAGACTTGGTTTGCACGGTACAGCATTGAAACTAACAGTCAAGGGTATAAATACCGAGGAGGTTGTAGACACTAAGTTAGTCGAACTGATTGTAACACCACGCGACAACCAAGCATTTGAACCATTTAAAGTAAGCCCTTACGTAAAGGAAGATTTGAAAGTAGGCGCCGATATCATCAACATTAAAGCACTTCAGGAAACATACCCGCACCTAGCAGTTCTAGACCCAGTTACATATTGCTATGGTAACATCGAGATGATACTTGGACAGGATGTGTATCATGCCATCCGCCCGTTAGAGTACTTCGCTGCCGACGAGAAGTCCTCGCCCTTCGCTGTTCGCTTGCCCATAGGTTGGGTTCTAAGCGGCCCTCTACCGTCGTCTTCAGATTTAGTCTCGACTTGTTTCAAAGCTAATATGGAGCAGGATTTTGAACTCGCTAGTCAGGTAAAATCTTGGTACGACTTGGAGTCGTACGGCGCACTTAAGCAAGTAGATCCACGATCCGCCTCGGATGCACGTGCGCATGAAATTCTTGAAAACACCACCGTGCATAATGGAAAAAGGTACGATGTCGGAATGCTATGGGCTGAAGATAACATCGAACTGCCCAACAATTATTTCTCAGCGCTTGTTCAATTAAAGTCTTTGGAAAAGCGGCTTGCGAAAGACCAGACTTTAAGGGAAGAGTACTCGAATACCATCAAAGAGGACTTAGGCAAAGGCTACGTAGTAAGGGTCAAAGATGCTCATAAGGTGGAAAGTCGCGCGGAACGAGAGTGGTACCTACCACACCATCCGGTTGTTAACCCGAACAAGCCGGGCAAGGTCCGTAGGGTACTAAACGGAGCAGCTAAATTCCATGGCGCATCTCTTAATAAGTCATTACTCACCGGACCTGACTTACTGCAAAACCTAATCTATGTACTCCTACGGTTCAGACAACATCAATTTGCCGTATCCGCCGACATCGAGGGAATGTTCCTCCAAGTTGGAGTGTTACCATGTGATCAACCATCATTGCGCTTTTTGTGGCGGGAGGACCCCACATCAAATGTTGTGGTACACCAGTATACGCGCCACATCTTTGGGGCAAAAGATTCGCCCACCTGCGCCAACTACGCACTTCAGCGCACGGCACGCGATAATGCTAAGGAGTACCCAGAAGCTGCGAAAGCCGTCCTTGAGAACTTCTACATGGACGATTACTTGGACTCAGTGGAATCCCCCGAGAGGGCCCTCATTTGGTCGAAGGAATTGGTACATCTTCTCCATCTAGGTGGGTTCAAGCTTACTAAGTTTGTAAGCAATGTACCAGATCTGGCTGACCGAATTGATGGGTCTGCTCAATCCACTGAACCGAAGGTCATCGTTTCATCAAAGGAGGAATCAATGCACGTGGGATCACAACAAAGATACTCTGGTTGTGAGTAGGGGCACTAACAGCACCATCACGAAAAGTTTAACACAGCGCTTGGTCTTAAGTCTTGTGTCAAAGGTCTACGACCCAATTGGTCTTGTCGCACCTTTCACTGTTGGTGCTCGGTTAATCTTGAAAGACATTTGGCGTGTCAATGGACAAAGTTGGGATGACGAGTTGCCTAAGGGCACAGTTGACAGATTCCTTGCCTGGTGTATTGAACTGCCGCGGTTAGCTGAGATCACTATACCGAGAAGTTACTTTTCAGGACCATTCCAACATCTTGAACTCCACATGTTTGGTGATAGCTCGCAAGACGTATTCAGTGCAGTAGGTTTTCTTAGGGCTCAAGTAACTTGCCCCTCCGGGGAGATTAAAAAGAGCTGGCGTTTGTCTTGGGCAAGGCGCGTGTTGCACCTATGAAGGTAATGACAGTTCCTAAGTTGGAATTACAAGCCGCTCTCCTCGCTGCCCGTTTAAAAAGGGAAATCTGTCGAGCATTAACGGTTACTGTCGACAAAGTCTTTATGTGGACAGATAGTACAATCGTCTTGCAGTGGATAAACTCAACAAACAAACACTCCATCTTCATTGCAAATCGGGTTAGTGAAATCCTGGAGAACACCAGCGTTGACCAATGGAACCACGTCGCCACTTGTGATAATCCGGCAGATGCTGGCACGCGTGGTATGTCCGCTGAAGTTTTGCAATCAAGTAGCTGGGTGAGGGGTCCTGACTTCTTGAGAACTAAGCAAATCCCTTTTGTACCAAATACTGACGTCGTTGATAACATCAAGTTCGGCGTTGTAACCAAGGAACAAGATGATGACTCCATCTCATCTTTAGCCGCATCTGTAACCAATTCCCCAAAGGAACAAAGCATTAATCTGATCCCGTTTGATAAGTTCGGGTCTTATCAAAAACTACTTCGTGTCACCGCATATGTGCTCCGTCTTTTACCATCTCATGAAAGTTACCGTACCGTAGACGGCAGCATAGCCGACCCTGTTGAGCTTGACGAAGCCGAGCGTCATCTCCAATACTTGGTTCAGGGAGAGTCCTTTAATACTGAAAGAAAGAATCTTCTTGACAACAAATCCGTGAAGAAGAGCAGCCGCATTGCTCAGTTTACTCCGTTTATTGGACCTCATGGTCTCATCCGTTCCTCTGGTCGACTCCAACGGCTAGTGGAAATTGACTTTGACACTAAGCATCCTATCGTGCTGGATGCGCGTCATACTTTTGTTAAACTGTTTTTGCGGCATACTCATTTGAAGAACCATCATCAGGGCATCGACTACTTAAGGTCAAAGGTACAAGAACGTTATGCCATCCTAAAACTACGTTCCACACTGCGTTCCATCAAATCAAACTGCGTCTTGTGTAGAAAGTTCCGTGCAGCAACCATTCAACCTATCATGGCAGACCTCCCAAAGGAGAGACTCGCATACCAGTCTCCTCCATTTACCAACACCGGGGTTGATTACTTCGGCCCATTCTACGTCACAGTTCGTCGGACTACCGAGAAGAGGTGGGGATTCCTTTTCACTTGTCTCACTACTCGTGCTGTCCATGTTGAAGTTGTCCCGTCCATGGACACTAGTTCCTGTGTAATGGGAGTGGAGCGGTTCGTCTCCCGTTGGGGTACTCCTGCTTTGGTTTGGTCGGATAATGGTACGAACTTCATTGGAGCGGAGAAAGAGCTCCGTGAATGTGTGGAAAAATGGAATACGCTTAACATTGCCACCGAACTTGCACATAAGGGCATTAAGTGGAGGTTCAATCCACCCAGTGCGCCACACCAAGGTGGCATCTGGGAGAGGTTAGTTCGTAGTTTTAAAAAAGTACTGTACACTATCCTCGGTACGCGTCGCCTCACAGATGAGGTGTTGAACACTACTTTTTGTCTCGTTGAATACGCACTAAACTCACGTCCCTTAACGCCCGTAAGCGCCGACCCGTCAGACCTAGGCGCAATAACACCTAATCATTTTCTACTCGGTAACCAAGCCACCAGAATTCCGTCCATTGTTGGCGTCGACGAGTTTGATCATCGTAAGCGGTACGCCCGTGCACAGTCATACGCCAATGCAATTTGGGCACGTTGGCTCAAGGAGTATGTACCTGCACTGAACCGTAGATCTAAGTGGCAGACGCCTGCCGAGCAGCACCTCAAGGTCGGTGATTTAGTTTGGATTGTTGAAGAAAGCAACCCTAGGGGTTACTATCCAACTGCTCGGATTGAAGAACTTCTGTACGGCTCCGACAGCGTCGCCCGCTCCGCCGTCTTACGCACGTCATCCGGATCGCTCGTCCGCCCACTCGTTAAGCTTGTACCAATCCTCCCAACATTTTCTTCCGGGCCGGAGGATGTTACCGAGTAAATTGAATTGAATAAATTATATCACTAGATAGAGAATTTTTGTGCGTATTACATCAAAACTTTCGCTTAGATTTTCCGTTCTAAATGCAACATACGTATTAGTTCTGAGAAATACAAAGGCCGATTTCCCACTAAGAATAACTTCCAAAGTGGCTCAAAACTGATTGCTTAGCCTAACAAATTCGGTTTTTTGAACAGATTAGTTTAAATCGGTGACCTAGACTAAGACCTGCTAAAAAGATCAAGCTAGATTTGCCTCCATGTACACGATGCTCTTGCCTTTAAAACGTTGTGGATTTACAGTTGCTTATCTAAATGAATTGAAATTCCGATGAATTAACATTATCGAGCGAAAGAGTGTTTTCCGTCACCTTTAGTATGCTAACGCCTTTTGGTCACATTGGATCAAAAAGTACGCACCGGCGCTGAACCGATGATCCAAGTGACAGACGCCTGCCGATGACAACACCTCAAGACCGATGATTTGATTTGAATAGTTGAAGGGACCAACCAAAGGGGTTACTACTCCACTGCTCGGATCACTGATTTCCGTTACGGTTCCGACAGCGTTGCGCGCTCCGCCGTCTTGCACACGTCCTCCGGATCGCTCGTCCACCCGCTTGTAAAATTTGTACCCATTTTCCCAACATCTTCTTAGCCGGAGGATGATAGTATCTAAATAGGTGTCAGCGAGAAATGTACCAAAATGCGCCATTGTTATTAGCCAATCAGAATCGAGTATTCAAATTACGTAAAGAATTGCGTCCAAATTACGTATAATGTTCGGAAAAAGTTCGTAAAACCTAAATTTAAGTAAGTATGAACACGATATGTATCAAATAAGGCGGTTTTCGGCTTAATATTTTTAGGTTCTTTGGACAGTTGTTGATCGAATTTGAACCGATTCTTACGTCAATAACATCAGACAAAAAACCAGTAAAAGAGCACCAAAAAAACTTTGCCGTCTGAACTCTCTCTAGTTGCTATCAGCGATGAGTTAATACGTGGCTAATACTAATACATTTTGCTTTTTTGAACGTTGCTATATAAATCGAAAAGGAAACGAATTGAGGTTATCAACGAAAGAGTGTTTTTACCTTTATTCTACAGTTCACTTACGACACGATTGGCGTCACAGAAAGGTGCAAAGAATTCGTTATGAATATACTGGGTTCGATGGGTTTTTGGCAAAAAAAAAATCAAATTTGTTTTTGATTTTTGTCTATATTCGACGGTCTTTTTGTATACGCAAGTTAGGTTTTGAATAATTACAGGTCTAAAGCAATTCTTTTGAACCAATTATTAACTTGTTCAAATATTTCATTTTGTAGCTAAAGGCGTCTACCGGATCGCTCGTATGCCCGCTTGTAAAATTATAACCGATTTTCCCAACATCCGGATGTTACTGAGTAAAGTGGGAGATTATTAGCCAATCAAAATCGAATATTTAAATACATATTTAAATAAGCATTTCAATTGAATAAAATACGTTACAATTTACGCACAAAGCTCGGAAAAAGTGCAAATAACATAATTTCAATAAATCTAATCATAAGACTTATAAAATAAGACATGACTCGGCTCAAAAATTTTCGGTTTGTTGGATTCATTGGTACAAAATGGTGACTGGCATTGAACTGATTCGTTATCAGATAAAATACTGGCCAAATAAGCATCAAAAACTGTCGTGTAAAAACCACTTGTTGATATTTTTGCCGTAATCTTAACACGTTACAATCTTAATACGTTGTTATTATTGATATGAGATAAAACGTTGCTTCCAATGCTGAAAGAGTGTCAGATATTATGAATTGAAACGTTCACGGCAATCCGTTTTTTTTCTCAGCAACATCCCCATGCAAGAAAGCTCGAGCTTTGAAGTGTCATCATTCCTCCGATGAACCGATGAACTATTCACATTTCTCGTAGATAATAGTGGGGTAGATTGAAATTTCACTCTTGGTAAGGGTTGTGGAGATTTCTCATTGAAATCAGTCAATTTTCAAGTGTGAATTTGGCGAACGCAGAGGCAGAACGTAGAAGCAGAATAGAGCAACTGTTTTGCAGCTTGATTGAAGCCAGAAAGCGACTTTGAACTAGAAAAGATGTGAAAGTGGTAAGTATTTGTAGAATTTAATAAAATTGAATTATTAGCTGTTAAATTAGTATTGGAGCTGCTATTTTTAGTTGCTTACTAGTTCAGAAATGTGAGGTATGTGTTTTATCTGAAAATGAGCATGCAATTGCTTCGTGAGTTGGAAAAAGTATTACCTCTACAAATTCGCTCTCAAATTTTTTGGTGGAGGCTCACTTCTGCACCAGGGATTCCGTCAATGTGTAAGTCAAATGGTGAAAATCTATCAATCCACCAAGTTAATCTGCTAATATAAAATTTATCTGAACGATAATTTTTCATGATTGATGAAAGTGCTCTGTGATTAGTAAAAACAGTGAATGATTATCCAAAACAATAGTGTTTAAAGTATTCGACTGGCCAAACTTCTCCCAGTTATTCAAGTTCATTTACACTATAACATTCTTCATTTGAATGAAAAAAGCGTTTCAGGAATGCAATTGCATTCCAACTTCTACCGTTCGCTGTTCTACCGTTCCGGGTATAAAAATACTTATATGAAGTACGGAACCTAAGAATGAGCGGGATTTTCTCAGATTGTTTGGCGAAATAGTGGACAAAACTGCTGCAGTTTTGCTTTCGATGGGATAAAAACCAGATTGAGTAAAACGATACTCTAGTCTTTTGTTTCGTTTCGCCGAGATGGCATTTTGCTAGATCGACTCTAATATTATCGGTATCTAATTTCTGCTAACATTTGTACACTAGATTCATATGATTTTCTATAGATCCACGGCTTACAATCAGAATATCGTCAGGAGAACAAGGTGTATTTTTCAATCCCAATGCACTTGCAAACCGGTTTTGTTATCGACAATTGAGACAGTTTTTTCCTTGGGCCGGACAGATTTTTCCGTATTGGTAGTTCCAACCTTGACCACAATTTTGGCATGTTTGATTCAATTAACGGTACTCAATTAATATATATATATATATATATATATATATATATATATATATATATATATATATATATATATATATATATATATATAAATTTCGTGTGTTGGCTGCGCAAGTACAGGTCTGAAAATTTATATTGGATCCGTTTTGTGTATGAGTAGGTGAAGAAGACATTTTACTTTTCCGTTCCAAACCCATTTCATATTTGGTCGCCAATTTCAACGCATTCTATGATTTCACCGTTTCTTGGAGTAATTGTCGTTGACTTTCTTCATCTGATATATTGGCGAGAAAAACGTCTCTAAGCAAAGAGTCCTCTTTATCTCCAAGGTCTCAGTTCTGTTCAAGCTTTTAGACTTTCAAAAAATTTTCCACATTTTCACCATTTTTAATGTTTCTTCATAAAAAGCATGCCACGGTCAAAAGTGCTCTTTCTCTTTCTGGTAAAAGCATTGTCCATGGCAGTCCACCAATGTTTTGTCGTCATCTCAAATTCGTCACTTTTAAGAATTTTGCTACTGAATACGCGGCGCCCTTCCACTCTTAGACTGAAAAATGAAAGTGAGGCTTTTTTCTGGTCAGCTGTTTTCCACGGCTTTTCTCCAGATAAAATTTTTTGAGCTGTTACTTTCGCAAATTTGTTTCTCCGTACTAAAATCAATAGGGCATTGCGAAACTGGCTTTCAGGTATGGCTTGAAAATTTGTTCTAATTCCTCTTTGTATATAGGTTCCGATGGCAAGGTAATTGTTGTAGGTGGTGGTTGTAAAAAAACATCAACTACAATTCCATCTTCAGACAAAGTTATCATTTTCAAAATAATTTTCCATCTTTCACATCACAATGGAGGTTCCACAATCGCTTTTCCCAAAAGTGTTCTGTGCAAAGAGGTAAATTTTCTGAATTGCACACTCCTGCGCCATGTTGTGACTGTTGAACTGAACTACGTTTTTGCAGTGCAAAAGTACCAAATTTCTGGAAATAGAAATGCGCCCCAAATCCAATTTGGAAAACAATCTGATCTAGCATTGACGTTTCTGATCTACTGAAAACTGAGTTGCTTTGCAAGATTGATTTTTGCGACGGATCACGAAGAATCAAAAGAAAAGAGAGACTGTCTGATGAATATTCAGACATGAACATATGAACAAATGATAATTACAGAGAGTAGGAAATTATCGAGATAGGATCAAAACAGTGAAATCGCGGCTCGAATTCAATTAATACTAATTTTATTATTGCTTAGGTAACAATTGATTATGTACGACGTTTACATATCACAGTTGTCTAGGAAAAAATGAAAAACAAGGAAACTACCAATCATTCGCGTTGGCTACTAGAACCAAAGTTTGCGAGGTCACTCTTTCTCAGTTTTACAGTTTGTTTACCTGATTTATTGTTAGCAGAGGTAGTGGTTAGATTTTTTCAATCACTTATCCCGGTGCGAAAATTTCATACAAGCCGTCAAGTATTTTCTTTGTTCGTTTGCTGGCGGGTATCCTTCGGGTTAGTTTCAGTTGGAGGGATGATTCATTGGGCGGCATCGTGTTGACTAATTTTGGATGGATTTCGAACCCCGATTCCCCATTACCAGCCTCTCGTTTCATTTGAATACCGTCAATTGGAGCTTTAATCATGGCTTGCTCAACTTTATCGTCACTTTGTCGAGGTCAATCCACTTTTGTTCATCCAGGTAGTATTCCAAAAGAACTGTTTATTATCAAAATAATGTTGCAAGATCTTTGAGTAAGTTAAGTTTGAACTTTGAGGAGAAGTACTTATGTCGCTTCATGAAGCATCAGAAGGTCATTCAAAATGACCTTCAAAGGGACTGACTTTAATTTTACGTTGCTTAAATAAGCACTTGATAATTTATTGATATAATTGCAGGTTTTCTGTTAAAGTCTTTATCTTTGTTTAAATTGAAACACGAAAGTCGGTGCTCAACAGTTTGTGTCATTTGCTCCACTAAACCAAATGCTTTATGTTCGTTTACAGGCGCATCGCAAATGTCATTATTTTTTTGAGTACAAAACGTCAATAATATTCTGGGTATACCATGAATATTTACAAAGTCTTGTGGAAATTTAGCTACAATTACTCCTACAGACTTTTTAGAAAATCCTGCGGATTGATATTTAGAGGAACGATCAATACATGCAAAAAAACATACCTCAGCTCCTGTTTCTTTCATAATTGGGCTTCCAAAATCAACCTGGAGGTCTTCAACATTGGTAGCTCTTTAGATGCTGCATTATAGTCTTCAACTTCTTACAGATTCTAGTGCATTGTTGGCATAGACAAGTTTAAGGGTTTCGTGGTGCATGTACGGCCCCCAAGCATACTGCAAAGAAAATCAATCCCCAAATGCAGGGATGTGTTGCGTGGAGCACCTTAATCACTCCATCTCGGAGAACGTAAATATTTGACACGCAATTATCAACGCACAAGCACTCAGATTTCACATGGATGTTCAGGCAGAAGCTGACTATGTCCAAACTGATTGAGTGCAACTAGTACTAGGACATTGTTAACTACAGCGTCCCGAACCTCCTTTGGAACAGCGTCTTTAGATGTCATAATTTGAAAAAGTTTTGCGAAGAGTTGTTTCAAGCTTTACTCGAATATCTCCTCGCAAGATAGTTTGAGCTCTGAAGTGTCGTCATTCCTCCCAATAAACTAGTCACAGTCCTCGTCGATGATAGTTGGGTAGACAAAAAAAATCACAATTGGTGAGGGTTGAGGAGATACTGTATTGACATCAGCCAATTTTCAGTGTGAAATTGGTAAAAGCAGAGGCAGAACGTAGAAGCAGAAACGAGCAACTGTTTTGTAACTTGATTGAAGACTTAAAGCGACTTTGAACTAGAATTGTTGTGAATGTGGGAGGTATATGCAGAATTTATTAAAACTGAGTTATTTGCTGCTAATTTAGTATTTGAGCTGCTATTTTTAGTTGTTTACAGATATACCCATGTGAGGTATGAGTGTTATCTGAATATAAGCATGCAATTGCGTCGCCACTTCTGGAAATGATTACCACTACAAATTCGCTCACTTATTTTTTAGTCAAGGCTTATTTTTTAGTCATTTTTGATTCGGTTGGCATGAAAAAAAATCGACAAGTCCCATTTTTATGCCAGGGATTTGGTCAATGCGGTAGTCAAATGGTGATAATCTATCATTCCCCCAAATTGATCTGCTAATATAGAGTTTAGCTGAATGATGTTCTTTCCTGACTGACAAAAGTGCTCAATGATCAATAATAACAGTGAATGATTATCCAAAAGGATAGTATTGCAAGTGTTCGACTGGTCAAACTTCTCCCAGTTATTCCACTTCATTTGCACTAGACTATTCTTCATTTGAATAAAAGAAGCGCTACGCGAATGCAATTGTTTTGCATCCTGCAACCGTTCGCTGTTATAATGGGGCTCTTAAAATGGCGCGTAATGCATCACATTTAACCCGTGTTTCTAAATGGAGTTTACAATGTGCATTTGCTGTTAATTCTACTATTTATTGTTTGTGTTTTCAAAGCGGATAACGTTTTTAGGTGTACAAACAATTTAATTGCTCTTTGAGGTAATGATATAAATGAATGACTAAGAGAGGCGGTATAAAGTTACTTATATGAAGTGTGGAACCTAAGAAGGAGCGTGATTTTCTCAGAATGTTATTCCACCAGAATGTTCTACCAGTTATTCCAGTTCTTTTACGTGATACCATTCTTCAGTTGAATGAAAGAAGCGCTACGCGAATGCAATTACTTTCCAAGTTGTACCGTTTGCTGTTATAAAGCGGCTCATAGGCTCGCGCCTGAAGTATCAAATTTAACAAGGTTTTCTAAATTGGTATTATAATGTGCATTTGCTGTTGATTCTACTATTTATTGTTTAATTTTTCAAAGCCGATATCGTGTTCGAGAGTCCAAATAAATTGGTCACCTTTATTAAGTATTGATCTAAATGGATGACAAAGAGAGGCCATGTTCGGTATAAAAATACATATATGAAGTACGGAACCAATGAAGGAGCGTAATACTGGTTAGTGGATTAATTGATAAAAGTTCTGCGGTTTTGCTTTCAAGGGGCGAAATACCAGATTGAGTAAAACGATACCCGAATCATTCTATTTGTTTTGCCGAAAAAGCGAATCGCTAGATTGACTCTAAAATTGGTGTTAACTAATTTCACTAAACAACTTTACACTGGGTTTAAATGAACTTTAAATGAACTGCTGAAGATCCTCGGCTTACATTCAGAATATCATCAGGAAAACAGGGTGTAATTTTTAATCCCAATAATGTATAATCCATCGCTTTTTGAAACTCTGCAAGCTTATCTGTAGGTCTATAAACAACCACCATTAAATCTGTATGAGTCAGTTGATTCACCGCTAATAAAATTGAAGTAACAATGGCGTGCCGTATCCGGGTTAAATTTAGTTGACTGCATGCGTATTGCAAATCAAAAGTTGAAGTGTGGGCTGTATAAAGTTAGTCAAATTCGTTTAATTTTTGTGTGTTGGAGTCTATTTAACTGTCAATATTCGGCATTTGATATATGCGAGTCGTCAACAGTATGGGAAGGTCTTTATGAATTTGATTTTGAGAGAGGACATTCGTGTTATGGAAGAGCGTTTTCATTACTTTGTTGAATTGATGATCCCAGTTGATGAAATTTGTTTCTCTCTAGGAGAGTTTTATGCCCGTCCTTAGCAATAGTAATATCAACTGGAATCATTGCGAGATTGTTAATCGTAATTGTAGACTGTACTGTGCCCACTATTGGTATGGTTGAACTCGAATTTGTTTGTAACTCTCGTGCATTTGCGCCGCGAAGCCAAAAGGAGAACTCATCAAATGCAAATACACGGCGGGCTACGATTTCATTATAATTTTACATACGCTTCCTGAATCCACCCTTATTCTCGTCCCGACGGGCCCAACTGTTGCTTTTTTGGTTAAGAGGTTCCATCATTTTTTTGTTTCACTGAAGATTGTGGCTAAAAAATTGTCATCAGATGAAGAATGCTTGAAATCCAAATAAAGGAAATAGTTTTCTTGTAGTTCATTGTCTTTGTCGTCTTCGGATGGTGTTGTTTCTTCCCTCTCCACTTTATTTATTCGTTGCTTTGGTCTTTCGTTGGAATTGGAGTTTTGAATTTCTGGTCATCCACGCATTTTTACAAAATGGTTCAATAATCCACAATTGAGACAGTACTTTCCTTGGCCGAAAACACTTTTCTGTGTTCGTAGTTCCAAGCTTGACCACAATTTTGGCCTGTTTGATTCAATTTACGATTGTCAATTGACATGTATTTAAAATTGGTGTATTCGCTGCCCGAGTACGGGTGTTAAAACTTAAACTAGATCCGCTTTGTGTATGAGTAGTTAAAGAAGACATTTTAGACAATTTAATTTGCCATTCTAATGCCAATTCATAATTGATCGCCAATTTCAATGCATTCTATGGTTTCACCGTTTTTCGAAGTAGTTCTCGTTGACTTTCTTCATCTGACATACTGGAGTAAATTAGGTCTCTAAATTCTGAGTTATCTGCAAGTTTTCTTAGACTTTTGCCACAGATTCACCTTGTTGTTGTTTTCTCATAAAAAGCATGCAGCCGCCGAAAATGCCGTTTCTTTACTTGGTAAAATTTGGCAAACGCAGAGGCGAAATGTAGAAGCAGAATAAAGCAACTGTTTTGCAGCTTGATTGAAGACACAAGGCGACTTTGAACTAGAAAAGTTGTGAAAGTGGTAGGTATTTGTAGAATTTAATAAAATTGAATTATTAGCTGTTAAATTAGTATTGGAGCTGCTGTTTTTAGTTGCTTACTGGTTCAGAAATGTGAGGTATGTGTTTTATCTCAAAATAAGCTTACAATTGCTTCGCGAGTTGGGAAAATGGTTACCTCTACAAATTCGCTCTCCAATTTTTTGGTGGAGGCTCACTTCTGCACCAGGGGTTCGGTCAATGTGGAACTCAAATGAAGAAACTCTATCAATCCACCAAGTTAATCTGCTAATATAAGATTTATCTGAACGATATTTTTTCATGATTGATGAAAGTGCTCTGTGATTAGTAAAAACAGAGAATGATTATCCAAAACGATAGTGTTTTAACCATTCGACTGGCCAAACTTCTACCAGTTATTCCAGTTCTTTTACGTGATACCATTCTTCAGTTGAATGAAAGAAGCGCTACGCGAATGCAATTACTTTCCAAATTGTACCGTTTGCTGTTATAAAGCGGCTCATAGGCTCGCGCCTGAAGCATCAAATTTAACACGGTTTTCTAAATTGGTATTATAATGTGCATTTGCTGTTGATTCTACTATTTATTGTTTAATTTTTCAAAGCGGATATCGTGTTCGAGAGTCCAAATAAATTGGTCACCTTTATTAAGTATTGATCTAAATGGATGACAAAGAGAGGCCATGTTCGGTATAAAAATACATATATGAAGTACGGAACCAATGAAGGAGCGTAATACTGGTTAGTGGATTAATTGATAAAAGTTCTGCGGTTTTGTTTTCAAGGAGCGAAATACCAGGAATTGGATATTTGAATTTTTGGTCATCCACGCATTTTTACAAAATGGTTCTTTAATCCACAATTGAGACAGTACTTTCCTTGGCCGAAAACACTTTTCTGTGTTCGTAGTTCCAAGCTTGACCACAATTCTGGCCTGTTTGATTCAATTTACGATTGTCAATTGACATGTAATTAAAATTCGTGTATTCGCTGCCCGAGTACGGGTGTTAAAACTTAAATTAGATCCGCTTTGTGTATGAGTAGTTAAAGAAGACATTTTAGACATTTTAATTTGCCATTCTAAAGCCAATTCATAATTGATCGCCAATTTCAATGCATTCTATGATTTCACCGTTTCTCGAAGTAGTTTTCGCTGACTTTCTTCATCTGGCATACTGGAGTAAATTAAGTCTCTAAAGTCTGAGTTATCTGCAAGTTTTTTTAGACTTTTGCCACAGATTCACCTCGTTGTTGTTTTTTTTTTTCATAAAAAGCATGCAACCGCCGAAAATGCTGTTTCTTTACTTGGTAAAATTTGGCAAACGCAGAGGCAGAACGTAGATGCAGAATAGAGCAACTGTTTTGCAGCTTGATTGAAGACAGAAAGCGACTTTGAACTGGAAAAGTTGTGAAAGTTGTAGATATTTGTAGAATTTAATACAATTGAATTATTAGCTGTTAAATTAGTATTGGAGTTGCTATTTTTAGTTGCTTACTGGTTCAGAAATGTGAGGTATGTGTTTTATCTGAAAATAGACAGACAATTGCTTCGCGAGTTGGGAAAATGGTTACCTCTACAAATTCGCTCTCCAAATTTTTGGTGGAGGCTCACTTCTGCAGCAGGGATTCGGTCAATGTGGAAGTCAAATGGTGAAACTCTATCAATCCATCAAGTTAATCTGCTAATATAAGATTTTTTTGAACGATATTTTTTCATGATTGATGAAAGTGCACTGTGATTAGTAAAAACAGTGAATGATTATCCAAAACGATAGTGTTTTAAGTATTCGACTGGCCAAATTTCTCCCAGTTATTCCAGTTCATTTACGTGATACCATTCTTCAGTTGAATGAAATAAGCGCTACGCGAATGCAATTACTTTTCAAATTGCACAGTTTGCTGCTATAAATCGGCTCATAGGCTCGCGCCTGAAGCATCAAATTTAACACGGTTTTCTAAATTGGTATTATAATGTGCATTTGCTTTTGATTCTACTATTTATTGTTTTATTTTTCAAAGCGGATATCGTGTTCGAGAGTCAAAAAAAATTGGTCACCTGTATTAAGTATTGATCTAAATGGATGACAAAGAGAGGCCATGTTCGGTATAAAAATACATATATGAAGTACGAAACCAATGAAGGAGCGTAATACTGGTTAGTGGATTTATTGATAAAAGTTCTGCGGTTTTGCTTTCAAGGGGCGAAATACCAGGAATTGGATATTTGAATATTTGGTCATCCACGCATTTTTACAAAATGGTTCATTAATCCACAAATGAGACAGTACTTTCCTTGGCCGAAAACACTTTTCTGTGTTCGTAGTTCCAAGCTTGATCACAATTTTTGCCTGTTTGATTCAATTTACGATTGTCAATTGACATGTATTTAAAATTGGTGTATTCGCTGCCCGAGTACGGGTGTTAAAACTTAAATTAGATCCGCTTTGTGTATGAATAGTTAAAGAAGACATTTTAGACAATTTAATTTGCCATTCTAATGCCAATTCATAATTGATCGCCAATTTCAATGCATTCTATGATTTCACCGTTTCTCTAAGTAGTTTTCGCTGACTTTCTTCATCTGACATACTGGAGTAATTTAAGTCTCTAAAGTCTGAGTTATCTGCAAGTTTTTTTAGACTTTTGCCTCAGATTCACCTCGTTGTTGTTTTCTCATAAAAAGCATGCAACCGCCAAAAATGCTGTTTCTTTACTTGGTAAAATTTGGCAAACGCAGAGGCAGAACGTAGAAGCAGAATAGAGCAACTGTTTTGCAGCTTGATTGAAGACAGAAATCGACTTTGAACTAGAAACGTTGTGAAAGTGGTAGGTATTTGTAGAATTTAATACAATTGAATTATTAGCTGTTAAATTAGTATTGGAGTTGCTATTTTTAGTTGCTTGCTGGTTCAGAAATGTGAGGTATGTGTTTTATCTGAAAATAGGCAGACAATTGCTTCGCGAGTCGGGAAAATGGTTACCTCTACAAATTCGCTCTCCAATTTTTTGGTGGAGGCTCAGTTCTGCACCAGGGATTCGGTCAATGTGGAAGTCAAATGGTGAAACTCTATCAATCCACCAAGTTAATCTGCCAATATAAGATTTTTCTGAACGATATTTTTTCATGATTGATGAAAGTGCTCTGTGATTAGTAAAAACAGTGAACGATTATCCAAAACGATAGTGTTTTGAGTATTCGACTGGCCAAACTTCTCCCAGTTATTCCAGTTCATTTACGTGATACCATTCTTCAGTTGAATGAAATAAGCGCTAGGCGAATGCAATTACTTTGCAAATTGTACCGTTTGCTGTTATAAAGCGGCTCATAGGCTCGCGCCTGAAGCATCAAATTTAACACGGTTTTCTAAGTTGGTATTATAATGTGCATTTGCTGTTGATTCTACTATTTATTGTTTAATTTTTCAAAACGGATATCGTGTTCGAGAGTCCAAATAAATTGGTCACCTTTATTAAGTATTGATATAAATGGATGACAAAGAGAGGCCATGTTCGGTATAAAAATACATATATGAAGTACGGAACCAATGAAGGAGCGTAATACTGGTTAGTGGATTAAATGATAAAAGTTCTGCGGTTTTGCTTTCAAGGGGCGAAATACCAGGAATTGGATATTTGAATTTTTGGTCATCCACGCATTTTTTACAAAATGGTTCATTAATCCACAATTGAGACAGTACTTTCCTTGGCCAAAAACACTTTTCTGTGTTCGTAGTTCCAAGCTTGACCACAACTTTGGTCTGTTTGATTCAATTTACGATTGTCAATTGACATGTAATTAAAATTCGTGTATTCGCTGCCCGAATACGGGTGTTAAAACGTAAATTAGATCCGCTTTGTGTATGAGTAGTTGAAGAAGACATTTTAGACATTTTAATTGGCCATTCTAATGCCGATTCATAATTGATCGCCAATTTCAATGCATTCTATGGTTTCACCGTTTCTCGAAGTAGTTTTCGTTGACTTTCTTCATCTGACATACTGCAGTAAGTTAAGTCTCTAAAGTCTGAGCTATCTGCAAGTTTTTTTAGACTTTTGCCACATATTCACCTCGTTGTTGTTTTCTCATAAAAAGCATTCAAACGCCAAAAATGCTGTTTCTTCACTTGGTAAAATTTGGCAAACGCAGAGGCAGAACGTAGAAGCAGAATAGAGCAACTGTTTTGCAGCTTGATTGAAGACAGAAGGCGACTTTGAACTAGTAAAGTTGTGAAAGTGGTAGGTATTTGTAGAATTTAATAAAATTGAATTATTAGCTTTTAAATTAGTATTGGAGCTGCTATTTTTATTTGCTTACTGGTTCAGAAAAGTGAGGTATGTGTTTTATCTGAAAATAGGCAGACAATTGTTTCGCGAGTTCGGAAAATGGTTACCTCTACAAATTCGCTTTCCAATTTTTTGGTGGAGGCTCACTTCTGCACCAGGGATTCGGTCAATGTGGAAGTCAAATGGTGAAACTCTATCAATCCACCAAGTTAATCTGCCAATATAAGATTTTTCTGAACTATATTTTTTCATGATTGATGAAAGTGCTCTGTGATTAGTAAAAACAGTGAATGATTATCCAAAACGATAGTGTTTTAAGTATTCGAATAGCCAAACTTCTCCCACTTATTCCAGTTCATTTACGTGATACCGTTCTTCAGTTGAATGAAATGAGCGCTACGCGAATGCAATTACTTTCCAACTTGTACCGTTTGCTGTTAAAATGCGGCTCATAGGCTCGCGCCTGAAGTATCAAATTTAACAAGGTTTTCTAAATTGGTATTATAATGTGCATTTGCTGTTGATTCTACTATTTATTGTTTAATTTTTCAAAGCCGATATCGTGTTCGAGAGTTCAAATAAATTGGTCACCTTTATTAAGTATTGATCTAAATGGATGACAAAGAGAGGCCATTCCATGTTCGGTATAAAAATACATATATGAAGTACGGAACCAATGAAGGAGCGTAATACTGGTTAGTGGATTATTGATAAAAGTTCTGCGGTTTTGCTTTCAAGGGGCGAAATACCAGGAATGGGATATTTGAATTTTTGGTCATCCACGCATTTTTACAAAATGGTTCATTAATCCACAATTGAGACAGTACTTTTGCTTGGCCGAATACACTTTTCTGTGTTCGTAGTTCCAAGCTTGACCACATTTTGGCCTGTTTGATTCAATTTACGATTGTCAATTGACATGTAATTAAAATTCGTGTATTCGCTGCCCGAGTACGGGTGTTAAAACTTATATTAGATCCGCTTTGTGTATGAGTAGTTAAAGAAGACATTTTATACATTTTAATTTGCCATTCTAATGCCAATTCATAATTGATCGCCAATTTCAATGCATTCTATGGTTTCACTGTTTTTCGAAGTAATTTTCGTTGACTTTCTTCATCTGACATACTGGAGTAAATTAAGTCTCTAAAGTCTGAGTTATCTGCAAGTCTTTTTAGACTTTTGCCACAGATTCACCTCGTTGTTGTTTTCTCATAAAAAGCATGCAACCGCCGAAAATGCTGTTTCTTTACTTGGTAAAATCTGGCAAACGCAGAGGCAGAACGTAGAAGCAGAATAGAGCAACTGTTTTGCAGCTTGATTGAAGACAGAAAGCGACTTTGAACTAAAAAAAGATGTGAAAATGGTCGGTATTTGTAGAAATTAATAAAATTGAATTATTAGCTGTTAAATTAGTATTGGAGCTGCTTTTTTTAGTTGCTTACTGGTTCAGAAATGTGAGGTATGTGTTTTATCTGAAAATAGGCATACAATTGCTTCGCGAGTTGGGAAAATGGTAACCTCTACAAATTCGCTCTCCAATTTTTTGGTGGAGGCTCACTTCTGCACCAGCGTTTCGGTCAATGTGGAATGGAAATAGTGAAACTCTATCAACCCACCAAGTTAATCTGCTAATATAAGATTTATCTGAACAATATTTTTTCATGATTGATGAAAGTGCTCTGTGATTAGTAAAAACAGTGAATGATTATCCAAAACGATAGTGTTTTAAGTATTCGACTGGCCATACTTCTCCCAGTTATTCCAGTTCATTTACGTGATACCATTCTTCAGTTGAATGAAATAAGCGCTACGCGAATGCAATTACTTTCCAGCTTGTACCGTTTGCTGTTAAAATGCGGCTCATAGGCTCGCACCTGAAGCATCAAATTTAACATGGTTTTCTAAATTCATATTATGATGTGCATTTGCTGTTAATTCTACTATCTATTGTTTAATTTTTCAAAGCGGATATCGTGTTCGAGAGTCCAAATAAATTGGTCACCTTTATTAAGTATTGATCTAAATGGATGACAAAGAGAGGCCATGTTCGGTATAAAAATACATATATGAAGTACGGAACCAATGAAGGAGCGTAATACTGGTTAGTGGATTAATTGATAAAAGTTCTGCGGTTTTGCTTTCAAGGGGCGAAATACCAGATTGAGTAAAACGATACCCGAGTCATTCTATTTGTTTTGCCGAAATTGCGTTTCGCTAGATGGACTCTAATATTGGCGTTAACTAATTTCACTAAACAACTTTACACTGGGTTTAAATGAACTGCTGAAGATCCACGGCTTACATTTAGAATATCATCCGGAAAACAGGGTGAAATTTTTAATCCCAATAATGTATAATCCATCGCTTTTTGAAACTCTGCAAGCTTATCTGTAGGTCTATAAACAACCACCATTAAATCTGTATGAGTCAGTTGATTCACCGCTAATAAAATTGAAGTAACAATGGCGTGCCGTATCCGGGTTAAATTTAGTTGACTGCATGCGTATTGCAAATCAAAAGTTGAAGTGTGGGCTGTATAAAGTTAGTCAAATTCGTTTAATTTTTGTGTGTTGGAGTCTATTTAACTGTCAATATTCGGCATTTGATATATGCGAGTCGTCAACAATATGGGAAGGTCTTTATGAATTTGATTTTGAGACAGGACATTCGTGTTATGGAAGAGCGTTTTCATTACTTTGTTGAATTGATGATCCCAGTTGATGAAATTTGTTTCTCTCTAGGAGAGTTTTATGCCCGTCCTTAGCAATAGTAATATCAACTGGAATCATTGCGAGATTGTTAATCGTAATTGTAGACTGTACTGTGCCCACTATTGGTATGGTTTGTATGTAACTCTCGTGCATTTGCGCCGCGAAGCCAAAAGGAGAACTCATCAAATGCAAATACACGGCGGGCTACGATAATTTTACATACGCTTCCTGAATCCACCATTGTTCTCGTCCCGACGGGCCCAACTGTTGCTTTTTGGTTAAGAGGTTCCATCATTTTTTTGTTTCACTGAAGATTGTGGCCAAACAATTGTCATCAGATGAAGAATGCTTGAAATCCAAATAAAGGAAATAGTTTTCTTGTAGTTCGTTGACTTTGTCGTCTTCGGATGATGTTGCTTCTTCCCTCTCCACTTTATTTATTCGTTGCTTTGGTCCTTCGCTGGAATTGGAGTTTTGAATTCCTGTTCATCCACGCATTTTTACAAAATGGTTCATTAATCCACAATTGAGACAGTTCTTTCCTTGGCCGAAAACACTTTGCTGGGTTCGTAGTTCCAAGCTTGACTACAATTTTGGCCTGTTTGATTCAATTTACGATTGTCAATTGACATGTATTTAAAATTCGTGTATTCGCTGCCCGAGTACGGGTGTTAAAACTTAAAACAGATCCGCTTTGTGTATGAGTAGTTAAAGAAGACATTTTAGACATTTTAATTTGCCATTCTAATGCCAATTCATAATTGGTCGCCAATATCAATGCATTCTATGGTTTCACTGTTTCTCGAAGTAGTTCTCGTTGACTTTCTTCATCTGATATATTGGAGAGAAATACGTCTCTAAGCAAAGAGTCCTCTTTATCTCCAAGGTCTCAGTTCTCTGCAAGCTTTTAGACTTTCAAAAAATTTTCAACATTTTCACCATTTTTAATGTTTCTTCATAAAAAGCATGCAACGGTCAAAAGTGCTCTTTCTCTTTCTGGTAAAAGCATTGTCCAAGGAAGTCCAGCAATCTTTTGTCGTCAACTCATCTACGTCACTTCTTAGGTTTTTGCTGCTGAATACGCAGCGCCGTTCCATTCCCAAACTGAGATATGGAAGTGAGGCTGCTTTTGGTCACCAATTTTCCACGGCTTGAATACACATAGAATTATTTGGGCTGTTGTTTTTGCACTTTTTATCTCCATACTAATTTTACTTGTTCATTGCGAAGCTTGCGTTCACGGTCGGCTTGAGAATTTGTATCTTCTAATTCCTCTTCGTATATGGGTTCCGATGGCAAGGTAATTGTTGTAGATGATGGTTGTAATAGAACATCAACTCCAATTCAATCTTTAGACAAATTTACCATTTTCAAATGAATTTTCCATCTTTCCCATCACAATGGAGGTTCCACAATCGCTTTTTCCCAAAAGTGTTCTGTGCCAAGAGGTAATTTTTCTGAATTGCACACTGCTGCGCCATGTGGAGACTGTTGAAGTGAACTATGTTTTTGCAGTGCAAAAGTACCGAATTTCTGGAACATGGACGTTTCTGATCTACTGAAAATTGAGTTGCTTTGCAAGAGTGAAATTTGCGCAGAATCACGAAGGAGCAAGAGAAAAGAGAGACTGTATGATGAATAATCAGGCATTAACAAATGAAAAATTAATATTATGATAACATACAGTGGGAATTTATTGAGATATGATCAAAACAGTACAATCGCGGTGCCAATTCTTTTAAAACTAATTTTATTATAACTCAGTGGACAATTTACCTAAAATAATTTTGTACGACATTTCCGTATCACATTTGTCTAGAAAAAAAAAGAAAAACAAGGCAAAAATAACCGTTGCATTTTTAATAAAGGAGAAATTAAGTGGAATTTTCCCGAAAACCAAGCTAGGGTAACATTTTATTAGAAATTGTGATATGAGTGATGAGAGATTTTGAAGTGTTTGAAACGATGAGTTTGAAATTATCCAGTGAGAGGCCGACACAGCGGAAACTTTTTGTATTTATTTCCTTATTTCCATTTTTCACTATACTAGACGCCTGTTCGGATAAAGCGGTAATCTCGAAAATACCAGCCGAAGGTTGGTAACGGTAACAGAGGAAATCAGCGCTGAATCCGTCTAAAAATTTTGTTTTTCTGCATGGCCAGTACTCTGTTCATGTCAAAATTTACACTGGCTAGTCTTGATTATGGAGTAAAATTTTTTGCATGAAAAAATATTATGTTCAATCTAACTCACAACAACAAATCTTGCTTTGTTTGTCATTCATACTTACGCGTGGGTACTTGTAACATATAATTTGCGTAGCGAGTTGTACCCACCGAGCTAAGTGGGTTTTGTTGCTATTACATACAATCTAGCTTAAGAATAAAGTACGTGTAAGAATAAAGAACGTGTAAAGAACTATTACAGTAATTACCAGTTATAAGCTACAAGAAATTGATGTTATTCTGCTCAAACTTAATTTTGGAGTTTCATAAATTTTGAGACTATACCAGATAAATTTAGCACGGGCGAATGGTATGACCTCAATATAATCATAATGAAGAAAAACTGCCCACAAAGTAACTTACAATATTCTGGAGATGCGGTGTTTAAGAACTGAATTAATATTTTACTCTTGAAATGTGCTTTTTGAGCGCTGAAATGCTCTGAGACCCAAGTCAGGGCAGTGCAGGTTGGAAAAATATTAAAACAAAGAATACAGAATAAAGAAAATATTAAAAATAGCTATGGTATCTATTATTTTATATTCTTTTAGTGTTTGTCATTACTCATCTAAAAACACTGTTCAATTTCAGTTGTGAACTTAGAATGAAGAAATTTGATTGCAAAATCATTTCGATTATGTTTAATCGAGATAGCTGTATTGGTGAAAATGTAGTAATAGTTGTTAGTATTATTAAGGAAATGTCAGCATTATTTCTGAGGGTAAAATGTTGGACAAAACTCAATATCATGTTACAATGGTTGCAGCTTTGCCAAGTATGCACTCCGTCACTATTTTGAGATACCAGCGTGAGACCAAGAAAAGCAAATACCAAAATATATTTGGGTCATTTGACCACAAAATCAGAAATGCCCCTCAATACACTCTATATATAAGGAAATTAACTATGTGAAACTAAGAAACAAAAATATGGATGCTAGTAAAAGAAAAATGGCCTAACCTAGCCACTTTGCAGCTGTAAAATTGAGAGACTAAAAATTTTCATAATCTCGAAGATTGGGCTTTCATATACTGCTTTGACCAATAGAAAGCTCAGGCAATGAAAGCAGACAGTCGCGAAAAAAGCAGTAACAAAAGCCAGCAAACATTTTTTAGTTGTTTTCTCCATTATTGAACAGGCCATCTTTATAAAGATAGCCTATTCAATAATGGAGAAAACACCTTAAAAAATGTTTGCTGACTTTTGTTACTGCTTTTATTCGCGATTGTCTGCTTTCATTGCCTGAGCTTTCTATTGGTCAAAGCAGTATATGAAAGCCCAATCTTCGAGATTATGAAAATTTTTAGTCTCTTAATTTTACTGCTGCAAATTGGCTAGGTTAGGTTATTTTGCTTTTACTAGAATCCATATTTTTGTTTCTTAGTTTCACATATTTGATTTCCACGGCCACTTTTTTGCTTTTCCTCACGGTTTCAAAATAAAATTTGATATATCAATAAGAATGAATCATGTAACTTGATTTTTTAAAAAATAATAATTTTTATTTTGCAACCAAAAAAGCCAAGGTTTAAATCGTCAACATTATACGTTGAGCAGCCTCGCTGCGACAAATCACAGCAAAACGAATAAGTAGCCTCGATAAAATGAAGTTATTATTATTAAGCATAGTTTAATGCCGTAAACAATATAACAAAAAATATCATAACCGACTGAAATTTAAACGTGTTCGTACATAATGTTGTGATAAACTGATGCATCGTCAATATAGTTAGATAGATCAAATTTTCATTTAAAAAAGCTGCACCTATATGGTCATTTCTTCTCAAATTAAATATATACTCTTACAATCAAAACTTAAGAAAGTTCAATGATGTTAAAAGTGGTGGCTTTTTGATGCTTTTAAATTTTTTTGTGGACCTTTTTAATTGAATTTGATTAACCTCGTCTTAGAATCGGGTTTATTTCTATTTGTTTCAAAGTAGAATTATGTTGAAATCTGACAATGGAGAAAACCCTGAAGTAAATCTGAACTCGAATCCCTAAAATACGACAAAAAGCAGTTCACAGATAATGGAAAGAAAACTTGTACATAATAGAAACAGCCTGTCTAAAATTTACCACAAATCTCTGCCATCGAGCATTGAAATAATGAGCAAATAATAGATTTCAGCCATCTATAACACTCGCCGACTACAATTTGCAAAATTGTTAACCGGAGTGGACAAAGAAACAGAAACCCAGTTAAATGACCAACGCAGCACAACAAAAGACTAAAGCCTGCAAATTCAGCGTATGTAATCGCACGTATATTGTTATGAAGCTTGAAATAGATTTGCTCGTTTGAAAAACCACCGGCGCAGCAAGGATTCGAACAAGGCTAGCTGAACTACTATATACACACTCAGTCAAAGAGGAGAGTACAGATCCCCAATCCAAATCAAGTGAAAAAGGCAGTCGCAGCAATGTTACCATTGAAAGCAGTAATCCAATATACATCTTGACATTAACGATCTGTATCAGAGCACCAGAAATTGAAATTGTAGCTCTACCAGTCGTTTTATAAACGATCAATCAATTAACGATTAAAAAATTGTTTAAAAAGGCAGCCAAACGCATACACTGCTCAGGATGTCAATTTAACTAGAGGTCATATAAAATTAAACCTTTACACGAATGATTTCAAACAGCATGACCTCAGACATGATTTAAAATTTCAAATGCTGATTCAATTACATAAAAATATTTATATATTTCGAAAAAAATGCATCGTTAATATAGTAGAGATCAAATTCGCATTGAAGACTGATGAATATCCACAAAAATGGACATTTTCCTCCAATTATTCAAATAATTGAAATGAAATTTGAAATCATATAAATATTATATATTTAAGTAGTAGATGATAGCGGCTAGGGGGACATACAGGGGGGGGGGCACTTGCAAAAGGGTTTCTGCCCCACCGGGATTTGAACCCGGATCTAGTGCATGGGAAGCGGATATCTTACCACTGGGCCAAAGGTGTATAAAATCTGAGGTTATATTTGTATATATTCAGGTTCCGTCATTTGTGGTTAATATGTACTTTGCAGTAAACATGTATATATTCTGGCTTCGAACTACAATCTGCTCTCCGAGATTCGGCCATTTGCAAGCTTAGTCTGAATTCAGTCTCGGCTTCATATTATTCAAAGTGTGTTGTAATACTTATGTCAATATGTTTAATACACCATATTGTACTCGCTGTAGGGTACACTTGAGTTGCTATTGTCAAAACAGATTAGCCAATCTTACTTTGCTATTTAATAGTCATGCTTGATACTGTGCGTAGACATTCCTTATCGATAAGTCACTTGACTTTACATGTAGTGCTATAAAAGTGCTAATTTCTTGATTCGGTTGCTAATTTTTACAATTATCTGCAGGGACCTTTGTACTTTGTCGCGTCACGCTAATCATTGAATTATTAGTACCTTGTCTGGTTTAACCCAGAATTTAGTAAAGCTGTCGCAAAATCCCGATTAACAAGGCGAACTGGTTTAGAGCCAATAATTTGCCAGCTTGTCAACGTTTTCGAGCACCCTGGTCAGACGAAGTGTACTCCAAAACAACGCTCACGGATCGAATCATCACTTTACAAATTGTTTGTTAACTGAGCTGACTGTTAAACCATTTAATTCAATTAACAAGGTTTTGTCTTACAGACCGGAAAACAGTCCAGCCAAGATGCTACAGGAGGGTGATATGCAATTTACTTCTTTTTCTAAAAGCGGTAATTTCTACTTCTTCACGTAGAACCTTCAGTCTACAACCATTAGAACTTATGAAGAGTCAAGAGCATTATTTTGCCCATAAAACAGGGAATTCAAGTTTGGGAGAAACTTGTCGTATGTCAAGGGTTGTAAGGTTAGGTTATAGAACTGAGGTTTAACTACTATTTGAAAAGCAACTTGTTTTAGGTGCATGAGTTTGCCAGGATGGTCTTAATGACCCTGATATGTGTAATATATGCCAACCACATGTCGTAGAGGTTGTTGACTTATGCTCCTCGCCCGAGCAAAACGCTACACAGCTTTTGAAACAGACCCCGAACTACTCTCTGTTCAACCAAAAAAAGTGTGCCAGAACGAACAGAAAAGAGAAAACAAGAAGGCGGTAACATTGTCCCCGTCTATTTGTCCCGGTCAAGAAGACGGGACGGAAGGAACAATTCGACAAAGGAAGCCTTTCCCTTAAAGGTCCCATTCAAAAAACAATGGAAGGTAGTTATTTAATTTAGTTACTTTTAGCTAACTTAAGGATCAAGCTGATATAATCCAGATTTGTTTATCCTTTACCTAAATGTTCTTCATACTAAAGTGTGAAGCAAAGCATATGCCTTAATCACACGCTCTTGTATCAAGCACCATCAGCTTGAAAATTTAGGTACTGTGTAGAACAAAAAATGTTAAAACTTTTTCTTATTCTAGATCCAAGGGCACCCATCATTCACGATAACTCCAACAAAATCAAATGTTACTGGCGGGTTGAAAACTCCGAGAAGAGTGGTTCTGGATTCATTATCATATCCACAGCCTAAAAAGGAGAAAACTACAACAGACTTTTCTCGTTCCCCAGTCCGGCTAGCCAACTTTTGCGATTCGTGCCAGCAAGAAGCTCAGAAGATGAAAAATCAAGCAAAAATTTTTTATGATGCTGCATCGGAAAAACTGTCAACAGCCCATAAAGTGATTAGAAAAGCCGAGAGAAAATTTTCCACTCTTGAAGCGTACAGCAAACGCAAGGCTGCTATCAAGGCTCGCAACGCAATGAAACAACAAAAAGAGAAAAAACAAATCTAACGTGGACCAAAAACTAACCTCTTTGAATTGAAGACTTATGTAGTGATTTTATGATTTGCATTTACACACACTTGATTGTGAGTGTTGCTGCTTTATTGAAAGTTTCTTGCTTTGGAAAGGGTTGAGTAAGAGATCTCGTTCTAAAAGAAATAGAGTGCACCTTGGTTTTTATGAGGTTCAGATGTGTGTTTTGGATCCTAAGCTACCTAGGGGTTACCTAAGGGGTTTTAACTTGTACATATCAAGAGTATTGGTGAAAATTAACTTGTGTATTGGATCCGAAGCTACCTGCTAGATACCTAAGGGGTTTTAACTTGTACATATCAAGAGTATTGGTGAAAATTAACTTGTGTATTGGATCCTACGCTACCTGCTAGATACCTAAGGGGTTTTAACTTGTACATATCAAGAGTATTGGTGAAAAATAACTTGTGTATTAGATTCTAAGCTACCTAGGGGTTACCTAAGGGGTTTTAACTTGTACATATCAAGAGTATTGGTGAAAATTAACTTGTGTATTGGATCCGAAGCTACCTGCTAGATACCTAAGGGGTTTTAACTTGTACATATCAAGAGTATTGGTGAAAATTAACTTGTGTATTGGATCCTACGCTACCTGCTAGATACCTAAGGGGTTTTAACTTGTACATATCAAGAGTATTGGTGAAAAATAACTTGTGTATTAGATCCTAAAATACCTGCTGGATACTTAAGTGGTTTTAACTTGTACATATCAAGAGTATTGGTGAAAAATAACTTGTCTGTTGGATCCTAAGCTACCTGCTAGATACCTAAGGGGTTTTAACTTGTACATATCAAGAGTATTGGTGAAAAATAACTTGTGTATTGGATCCTAAGCTACCTGCTGGATACCTAAGGAGTTTTAACTTGTACATATCAAGAGTATTGGTGAAAAATAACTTGTGTATTGGATCCTAAGCTACCTGCTGGTTACCTAAGCGGGTTTTAACTTGTACATATCAAGAGCATTGGTGAAAAATAACTTGTGTATTGGATCCCAAGCTGCCTTGGGGTTACCTAAGCGAGTTTTAACTTGTACATAGAAAGAGTACTGGTGACAATTTTATGGCACACGTCACCGAACAAAGTGGAGTGCAAAGTGGTGAGCGACGTGGAGAGTAAAAAGGATTGCGGAGCTTGGAACATAGTTGAGAAAAAGGAATTACTCGGTTAGTCTTTTTATAATTTGGACCCTTTCGACCCGTATTTTGTTGGTTTTTTATTTCAAAACTCTCCTCTTAATCTCGTGAAATTTCATCAACAGCTTCAGATGCTGCTCACATTTATATTGTGTTTGTTGATAAGTTTATATATATTGGGAATTAATCTTAACATCTTGTCTGGAGTACCAAGTTTTGAGATAAACAGTCTGAAGAGTAGCAGGAACTGTACTCGCCTGACGCTAGTATACTCCTTGCCTTCTTGACTTTGGCAACCCCAATGATTGAGAAGCGGACCTTGCTGGTTTAGAGAAACCCCATTGCGAAAATTAGACGACACCAGTTCACAAACTTTTAACATGCACCACCATTCAAAAACACTCACTGAGTTCAATTAGACACTTAGATCAGTTGTAGGGTAGATTATGACAGATTGCTACAATCGACACAGTTGATCTACGGAGGTAACTGTGAACATGTTCCTAACTTTTTCGAGACAAAGAGGTGTTTTTGTTTGGCAGTAAACACCCGCTATTTTTCATTTTCACCTGATAGCGCGGAAGCTTTTTAAACACTTATACTATGGATTGAAGGTACTGAGGACAAAAATGACTTAGATATAAATTGATCAACTGCTTATATGGGAGGCTTTAAAAGACTTTTACTATGGATTGAAGGTACTGAGGACAAAAATGACTTAGATATTAATTGATCAACTGCTTTTATGGGAGGCTTTAAAAGACTTATACTATGGATTGAAGGTACTGAGGACAAAAATGACTTAGATATAAATTGATCAACTGCTTATATGGGGGGCTTTAAAAGACTTATACTATGGATTGAAGGTACTGAGGACAAAAATGACTTAGATATAAATTGATCAACTGCTAATATGGGAGGCTCTAAAAGACCTATACTATGGATTGAAGGCACTGAGCACAAAAATGACTTAGATATTAATTCATCAACTGCTTATATGGGGCTTTAAAAGACTTATACTATAGATTGAAGGTACTGAGGACAAAATGATCTAGATATATATTGATCAACTGCTTATATGGGGGGCTTTAAAAGACTTATACTATGGATTGAAGGTACTGCGGACAAAAATGACTTAGATATAAATTGATCAACTGCTAATATGGGAGGCTCTAAAAGACTTATACTATGGATTGAAGGCACTGAGGACAAAAATGACTTAGATATTAATTGATCAACTGCTTATATGGGGGCTTTAAAAGACTTATACTATGGATTGAAGGTACTGAGGACAAGAATGACTTAGATATAAACTGATCAACTGCTTATATGGGAGGCTCTAAAAGACTTATACTATGGATTGAAGGTACTGAGGACAAAAATGACTTAGATATTAATTGATCAACTGCTTATATGGGGGGCTTTAAAAGACTTATACTATGGATTGAAGGTACTGAGGACAAAAATGACTTAGATATAAATTGATCAACTGCTTATATGGGGGCTTTAAAAGACTTATACTATGGATTGAATGTACTGAGGAAAAAAATGACTTAGATATTAATTGATCAACTGCTTATATGGGAGGCTCTAAAAGACTTATACTATGGATTGAAGGTACTGAGGACAAAAATGACTTGGATATTAATTGATCAACTGCTTATATGGGGGGCTTTAAAAGACTTATACTATGGATTGAAGGTACTGAGGACAAAAATGACTTAGATATTAATTGATCAACTGCTTTTATGGGAGGCTTTAAAAGACTTATACTATGGATTGAAGGTACTGAGGACAAAAATGACTTCGATATAAATTGATCAACTGCTTATATGGGGGGCTTTAAAAGACTTATACTATGGATTGAAGGTACTGAGGACAAAAATGACTTAGATATAAATTGATCAACTGCTAATATGGGAGGCTCTAAAAGACTTATACTATGGATTGAAGGCACTGAGGACAAAAATGACTTAGATATTAATTGATCAACTGCTTATATGGGGGCTTTAAAAGACTTATACTATGGATTGAAGGTACTGAGGACAAAAATGATCTAGATATATATTGATCAACTGCTTATATGGGGGGCTTTAAAAGACTTATACTATGGATTGAAGGTACTGAGGACAAAAATGACTTAGATATAAATTGATCAACTGCTATTATGGGAGGCTCTAAAAGACTTATATTTTGGATTGAAGGCACTGAGGACAAAAATGACTTAGATATTAATTGATCAACTGCTTATATGGGAGGCTCTAAAAGACTTATACTATGGATTGAAGGTACTGAGGACAAAAATGACTTGGATATTAATTGATCAACCGCTTATATGGGGGCTTTAAAAGACTTATACTATGGATTGAAGGTACTGAGGACAAAAATGACATAGATATTAATTGATCAACTGCTTATATGGGAGGCTCTAAAAGACTTATACTATGGATTGAAGGTACTGAGGACAAAAATGACTTGGATATTAATTGATCAACTGCTTATATGGGGGGCTTTAAAAGACTTATACTATGGATTGAAGGTACTGAGGACAAAAATGACTTAGATATAAATCGATCAACTGCTTATATGGGGGGGTTTAAAAGACTTATACTATGGATTGAAGGTACTGAGGACAAAAATGACTTAGATATAAATTGATCAACTGCTAATATGGGAGGCTCTAAAAGACTTATACTATGGATTGAAGGCACTGAGGACAAAATGACTTAGATATTAATTGATCAACTGCTTATATGGGGCTTAAAAGACTTATACTATGGATTGAGCGTACTGAGGACAAAAATGACTTAGATATAAACTGATCAACTGCTTATATGGGAGGCTCTAAAAGACTTATACTCTGGATTGAAGGTACTGAGGACAAAAATGACTTAGATATTATTTGATCAACTGCTTATATGGGCGGCTTTAAAAGACTTATACTATGGATTGAAGGTACTGAGGACAAAAATGACTTAGATATAAATTGATCAACTGCTTATATGGGGGCTTTAAAAGACTTATACTATGGATTGAAAGTACTGAGGACAAAAATGACTTAGATATTAATTGATCAACTGATTATATGGGAGGCTCTAAAAGACTTATACTATGGATTGAAGGAACTGAGGACAAAAATGACTTGGATATTAATTGATCAACTGCTTATATGGGGGGCTTTAAAAGACTTATACTATGGATTGAAGGTACTGAGGACAAAAATGACTTAGATATTAATTGATCAACTGCTTTTATGGGAGGCTTTAAAAGACTTATACTATGGATTGAAGGTACTGAGGACAAAAATGACTTCGATATAAATTGATCAACTGCTTATATGGGGGGCTTTAAAAGAATTATACTATGGATTGAAGGTACTGGGGACAAAAATGACTTAGATATAAATTGATCACCTGCTAATATGGTAGGCTCTAAAAGACTTATACTATGGATTGAAGGCACTGAGCACAAAAATGACTGAGATGTTAATTGATCAACTGCTTATATGGGGGCTTTAAAAGACTTATTCTATGGATTGAAGGTACTGAGGACAAAAATGATCTAGATATATATTGATCAACTGCTTATATGGGGGGCTTTAAAAGACTTATACTATGGATTGAAGGTACTGAGGACAAAAATGACTTAGATAAAAATTGATCAACTGCTATTATGGGAGGCTCTAAAAGACTTATATTATGGATTGAAGGCACTGAGGACAAAAATGACTTAGATATTAATTGATCAACTGCTTATATGGGAGGCTCTAAAAGACTTATACTATGGATTGAAGGTACTGAGGACAAAAATGACTTGGATATTAATTGATCAACTGCTTATATGGGGGCTTTAAAAGACTTATACTATGGATTGAAGGTACTGAGGACAAAATGACTTAGATATTAATTGATCAACTGCTTATATGGGAGGCTCTAAAAGACTTATACTATGGATTGAAGGTACTGAGGACAAAAATGACTTGGATATTAATTGATCAACTGCTTATATGGGGGGCTTTAAAAGACTTATACTATGGATTGAAGGTACTGAGGACAAAAATGACTTAGATATAAATTGATCAACTGCTTATATGGGGGGCTTTAAAAGACTTATACTATGGATTGAAGGTACTGAGGACAAAAATGACTTAGATATAAATTGATCAACTGCTAATATGGGAGGCTCTAAAAGACTTATACTATGGATTGAAGGCACTGAGGTCAAAAATGACTTAGATATTAATTGATCAACTGCTTATATGGGGCTTAAAAGACTTATACTATGGATTGAGCGTACTGAGGACAAAAATGACTTAGACATAAACTGATCAACTGCTTATATGGGAGGCTCTAAAAGACTTATACTCTGGATTGAAGGTACTGAGGACAAAAATGACTTAGATATTATTTGATCAACTGCTTATATGGGCGTCTTTAAAAGACTTATACTATGGATTGAAGGTACTGAGGACAAAAATGACTTAGATATAAATTGATCAACTGCTTATATGGGGGGCTTTAAAAACTTATACTATGGATTGAAAGTACTGAGGACAAAAATGACTTAGATATTAATTGATCAACTGATTATATGGGAGGCTCTAAAAGACTTATACTATGAATTGAAGGTACTGAGGACAAAAATGACTTAGATATTAATTGATCAACTGCTTATATGGGGGGCTTCAAAAGACTTATACTATGGATTGAAGGTACTGAGGACAAAAATGACTTAGATATAAATTGATCAACTGCTTATATGGGGGGCTTTAAAAGACTTATACTATGGATTGAAGGTACTGAGGACGAATATGACATAGATATTAATTGATCAACTGCTTATTTGGGAGGCTCTAAAAAACTTATACTATGGATTGAAAGTACTGAGGACAAAAATGACTTAGATATAAATTGATCAACTGCTTCTATGGGGGGCTTTAAAAGACTTATACTATGGATTGAAGGTACTGAGGACAAAAATGACATAGATATTAATTGATCAACTGCTTATATGGGGGCTTTAAAAGACTTATACTATGGATTGAAGGTACTGAGGACAAAAATGACTTAGATATAAACTGATCAACTGCTTATATGGGAGGCTCTAAAAGACTTATACTATGGATTAAAGGTACTGAGGACAAAAATGACTTAGATATTAATTGATCAACTGCTTATATGGGGGGCTTTAAAAGACTTATACTATGGATTGAAGGTACTGAGGACAAAAATGACTTAGATATAAATTGATCAACTGCTTATATGGGGGGCTTTAAAAGACTTATACTATGGATTGAAGGTACTGAGGAAAAAAATGACTTAGATATTAATTGATCAACTGCTTATATGGGGACTTTAGAAGACTTATACTATGGATTGAGGGTACTGAGGAAAAAAATGACTTAGATATTAATTGATCAACTGCTTATATGGCAGGCTCTAAAAGACTTATACTATGGATTGAAGGTACTGAGGACAAAAATGACTTGGATATTAATTGATCAACTGCTTATATGGGGGGCTTTAAAAGACTTATACTATGGATTGAAGGTACTGAGGACAAAAATGACTTAGATATAAATTGATCAACTGCTTATATGGGGGGCTTTAAAAGACTTATTCTATGGATTGAAGGTACTGAGGACAAAAATGACTTAGATATTAATTGATCAACTGCTTATTTGGGAGGCTCTAAAAGACTTATACTATGGATTGAAGGTAGTGAGGACAAAAATGACTTAGATATAAATTGATCAACTGCTTATATGGGGGGCTTTAAAAGACTTATACTATGGATTGAAGGTACTGAGGACAAAAATGACTTAGATATAAATTGATCAACTGCTAATATGGGAGGCTCTAAAAGACTTATACTATGGATTGAAGGCACTGAGGACAAAAATGACTTGGATATTAATTGATCAACTGCTTATATGGGGGCTTTAAAAGACTTATACTATGGATTGAGGGTACTGAGGACAAAAATGACTTAGATATAAACTGATCAACTGCTTATATGGGAGGCTCTAAAAAACTTACACTATGGATTGAAGGTACTGAGGACAAAAATGACTTAGATATTAATTGATCAACTGCTTATATTGGCGGCTTTAAAAGACTTATACTATGGATTGAAGGTACTGAGGTCAAAAATGACTTAGATATAAATTGATCAACTGCTTATATGGAGGGCTTTAAAAGACTTATACTATGGATTGAAGGTACTGAGGACAAAAAAGACTTAGATATTAATTGATCAACTGCTTATATGGGAGGCTTCAAAAGACTTATACTATGGATTGAAGGTACTGAGGACAAAAATGACTTAGATATAAATTGATCAACTGCTTATATGGGGGGCTTTAAAAGACTTATACTATGGATTGAAGGTACTGAGGACAAAAATGACATAGATATTAATTGATCAACTGCTTATTTGGGAGGCTCTAAAAGACTTATACTATGGATTGAAGGTACTGAGGACAAAAATGACTTAGAGATAAATTGATCAACTGCTTATATGGGGGGCTTTAAAAGACTTATACTATGGATTGAAGGTACTGAGCGCAAAAATGACTTAGATATTAATTGATCAACTGCTTATATGGGGGGCTTCAAAAGACTTATACTATGGATTGAAGGTACTGAGGACAAAAATGACTTAGATATTAATTGATCAACTGCTTATATGGGAGGCTTTAAAAGACTTATACTATGGATTGAAGGTACTGAGGACAAAAAAGACTTAGATATTAATTGATCAACTGCTTATATGGGAGGCTCTAAAAGACTTATACTATGGATTGAAGGTACTGAGGACAAAAATTACTTAGATATTAATTGATCAACTGCTTATATGGGAGGCTCTAAAAGACTTATACTGTGGATTGAAGGTACTGAGGACAAAAATGACTTAGATATAAATTGATCAACTGCTTATGTGGGAGCTTTAAAGACTTATAATATGAACTGTTTTATGACTCTAATTGAAAAGCTTTCTTCATTCCACCAAACGGTCAATACTTTATAGAATTAAAGCAGAGACGAAAAAAAATCACAAAAAGTAAGCTGTAAGTTTTACAAATTTAGTTTTCTTCACTATCTGAGTCTATTATCACTACTTTTCTTTTCTTTATTCTTTCTACATTGATAGATTCATCGTCTGATATCAGCTCTAGCGTTCGGTTTACACTCCATACTTGTTGATGGTCCGGTTCGGTGGATGGATTGCTTTTGTGTTGAAGTGTTAGTAGAAAGACGAATTGGAGATGTTGGTCTTAGGTCGAGAAGACTAGGCGACGAACCTGATTCAATGGCCTGGTCGTGTATGAAAGAACATCTTTCAAGCTCTCCTTCGCTCTCTTGTTGAGTAAGGTTTGCAAAATTGACAATATCATCCCCATCCTCACTGTACTAACGCTGGTTAAAACCTGGATCAGGTGGTGAACAATTTTTTGGAAGCTGTGTGTGTGTTGAGTAATCGGCGGACTCTGTTCCATAGTTGATTCGGCAAAGTGAACGTTAGTCTCCTCATCTTCGCTTGAACTCCAGTCAGGATCACGAAGAATTTTCCGCATGAACATTTCCTCTTGCAGAGCGTTATGGCCGTACGGTAGTGTAGTGATCATATCGTCCAAAATATAGCGTTTATCGTCATATCCAGAGAGCAATTTTTTGTTACAAACAACTGTCATCAATTGATGTTTGCTAGAAGCAATTCTTGTGTTGACTAGTCTCACTGTTTCTCTACCGTTGAGCACTTGCTTGTACAATTCATGAGTCATCTTACTGCGAGCATCTTCGTGACACCTTTGGCTAACTGCTTTGCAGATCCTAAAATTTCTACTTTTGTTTTTTGAGCCTCTTACACCTTTCTAAAAGCTTTTACGCTTTCACCAGTCTTGCTCTGTCTTTTACACGTTATAGGAATTAATCTCTTCTTGTTCCCGAAGAAAAATTTAATTGTATACTCACCATCCGCAAGTTTGATGGAGTATAGTTTTGGTTTGAGGCCCACAAACTCCGTGATCAGTTTACCACCCATCTCATCCTTGAACTTTAGTGTAACCCGGGCATTACCACGGTTATGGAGCTCATGGTCGCTGGGGAAGTTGGAGAAGTCGAAGAGATCTTTAAGATCAGTTTTTCGTCTCAGTTCGGCGTAAAAGTCATTAGATCTGATCATGTAAACGAATGAGTCTGTGTCTGAGTATAACAGTTTACAGTTGAAATGTTTTTTCATAGTATTATAGTGAAAGTCAAACATGAACTTCTTGGAGAGATCCAGAATACATGCACCAACGATTGTTGGTTTATCCCACAGAATTTCATTTTGGTTAAGGCTAATTGTTGCCAGATCTTCGCCAATTATTTTGAAAGATTTCAGCTGTGGAGTGCAAGTCCACTTGAGAGCCTCATCTTCACTACGGGCTAACTTCACCTTGATTCGATTCCTCTTCCCCTCACATGTTTTTCCGAAGGCGCTGTTGACCATCAGTTTATAAAGATTTTCCTCAAATTTGTTTTTTGCCTCCTTTCGTTTTTGCGTGTTGAGTTGAACATATGGTGCCAACCACTTTGATTGGTTAAACGCTAGCGCACGATGCAGTCTTTCAACTTTCATACCTAACTGAACATACAGTTTTAGTGTCTGGTAATGTAGAATATAGTTCTTCTTGGGGAATAGAGTTCGAATGAGCTTATTACTCGAGGGTGGGACCTTCATCTGCATATCAGTTAAGAGTTCTTCTTGATAATCGCCTAACCAGCACGGTTCAACCTGCTGCTTCACTGGAGCTAGGGTGAAATCAGAATGAAGGTCATGAAGTGCGTCTGGGTATGACAAGTCCACTTCCAAAATGTATCCAACATCACTGTCGTCAGGAGTCTCCAATACTTTCTGGATTGAATTGTGGCTCAAGATCAGAGTCCCATTGTTGGTCCGTGAACTCAAAAATGTTGAGAGGTAATGAGAAGTTTTCCATTATGCCACCATAGAGGTTGTTGGCGTCAATCATAATTATGAACGTTGAAGACTCTTTCGGATTGAAATTCGGGAGATATTTATTGTTGGCAACCGAGAGTCTCTTGTTGTAGATAGAACTCACTCCACCCCGGATCAACCCCTCGGCCATATCTAACTGTTCTCTGTCTGTGAGAAGTTCAAGGGGTGCTTTACAAATTTTTAGCATAGCGTCCCCCGAAAGATTTGAAGCTGTGTAGTATTGACAGCAGTCAAGTCCATAAGTTTGGTAGCATACCTTGCGGAAGCAAAGTACGACAGCAGCAAGAAGGAAAACACCAGTCTTCAAATAGAGGTTGTTATACTCCCCAAATGTTCTGCACTTGAACGCCTGGAAAACTCTAAGAGCGTGCTCGTACTCACCCTCAGTTACACTAACTTGATACTGTTGAAGGCTGTTAGTCCACTTTTCTCTCGATGGTAGTTCAGTTTCTCTGAGTTTTGGAAAGCTGTCAATATAGTTGTAAGGGAAGAAACCCTTTTGTTTTAGCTTTTGAACAGATGATTCTGGCCAGTCTTTGAAGTAGTTTTTGAGCAGGGAGAACTCATCTGCTGGTAAATTGTTGGCTAAGGTATCTAGTGATGACGATATGAATCAAAACGAGTCAAATAGTCGTATATGCTCATACACTGGTTTGTCAACGCCATTTTCGTCCGGGAACATTTTGATCAGAACACCAATTTCAACGGCTATGAATTTTTCTTCTGTACTGGGTATGATTGAGATTGTATTGCTCATGTTGCTTCCTTTTAGGGCAAGAATAACGTGATGTAGATCGTATTTCGAAAGGCTGCGAGCAAATAGCGGGGTGTAGTTTAAGAACTTTCGATTGATATTACAACTGTTGTGTGCCCATCCTAGAAATTGACCCGTCAAGTGACAGTGATATAAAACAATTGGATTTTCTGTCGTGTTTTCCAGCGCTTCTTCACATATCCAAAATTCTTCTGCATCTTCTTTTGAATATGGCGGCTCACCGTTAAAATATAGGTTTCGTTGTTTAGCATTATGTACTTTCTTTGCAATTCGCTCGAGAGACTCCACAAACTTGGACATAATGCCAGCACCGCTCTCACATTCAAAATGAAAGGGCTCGATCTCATCCTGCCCAACAAAAAGCATTGCGTAGCTGCATGGCTTGTGAAGCTCTATAATTCTTGTTTCTGCTTTTTGCGGATTGTTTCTACAGCCAGAGACTGATTCAATGATTGATTCCAGGTCGAAAAACCCAACTATTGGAGCAAACCATCGAGACTGGATTTTTTTGTAAACGAATGAAGTTTTCTGTGGCATTCTAACAACTGCTGGCTTGTTTTGTTGACAGAGGCCAATATGTTCATTGTAACGTAGTTTTGAGGAAGAAACGTGAAAGCAGTTTCGACAAAGATAGTTCTCACTCCTTGGTACTCGCTCGCGGACCCTATGTATAAGACTGTACAAATTTCGAATCAAAACGTAGTGATGCATTTGACCATCACTTAGCAGCAATAGATCCAAATTAAAGTCGCAGTTTGTCTTTTTCGATACTCTGAATGGCGTTAATCCGCTCTCAGCGTACCTAAAAATTAGGTTGTTGTGTTATCATATTTTTTGAAGATTCTTTGTTTTGGATTCTTTTTAATTTTTGCGGGGGGGGGCTTAAGGTCTGAAAGAATTTTTCTCACCGAAAAACGTTGACACAGACATCATTGAGTTCCTCGAATCATGCCATTTGATGAAAACCCATTGGCATATTGAACTCACCATTTCCTTGTTTCGCAAATGGATTCCCTGTTCCGTATGTAGCGGGGCTGGTTATCCTGCGTGATGAAGCGCCAACAGGAACCAGTCGTGGCCCAAATTCAAAATATATGCTGCGGTATAGCAGTACAGGAAAAAATTTTCATCCTCTCTGTTTCGTATATTGAGCAAAGCTGACGTATGAGAGAGTTTTCCCGGAAGCGCTAGATATGAAGATGCGCTTATTGCTTTGTTTTTTACCAATCGTACTTCTATGTTGTCAATCTGATCAAGGGTCCAACCGCTACCGTGTGAGTCGAAGTTGTTCAACGCCAGAAGCATCTGTTCAACCATGGCATGGAAGCTTTTGTCTGTGAGACCTCCAAAATCAACGCGTTCTATTTTTGAATTTACGTACAAAGAGATGCGATCTGGCTGACTTGATGAAAATTCATTGTCATGTTTTGGAGGCTTTTTTAACTCTATTTTTGAGCTAAACTGAACTTTTTGCGAATGCTGTTGAACGCTCAATCGAACAATGTTTTCGATTTCTTGTCGTTTTATATGCATGACATGAAGTAGATCTAGATCACTCGCCCCGACTGCAATTTCATACGTTTTTAGAGCGCCCCCAAAAGCTCGTTCTATTGGTAAACTACCCGAATGTTGAAGGTTTTCCGAGTTAATATTCCATGCTGGCAGACTATGAACACCATTCATGTGCTCTAAAAAATCAACATCGCGAGGGAAGCATTTGTTGCAATATAGACGGTAGCGGGGATTGGGCGCATCGTGTTGTACTGTCATATGTCCCGTTAGTTCGTAGAGACTTTTCGTCGAGAAACCACACTCATTACATTCGAATGAATTAGCCTGCGGATAGATCTTGTGGATGCTTTTTGACGCCTGAGGCCCCTTTTATCAGCAAGCAGTTGCTGGCAAATATCACACTTGACTTGTGGCATTTCGAAAACACGGGAATGTTGCTCTGATTACGTCAATTTTGAGAAAATCCGAATTCTGTAAACAAAAACTGAATATTTCGTGAAATGATATCAAGATGTAAGGCAGAAAGCAATGATTATTTTTCAAGTCCTCGGGAAAAACTTCTCAGAGATTTAATCAACCAATCAGATGCGAGAAAGCTGTTTGTTTTTCATGTCTAGCAGAGTTAACGTCACGATGCTGTAATCTTAGTTATTTACATACCTAACATTCCATTGTCTAGACAAAATTTGAATTTGTTTACAAGCTGGAAAGTTGTTTCCCCGGCTTTCTGTCTCTTAATCCAGGGCCTGAATTTATTTCAAAAGTGCTCAAATGTATTGCTTGATCTGATGAGTCATCAGACAAAATAAAGAAACTTCTAGAATATTCACTTCACATTTTTAACAAATGACAAAAGCTGAACTTCATTTATATGGGGAATGAATGGAAAGTTATCATTGAGAACATAACGAGCAATATAAATACAGTAAAGCCACACATTTGAGAGTTTGCACTTTGCAGGGGTTTGTTTGAGTCACGTCGGTCTTTCATAAGGTCCACTATTATGCTATCAGTAGTTCTTTGTCGAAATCGGTCTGTTATGTGTTTATATGAATAAATGGGTAATGCTAGAGGGTTGGCGAAGTAAATTTTTGTGTACTCATATCTCTTCGCAAGCACAACCCAATGAGATCCAGGTGAATAAGCTGCCGATGCATTAACGATGGTAAATGAATTGGTTGGCATGTTCAAGGAGAAATTGTCAGCTGCATAAACACCGTTGAATTTAAACATTAGGTGCTTGCATTGTAGAATCAACTTGAATATCTGATCTTCATCCATTAGCTCATAGGAAGTGCGGTTTTGGAAACGTTTCTTGCAGAATCGATGTATACTGTTGAACATTTTTCTCCCAAGAATAATATTTCAATGTTGATTGGTAAAGCTGCTCCGAGTTTAAGTTCCACTGATAATGATGAGTTTGTTAACTCAGGATGGATGAAATAATGTGGAGCCTATTGTGTGCTGGTAAGGTCAAATACCATTATATAGTGTTCGGGAAAGTCAGTGACCGATATTCCGTGACCATTTTCTACATAAGCTAGTGCAGCCATTGAGTTGTAGTATAGTCGTTTATTATCAGTTATTGACATCGGCGTGCCAGCGGTGGCGAAGCCATTACGGTAAATTATTATCTCAGTCAAGTGAAACTTCCTATATGAAAATGGATTTAGCGTATTGGTACCGATGAACGCATCAGTGCGGCACATGGCAACTATCAATCTCCGAATGGGTTCTTTAGTGAAAATGTCCTCTTGCTTCCAGCTCTGTTGCCCAGCTGTTGCTAGAAAAGCTTTTGAAATAACTTCATCATAGCGATACATTGCAGCTGTCTTGAGAAGTGTTTTCTCGATTGCGCCCACCACATTATCCGAGACTGTCATTTTTCGCACGAACAAATTTGCTTCATCAATTTTCATTTATAGTGTTTAGCCCCGTCTTCACTTACAATCATAAAATCATCCTGTGATCGTCGGAAAGAAATTCGTAAAGTTACTCCGCTCGCTAGCTGCTTCTCGTATGAAAAGAAACCGGTAGCAATTTTTCCATACATTGTGATTTGGGCTGATCTTCTCACAGTTAATTGTCGAGCTGTGATTGTAGCGGCTGGGACACCTGTTGGGTCTGCTTCGTATTCATATCCCTGACATTTCAGCCAGCTTTTGTTCGCATCCGATCCATGAGAAAACTCTGTTTCAATGAACTGAGCAATCAGTAAAAAGCGAATGTAAGGCGTTGTTGACCAAATGCGGTGTGTCACTATTGTTGGCATCTCCCGTGGTGAAGCGTAAATCGCTTCCATTACCTTGAACAACGCGAAATTTGATTTCCAGATAAATTTTCTGCAGGTCGATGAAATTATTTCTGTCACCGACTATTTCAAACTCTAACGAAGATCCAGTGGGTGAGTAAAGTGGTCCAGTTTTTTGCTCGAACGATTGATCAAACGTAACCAGCAGAGGAGGTTTTTCAAACAAGTCGAGTGAGCTGTGTGTAGCCTCTGTGGGAATAACAATGTTAGTACGCATTTTTCACTTTAGAGAAGAAATCCGATCGACTCCTTTGTGGGTTTGCTTTTTGAGAAATGATCCTTTTCTTTGGTAGAGACTTTTTATATGTTTTCTTCGAGGTTGACCTTTTGCGATAGACTGCTTTCTGACCACGTTGAAGTGACCCTACAATTTGTTTTTTTGCTGTTTTTTTAACTGTACTCTTCAGAGCTGGCTTCGCTGATTTCTTCTTTGTTGCGAATTCTAATATTCCTGGTGCACCTTGCACTAGCAATTCTCTTCCGATTTTTTTTGCTGCTGGTAAGATAACTCGCCTAGCTAAGGGTAAAGCCACACGTCCAATACCAGCAGCTAATGCGCCGAATCCACTTCCTCTTTGTCTGTAATTTCCTGAGAAATTGGGCATTGAATTGGATGCTTGATTACTATATCAGGCTTCCATCAGTTAGCGTGTTCTCTGAACTTTAAGACTGACGACAACTTTACCGATTCCAGTAAATGGTAGGAGATTCCCGGTCTCGTTTCTCAGCTCGACTTTGATGTTCTGGATATTGTTTGAATGTAAACGCCTGTAATCCAAGTTTGTGAAGGTTTTATGGTGAACAGGTGTGACGGTGTTGAGGCTACCGTTTCTTAGACGTCTTTCCGACTCAATGATTTTGAGAACGGGTGCTCGCGAGTCACCCACGTGTTGATAGTCAATAATGTCGATGTAGACAAAAATAAGCTGTGAGCCACATGTTATATCGACGGGGAAGTTGGCTAAATGTCTGTTAGGAGCGTTCGGATTTCCATTTTCCACATTTTTCTTGTAACCGATATGCACAAATCCGCTATGTGAAGGGTCAGGCGTGCCTTTAAAACTGGGAATGCTGGGAATTTCATTGCCTTGGAATGACAATCCTTCGTTCTTCCGAAATGTCAACGTGAGTTTTTGCGTGACTTTGTCGAATCTGCGATCGAATTGTTTCAAACTTGCAATGCGAACAATTTCTGTGACTAGATTTTCCCAACTGTTGTAAATACCAGTCCGCATTTTTCTGTTTTGCCCTGATTGATTTCTCGACTCATCGGTCTCGGTCCTTGAATTTGTGTAAACAAAAATTTCTCCAGAGTTGACGTTATTGATATTTGATGGAAAAGATAGTGAAGTCAACGCCACTTGCCATTCTTTTTGTAGTTGGACCGGTTGGGATAACTGATTCCGAAATGATGTCATAGTGTTCTCATTAAAAATTTCTATCGACGCGTTCGAAATCAAGTCAATTGTAAACTCATCGCTGTTAGAACTCATTGCTCCTCTTCAGTTTTCAACACGTCAAATTGTACCAATTCCGTATCATAAAACTTCCCTAGGATTTTAACGTTGTTCGCGTCAATGAGATTGTATGTGGGTGGACTTGTTGTAGCCAATCGTAGTACTGTGAAAACTTCGTCTGTTTATAACCTTTTCTGAAATTTTCGTCGGGCTTTGCAATCCGAACAAGGTCTCCTTCTTCGTATTTTGGTTTGTATTTGTTGTTGTCTAAAGCAAGTGATATTAAAAATGGTTCATGTTTTTTGAACACTTTATTAGGTGGTAATTGGGTAACCCGGTTAACACGACCAATTATAGTATTTACAAACTGGGGCAAATCTTTAATGTACGTCCAAGTCCACTTTTCCTCCAAATATTTGTAAACAATGTTTTTAAGAGATCGAATGTTCCTCTCTGCATATGCCGACTTGGTTTCGTTTTCTGTTGTATATAAATGAATTCCTTTCTTCTCACAAAACTTTTTGAATTCTCCTTTAAATTCTGATCCCTTGTCTGTCCATACTTTCTCCGGCTGTTTCTTCTTGATCATTTTTTTGAACGCTTCAACAGCATCTTTTGCATATAAAGCCTTCATTGGTTGAACTCGTAAGTAACGCGATAAAACATCCACAGCCACTAACAAATTTTTTACGCCATTGTTGTGTTGGGCAACTTTATCCATATACGCAACATCGACAGACCAGATTTCGTTTAGTCTGTATGCAACAGCTTTCAGTCGGGGAAAGCTTTTCCTGAATTGTCGGTATTTTGTATACGGGGATTTCGACTGAAGGTAGCGAACAACTTTGCTTCTGGTATAGCCGCTAGCCTTCTTTAAATTAGCAATACTACCAAATGCAGCACTGCCTTTTGTGTACGACTTGTCTAACTGTTTAACTTGGTAGGAAGTAATTTTCCCAGAGGCTGGCCGGTTTGACTCATTCTTCTGCTTCTCCAAAGCTTCCCTCATGGTTGTCAGAAGCTTTTGATTTTTTCTGCGGGATTTTGAAGCATCTTTGTCTGACTCATTCTCCAAAAATTGCAGTTTCTCTTCAGATGATAAATTTAGAAACTTTTTGGCGTATGTGTTACAAGTCAAATGTGAACCAATATCGAGAAGCGCTAATACACTGAATTGTTCGAAAGAAAGTTTACAAGTGGTTTGCTGTAGATTGTATAGAAATGTAGCAGCAAGAATTTCTGTATTTGATCCTTTGACAAGCAATCTCTTTGATTAGTCGAAAGACACAGGATCTGATTCTTCTATTATCTCCAGTATTTTTTCAGCTCTTTCAAATTTTATCCCTTTCAAGATTCTAATATCATTCAACACTCCTTGTCTGATAGCTGATGTGTTGTCTGTCGTAAATGATTTTTCCATAGACTCGTTTACTGTACTTGTCTCGTCTACTGAAGCGTCAGTTTGTTGCTCTGTATCCTGTTGCGAGGCACGGGGAGCTGATGGTGACTTGTTTCTTTGGAGAAGCGATAGCTGCTTGGCTGGGTTGTGAACATCTTTGTTGCTGAGTAATTGAGATATATGAGGTTGTTCTCTTGTATATATCTGCTTAGGTATTAACACAAACTCTTCAGAATGCATTTTGGTCCAGATACTCAATGCAGGGTAATGCTATGAGTTGAATGAGATTGGTGCCCGAGGAAGATTGAATAAGTTTTAATCGTTCCGTTTTCCCTATTTTCCTGTTCGAAAGTTGACGCAGAGTTTTTTCAAATTTTTTCAGTTCTTTTTTATTGACTGGAACAACTCCAGGGAGTACGCTCATCACACAATCACTCAGAAACCAAATGAAGTCGCTGTCTCTAACTAGTTTGGATTCATTGATGAAGTTCTTGTTTGTGCTTTTTGCCCATTGCTTGAGCATAAGCAAGTGTCTCTTTTTCATTCGTAATTGTTGTAACACCGGCTTCCTCCGAAGGAATATAGAAAATTGATGGTTCGGGGCCAATCAGTTGAGATGAAAATCGTAAGCCTTCACTTGTTTTCGGATCCAGGTCAATGATTAAATGTCCATAGGGCTGAGCTGTTGCTAATTTGTATGCGTCCTTGAGTAATTGGAGAGAGTTCAACAGTTTTCCAAGGTATTCAATCTGTTGAATGTCACTCAGTGATTTGAATAAAATTTTGTGAGTGGTGTTTAGGTCAGTTATTCGTGACCAGTTGCTCTGTTGGAACAAATTATGCTTAACATAAATTACGTGAAGTCTACGATGACGTCCAGATGTAGCTATTTTCACGAATTCTTTATCGTTAAAAATTTCTTCGCATGAGTCGTCGTAAATGAGCAGACAATCCGAGAGCTTCTTTGTTATATCCAATCCTGAATACTTGATGAACTCAATTTGTGCTATTTTTCGTTGCATAGATGTAAATGTGTCCTGGAACTCTTTGTAGAAGTAATAAATTTTGGGGAACTCATGGTAGAACGAAGAACTTTGCAACATGTTGAATATTAGGTCGGTTTTCCCACAGCCGCTTGGGCCTACAACCGCCATGAAGATTCTATCGTTTGTGAGAATGACTTTGTTTATAGTTTAGGATTTGGTAGAATATAGCCAACTAGACTCGAAAGCAATGCAATCCAAATTGACTTCTCCTCACAACTTTCCGATATCAAGAATAGCATGGCGAAACAGAGACTTATCATGAGTACTATGATACTCACTTGAACAAAAAATATAATCTCAGATCGAGGGACTGCGGTATTGGAACAGCAGCGCCATGGGGGTCTCTCTCGGTTTCAATCATCAAACACTAAGTTTGTAATACCCCCATCAATTTCATCTTTTACAACTCGGTTTGTCATCTTTCAAATCAATACCAGGCCAGTGTAATGAAATGTGTAAAACGGTAAAATGACTAATTTTTCAAAACTGGCTTTCTGTTGTAGCTCGAATGTGATTGGCTGGTTTAGTATACTTTACATGTACTCATCGGGCGCAAAGCACTTTGAAGCTAATAAAATATGAGGGGGCATTTTTTTTAGTTTGAAATTCCAAAGTACCCTCCCCATGTAGTTCAAAGCCAGAATATATACATGTTTACTACATATGTACCTACAATTAATTTAATATGTAAAGTAAGCGCACATAACGGATATACAAATATAACCTCAAAGATTTTATACACCTTTGGCCCAGTGGTAAGATATCCGCTTCCCATGCACTAGATCCGGGTTCGAATTCCGGTGGGGCGAAAAACCTTTTGCAAGTGCCCCCCCCCCCTGTATGTCCCCATAGCCGCTATCAGCTACTACTTATTTAGATAAAACTAATGAGTCGTTAATACCCCAACGATTTTGAAATTTTAATCGTGTAAGATCTGACAAATTTCTGACAAAACCATATTGCTAATAGCCCGTAAAAGGATGCATCTTCTTCTATAAAATCTTACACGATAAAAATTCCTCTTATAAGATCTTCCACGATAAAAATTCCTCTTATGAGATCTTACACGATGAAAATTCCTCTTATAAGATCCTACACAATAAAAATTCCGTCTTATCAGATCTTACACGATAAAAATTTACTCTTATATAAATTCCTGAAGTATGGTATATTCTTCATATTGAAGACAATTCAGAGTTGCTCTCAAGCAGTAGCCGAAAAACTACAGCATGCAACACTTAAGTGTCAGAGCAACAAAGAGAAAAATATCTTATACTGTCTTTTAAGACTGTACAAATTGTAAAAAAATATTGTAAACAAGATTATTTGAGTGGCAGGGGCTTTCTCCGAAGCGGTGATTATCAAACAAGGCTGAAATTTTTTTTCAAAGAACAAAACTATCTTGGACTGCTAAGTTTAGCCATAGTACCCAGTTAAGACTCACAATTAAACTGCCGCCAAAACAGAATCAACAAGCATTTTTTTGTTTCATAATTGGTTAGCTGACCGATAATTTTTTTACTTTCATAGGACCCTAACTACGTTATACGGTTTCATTGAAATAATTAAAACATGTCATATCAGATCTTACAGGATAAAAATTCCGTCTTATCAGATCTTACACGATAAAAATTCTGATACGGGGAATGTTTATCTTATAAGATGTCTTATCAGATCTTACATGATAAAAATTCTGATAAGGGAAATGTGTATCTTATAAGATGTCTTATCAGATCTTACACGATAAAAATTCTGATAAGAGGAATGTTTATCGTATAAGATGTCTCATCAGATCCTACACAATAAAAATTCCTCTTACCAGAATTCTTATCGTGTAAGATCTGATAAGAGGAATTTTTATCGTGTAAGATCTGATTAAATCTTACACGATAAAAATTCTTAGTCAGCATCTTATCAGATCTTACACGATACAAATTCTTAGTCAGCATCTTATCAGATCTAATAATAATAATTATCATTAGATCTGATAAGATGCTGACTAAGAATTTTTTATCGTGTAAGATCTGATAAGATGCTGACTAAGAATTTTTATCGTGTAAGATTTAATCAGATCTTACACGATAAAAATTCCAGAATCACTGGGGTATATTAAGAGAGATCAAATTGGCATTGAAAACTGATGAATATCCACAAAAAGGGTCTTGTTCTTCAAATTATTCAAATATTTGAAATGAAATTTGAAATCATATAAAAAATATTTCCATATTTAGGTAAAACTAATGAGTCGTTAATATAGTAATGGAGATAAAATTGGCATTGAAAATTGAACAATATCCACACAGATGGCCATGTTCTTCGAATTGTTCAAAAATTTGAAATGAAATGTCATAATCAGCTACTGATGTAATTAGTAGTTGAACGATGTGTCATATCATTTTTATAAATTTAGTTATGTAACCACTGGTAAAAGTGATACTTTCATAGTGATATTTTGTATATTTGAAAGTTGCTTTTTATCTACTTAAAAGCAAACCCAAACTCTGCCCCTTGCAACTAAAAATCTAATGGCTTGATCTGCCCACTCACAATCAAAATGCGGGAACTGTTTTGGACAGGAGTTGTTCATCTAAAATTTGGCAACCGTATGTCGGTCATGAAAACTTTTCAACTGTCATTAAAGTAGTCTTAATACATCTGTTTTCGTCTGGAGTGATCTTGGTTTTTTTTATTTTTTCATTCATATTTATTTTTTTATTTAGTTTTTATCCACATCTATTTCAAAGTTCAAATATGTTGAAATCTGATGATCACTTTGCATGGAAATGATGACGCCCTAAGGAGACCTCTCCAAGACAAAAGATTACGACCGCAGACTTCGTCATAGTTGAACTCGAATCCCCAAAGTTTACCACGCAACAGGTCACAAGCAATGGAAAGCAAACTTGTACATAACACACAATGCCTGTGTACAATTTACCACAAATCGCTGCCATCGAGCATTGAAATTGTAAGTGAATAAAAAATTTCAGTCGTGAAAAACTTTTGCCGGTTACGAGTTTGAAAATCGTTAACGGAATTGGGTACAGTAACGAAAACCCAGGCAAAAGACCAACTGGATACAGCAAAAGACTATAGTCTGCAAACTCAAGTTTTGAAATTGCATGGATGTAGTTTTGACGCTTGAAACAGTTGCATATTAGCAATAAAAACCCTTGGTGTAGCAAAGATTCAAATGTGGCGGGGAGTATTTTGAATAAAGCAAGTTTGTGTTTGGTGAACTACTCTAAACAAAACGTTCGCCAGGAAGGAGAATGCTGCACTCAATTCCAATCAAGCCATTGAAGCAAGTGTCGCAGCACTGTTTCCGTTGAGAGTATATTCTAATTTATGTTTTGATATTGAAACATTGTGGCACAGCAATCCATAACAAAACTGCAGCTTCACCAGTTGTTTTGTAAACTAACAAAAACCAAAAGCAATAAACATTTTCCAATTCCTGGCGGAGCGAATCCATTAATAACACCCAATGGCAGGAGTGGGAAAGAAAATAATTTAGGTCCTACAGAAAGGATTGACAAACGGAGAGACTTGCTAACCTAGCTCACAGTAAAAATGATAAAGAAAATATTAAATCTCGCACAAAATTATTCCTTGTCAAAAGACGGATTGGAAATGGCATAAAAACTAAATCTATTCTTCTTTTTATTGAGATATTCTGCTTGATAAAAAAGAAGCAGCACATAACATAAAAAGTTTCCAGGACGTCCACTACACCACGCCATGTAGCACCAAAAGTGTCCTTGCATGCTAGATTATACCCAGTATGACAAACTCAAACAAGCTACGGAAATTTGAGACTCTGATGCAATTACCAAAATTTCAACCAAGTGCACGTAGCAAAGTTTGCACGAATAGAGGATGTCGTACTCTATTAAGTTATCGTCGGCTTCGCCACGCGGAGACACACTTTTATTTTGTAGTTGGATTTCGCTAGGCGAAATGCTAACTGAATTGTACACTTGATTTTGCCGAGCGGAATCAGAGAGATTGGAACAACTGGTATTGAATTGTGAAAAAAATAGAATAAAAGCGAAGTGGTTATCACCAAATGAAATCAGGTGAACAGACAAGTGTGATCACGAGGCGAGAATTAGCAATCAACAGAATAAAAGCAACTTAAAGCGGGAAACGTGAAATACTGACTGGAGGTGAAAAAACGATGAAGTGTAAAATAAAATAAGAACTAAATTATAACATTTTATCAAACTTTACTGCACTAAATAAAATGGACAATTAACAATGAAAGCACAAGTATCACATACCCCCATTTAGTGAGAAAAAAATGTACAATTAGGACATTTTTTTAATAATAGTAACAGTATTTAAAAAATTAATACTTGGTCCCCGGGTAAATATGTATTAACAATATATTTGCTGGTTATCAGAGCTAGTAATATGTACTATCGTATAATGCAAGTTTCAATGAGTTCGAACTTAATCAGAGTCTGCTTAATTTTCAGCCTCGAAAACTGTCATTGAGACGACTTCTTCTTCGAGAGTCGGGCTACGATAGTCTGCTAAAGCGCGCACTCGAGGGCCAAGGAGCGAAACTGTTCCGATGACCGGATATATGCCTTTTTTCCTCCGGAATTTGTTCAGCCGTAGACTGGTCTGTTTCACCAACGAAACGATTGGTGGTTGGAAATTCTTGACACCCCCTGCTCTATGTGGTCTCTGTGGAGGTGCCGAAGTTGTCGAGTCAGGCAAGGAGTCCTCGAAACCATAGGATGAAGGACTTTGACGGTTTTGGCCAGACAAGTGTTTGTATTTAGTAGACCGAGAAGTGGATGGCGCAATTTGTTGCAGTGCTGAGGTCGGGGCATTCGGTGGATGGAAGATGAGTTCGCTTGGCGAATCAGGCTTCGTTAATTCTGGTTGACTTCAGGAGTTTGGGAATGCAACGCCGCAATCCGCGTGCAGTATTTCATCTCGAAGAAGATACGGCGCTGCCTGGGTCCCGTCGCTCGTGCTTCATTTTCTTATCCCCTTTCAGCTTTCTTGTTTATTCCTCAATTTCTTTCATGGCTTTGAATTCGTTCTTCTATTAGTTTTTCACTAGTGCACGGTCCGCGACGGTCGGTATATACATTCAGGGTTGTCTGGCATTCTTATTGAGTCCCAATTTCTGCAATGCCACTATTGCGAACAGTGACGACCGCCTTCTCCGTTTTGTGGAAAATTTTTGACTGAGCTTCAGGATATTGGAGCCAGGTGCGAGCATTTCGTATAATCCCTCAAGCTTTTTATTAGATCTCCGCTTCCCGTGCACTTAACGAGCGAGTTTTATTTGCACCGCGGGGTCCGATAAAGGTATAAAGGTATAGGCCTGCAAAGCGAGGTATGATAAAATTGAGTCTCTCGCTGTCAGGGCTATTCTTCTCCAATCATTTGCGTCCTTGATCACTTGTGACATGCGCTTGTCGACCTCGATATCGCTTCTATAGCCATTTTCCCACTTGTCGTTAGAACGGATGGCTTTGAGGGTAACCATGCCCTCATCAAAAAAAATTTTGTAATATTCTCGTAGGAGAGATAGGACCACTTAGGTGTAAAACAGATTACGCTCAGCGGGGTATTAGGCTTTCTACCAAAGTGTGCTTTGAAGGGCGAAATCTTTGTTGTTTTCTGTTTAAATATTCGCAGATAGTGAATAATAATTATTTAGTACATGCTTTATGTGGAACGAATTAGTAGCCAAATTTTCCTCATTGATACATGCAAGTCTATTCTTAATTGTCTGTATTAGTCTTTCTACCTGTCCAACAGCTCGATGATCGTTGACAGGAGCTTCAAATTTTCAATAAGATTTTTATTACGGAACTTCTTCACTTGATATCTCACAAGACTTTTTGATTGATCCAAACGAAAGGAACGTGGTATTCGATGACTTTCAATATACATATTTAAACATTTTATTTGCTTTATCAAGTATACATGCAGTAGAAAAACTAGAAAAGCATTTATACCGGCGAGAAAGTAAATTTCATGCCATTTTTTGTCGTAAATTGGTCCTTCAAAATCAATCCGTATTTCCTGGTTCGACTCAGTACATGGTATATGGGTGTGAAACAGCATAGCGGGAATTATTGATATAAGATTCTTACCGATTGCTGTGCAGAGTTTACATTCAGTTGATCTGACGATCAGTTCACTGTTCATGTATGGCCATCCGCAATTTGTAGCCATACATATCATGCCACAGGTACCTGGGTGGCTTGCGTGTATATAATCGATGAGCGCTCCCCGCGAAAAAAATGGGTTTTGCTATCTTTTCGTCTCCTCAGACGCAACCGGAACGCGCATGAAGATCCCACCGATAAGATTGGATCTATGGGTGTAGCTCTTTTAATCTTGCTTCCTTGTTAGTGATGATGCAGTTAGTGCTCGTTAGTGACGCTATCAAAGATTTGATAAAAACTTTCCCTATTATGTTGTCGAAGGTAGAAGTTTGTGAACTAGGTGTGAGTGGTGTGCTTGTGTTTGAGGATGCCGCTGGGGGTGTTAGTGGGAGAAGAATAGAGGGTGGATCCGCTGTGCGGGAGGAGTCACCAAGTCGGACTCTAGTGATTCGCTACTTGGGAAGCATACTGATCTTCTTTGAATTGAATTTAGTTTGATTAGTATTCTGAGGAGAGTTGAAGTGTGATTTAGTCGACTGATTTGAAAAGTGAGATTGGGCGAAAAGCACTGATTTTTTTTCGTTTATTGACTTTAGCAATTATGATTGGAATGTCCATTAATTAGCGGGAAATTAGACTTACAAAATTGCGCTTCTCGCCCCGCGGAATGCTTTACCTTCTGAAATTGGAAAGAGTGCTTAAATCGAGGTGGGTTTTGCTTAGGGATAGGGTATTTGCGACGCGGGGTATACATATTTAGGATTGTTGCTTTGTAACTGATAATTACTAATGGTTTTCCTTTTGCGATTGACAAATGAAACGCATGCGCGTGTAAATGGGTGTATTGTGCTAATTGTATTTATTGAAATCACGCTAGTTTCACTATTAGTAGTGATTCGCGGTGCGCGATTAAATTTTTAAATAAATCGTGTAAATTCGATGAAGATTGATTAAAAGTTAATTTTATTGAGTTGGCGTAAGCGGTATATATTTCAAGTTTTGCGACAAAAATTTCCTCATCATAAGCGGTAACTTTTTAAACTTCTGATTAGGGTTTCGAGTTATGTAGTCGACGAGGCCCATATTAGCGCCTGGCGTATGTTAAATTTCATTTTGATAAGGTGAAGTCTGTCGACCCAACGAGCGAGGCCGCTATTGTATGATTTAATTGAATTATTTTTGTTTTATATTGAAAGAAATGCTCCATGATCTGTGATAACTTTAAATTGTTTACCCTATAAATAGCTTTTTAAAGTATTCATTAGACAAAACTACACCTAGTAGTTCAAACTCGTTAACGCTATATCTATTTTCACAAAAGTTTAGGAATCTAGAAGAAAAAACGACCGGTTTCCAAGCGTCCACAGTTAATTGTTCAAAGGCAGCCCCGAGCTCGGAACGTGAAGCGTCATATTTGACCCTCGTTTCGAGTTGCGGGTTGTAATGGCAGTTTCAAATGGACTTGCGATGCGATTCTTTATTTCTTGATAAAAACTTTTGTGTTTGGTCAAATGAATTTTTGTCATTTTTTTCAATGAAGGACGTAACGGATGGCTAATTTGGGAATGAGTTCACTTATATAATGTACTGATCCAAGAGCAGAACGGAGTTTCTTTAGTATTTTTGGTGCTCCTACTTTTGGAGAGATAAAATTGCACTTATTTTAATTTCGATCGGCAGTTTTCCGGTTGTGAAATATGATAACCAAGCCAGACAATTTCTAAGTAAGCAAAACGACAAATCGGAAAATCAATTCTAAAATTTTCTTCATCGAGTTTTTGAGGAAGTTCAAAACATATTGTTCATGATCTTCTTCTGATTCTTTGCTAACAATTGAAATATCGCCCGGAAAGCAATATGTGTTTTTTAGTCCTATCAATGTGTAATCCATGGACTTTTGAAATTCCGCTGGCATATCTGTGAGACCATAGAATCCAGTTTGAAATCTGTACGCGCTTTTCTCCTTGCCGCTTATTAAACTAAAGTTACAATGATTAGCTGTATTAGGGTCTAAATTTATTTGAATTTATGCATACTTAATGTAGTGGTGATTTGCGACACGGGACCACTAATTTGTTGAGAAATAGATTCGACAAGAGTATTAATTTTTGCCATTTGGTACTTGTTGTTGTGGATTGCTTTATCGAGTACTTTTGAATCAGGTGCATGCATTTTTAGACTGGTCTTTCTAACCCTGACTACCGTCGATTAGATAAAATTTTTGTCAGGGCAATTTATTAGTTTAGTTATGTGTTTTTCATCAAGCATTTTTTCAAGTTCAGTGCTCACTTTGTCTCTCAAATTAATAGGTATGAGTCTCCCTTTTTGATGTCGGGGTGGAAAAAGTTGTGAAATTTTGAATTTTGCTACATGATTGTTACCGAGTATATAGAAAAATGAGCAAAGCTCTATTTAATGAAATGAATACTCTACTCAGAGAGAATTTTTTATTACGTAATCTCTTATCCATATGAACCTTATATCCGTTCCTTTATACGTGGAGAGCTCAGAAAAAAATCGATTAACATAATTTTCGTTGAGCCTACTAAACTAAATCGATAACAGTATTTTTAGGCTTAATATTTTTATGTTTCGAAAACGTATCGGGGACCGATCTGAGCCAAAAATTGGCTCAGACAAAATACTTGCTAACAAAAACAAATAAATTTGCCGAGCCCTGATGATGTGCTTTTTTGCTTTGATGTAACAGTGGACAGTTGCTTTCTTGCTAATAAAACGTTGCTGTCTTCGATTACATAGATCATTATGAATTAAATTTAAGATTGTTTCAATTCTTCAGCTATATTTCTGGTGCCGCATCGGACACCTTTGGATTTACTGAATTTTCGAAATTTGTATAATTACTTTTTTTAGATTTATTGTTGCGATAAGCTTGATTAATAGACACGTTATTTATTATTTTATTATCGTAACTGGAATGGTACAAGGCAAAGAAAAGGTCAAGAAGGTACTGGTCATTCTAGTCACTGGAGCTGAGCAAATGGAAGTTTTTTTAGCCGTTGAAGTCATGAGGCGAGCAAAGATGGAACTAACTCTGGTTGGTTTGCCCTCTGCTGATCCACTTACTTGTTCTCGTGATGTGGTCATCAAACCGGATTGCTCACTTAGCAGTGAAGCTGATTCAACGTGTGCCGCTGTTCTCGTCCCTGGTGGTGCAAAAGTGTTCTGGTGGAGATACAGGAACTGCAGTGAGAACGATAGATCACTGTCGACCGGGAATTGTTGAACGGATTTGACTCGCTTTCTAGACCGGGTCAAAAACTGTATGACTCATCCAAGAAAAACTAGCTCCATCTAGCTAGCCCTCCCTTAACTTTCACGGTCCTTTATCGAGCTATTTTCTCCGGTCACCGATAACTCACCCCACACTTTAGAAAAAAAAACCGCGATTGCGGTGTTTTTGCCGTTTTTGACATAAAATAGTAGCGAAATAATTGAAACAAGTTGACCAGCGTTTGAAAAAAAATTGTCCCTAGCAACCCATAGAAAAAGTTTATCGCGAATGTCAAAATTGCATAAAATTGTCAATTTAAAAAAAGTTCGTCAAGTTTTTCAAATTTGGAAAAAAAATACGTATTGAGAATTTAAGATTTCCGCATTGAAAATAGCGAGATTCTTAAATTAATATTTCCGGATTGGAAATCGCGGAATTGTTAAGATTTCTGTATTGACAATCGCGGAATTCCTAATTTGAGATTTCCGTATTGAAAATAGCGGAATTCTTAAGATTTCCGTACTGAAAATGGTGGAATTCTTACTTTAAGATTTCCGTACTAAAAAACTGTGCATTTAACATCAAGGTTTGGAGTTTGAGCAAAACTCACATCAATTATGTTGTGATAAAAATTTTATATGGTTTTTATACTAGCTGCCAGCTCACTGCATCATGCCATGAAAACTTTGCCTCAAGCGTTACAAGACAGTTTAAAAAAGGATTTATGCATTACCGGGTCTGAGTTTTAATCCCAACGCTTTGAAAGTCCAAAAAACCGCGCAATTTCAATTGAGTCACATCTTTCGTGACATAAAGAGGTTAGTTATATAGCATGATGTGGTGAACATTTCATTGTCGCCTCATCGCAGCAAAAATAATAAGCAGTTAGTACCTCCGCAGCTTATTGCAGTGCTTGAAAAGTATCAGGAGCGCATAGACGCTATAGTGTATTGCCCCAGAGAGGGAGCTCCTGACATTTACGATCAGCTCAAGCGGAGTACTCTGGTTACCATCTATATAGTGAAAGGCATTGTGAAAGACATTCGTAAACAAAAAGATCCTAGTTTACTTCAAGAGTACAGAACGTTACATCAGAAGCCAGCGCTTGAGCTGAGAACAATTACTATAGTGTTTGCACATAAGAACAACCTTCGGTCCATGATAACACGCTCCCGACCAAAAACACTTTCCAAGCGCCGTCGTAAAACGCTTTGCACCCGTCATGCGTTCGAGGTGGTGGAACTCACTCAAGCCTTTGATAACCTGAATGTTTCTTAGTCTTGCGTTGTTGTTGGGGTCTACCCGCTGACTGGCGGTGTGACTTAGTTTACTCACAGGTTACCGGTTAGTTTGTGGTTGGTTCTCTCCAATAGCGCTTTATTAAACGTTTCGCTCTCTCAATTTTTTTGAGTTATTCACTACCGTCCGTTTTCCGCAGGTCATCTGGTTTCATTTTTCCGTTTCCACCTTTTTGTTTCCGTTTCGCCGTGTTTCTTTCTATTCCCCGTTTATCTGTTGTATGAAATAGTATGCTGAGTTTTTGCTGTAGTAAAACTTTTTTATTAGTACGCTAGTTGGTTGTTTGGTCTCGTCCCTTGGTGTGACTTAAGTTTATCCTGCAGTTACGGCTGGTTTGTTTCGTAACTTTCACCACACTTGTTTGCTAGCAATTTGTTGTAGCTTGATTGATTTTGGTAGTATAAATATTTGTTGTCTGGGTATAGTGGTTTGCTAAGGTGTGACTTAAGTTTGTTCTGGGAGTTACGGCTAGTAAATTTCCTGACCTTTTCGACTTTTGGTTATACTACTTCGTTGCCGTAAATTGTTTTGATGTTGGTAGATAAAGCCCCGTAATGAATTGTGGTAGTTTGCCAGGCAGTAGCTTCGCTCCCACTTTCTAGGGTGTGACTTGAGTCCGTTCTGGAGTTACGGCTAGTTTGCTTGGTTGAGTTTGTTGCTGTGGTCTACTAGCATTGTTCTTCCTGCCTCCTCGCTCGTGACTTACCGTCTCCCTCCCGTGATATCCCGGCTTTCCGTTTCGCTCGACGTTTCCGCCCCTTCCGAACGTTTTTCCCGTTTCGCCGCGCGCCGTCCGGCCGACGTCTCCGTCTCGTCTGTGCCATTTTACCGCTTTGTCGCGCGTTGTTCGCCCGACGCTCCCGTTCGTCCGTCCGGTTACCTGTTGTGCCGTGCGTTACTCGTTCAGCGTCTCTTTCCGTCCGTCACGTCTCCCGTTCTGTCCCGTGTCGCGCTTTCTGCACTTAACGCTTTTTCTTTTTTTCGCCGGGTACTACTGTACTCGACAAAAAACTCAGCTCTTTGGCGGTTTGCTAGGAAAACCATCATACTAGGGTTCGGTTTAACCCATTTATGTTGTGTATGTGTGGGTTTTAATTTTTGTAATAGTACCAAATTCAACTTTTGGTTCCTGTTTTGATAAGATCATGGCAACATTGCTGGACAAATTCATTCAACTTAAGAGTGCGAGGGCAAAATTATAGGCTGAATTATTAACATCTATGGTGAAATTAACAATGCTGTGGATAAGCAAGACAAGAAAGTTAAGATTGAACTTCTGATTGTGAAGTGCAAAGATGCTTTTACTAGAGTAGTTATTAAGAATGAAGAGCTCTTTGATCTGGTGTGGAGTGAAGATCCAGATTCTGCCTGTAAGAACCTTGAAAACTGGTTAGAGACTGTAACAAAGAAAACTGGCGAGTTCATTGCTGCTTCTCGAAGGTACATCAATTCGGTCCAAGACAAGGAGACGGCAGAGCAGTATACCTCTCACCATTCAAGATCAGGTTCACACATGACTTCCTCAAAAAGATCAAGTCAGCGTCAACGAGACTTAGAAATATCAAGACGTAAAAGGGAGGAGCATGAGAAACAACATGAGGCAAAGCTGCGCATTGCTAGACAGCGTTTTGAAATTGAAAAACAAAAGAATTTGAATTTGAGCAGCATGAAGAGGATCATCGCAAGCAAGTAGCTGCTGCAGCCCTTGAGTTGATGACAAAATCATCAGCAGACGGGTCTGGTACTGGCAAAATGAACAAGCGCTTTACGGAAAGAAGTTCAATCAAGAGCAATAAACTTGTTCAAGATTGGTCAATTCGTCACCGCCCGAGAACATGGCTGATGTCGCAAATGAAACGATTGTGCAGTTTTCTGGTTCCGTCGCCCAATCCAACCAAGCAATTGTCCAAGTCCTTCTTCAACTCAACCTCTAAACTCACACTCTAATCTCGATACACATGGTCAAATTGAGGCTAACATCAACCTCCCTGTCCATGAGCCGCAAGAACCAAGTAGTAGAACCGATGTAAACAATAATGCACATGTTGCAAGCAACATCATGGAAGAGCAGCAACAGCATCAATAGACGCCTCCATCACCACCAATAAACTTTGGTATGCCAACTTAACTTAACGCCCAACACAGCCCCACAACTGTCTTAAGCAACAAGGCACTTCGATGATTTACAGTTAGACCACCAATTCCCTCGTATGTCGAGCATGCCGAGACAGTTGAACTTAGTGAGCCCTCCGCGTTCACCACCTTTAAATGCACTCGCTAATGCTCCGCTAGCCCCTAATCCCCCGCAAGGACACATAAATGTACTTGCCCTCCCATCCCCCATTTTAAACCCCGTAGCACCGCATTTCCTGTTAATCCCACCAGCATTCCGTTTTGCTCCTTCGCCGCCACAAGCACTCCCACTACACGCCAAGAACCCCGTGTCGAATAATGTCAATCCGTTACCCCCTTCTCCGTCTGCACAATTCCTGTCCTCCGCAAACGTTTTTGTACCACAATTAATTCATCCACCGCCCCCCAAAAAAGGTGTCAGCCCCAAAATTTTCTCTCTATAACACACGCAGCTACTGCATCTCCGGAACCAAACGTCTGGCGTTATCCGGCAGCAGTCCCGTCTAATCCAGTACCACTCGTGGGTATATCCGTTAACAAAAACACCGTACAACCGGCCCCGTTAAGCACCCCTCAGGTCCCTACATCGCTCCGCTCCTCCTTTCATGTACAAGCGGCAGCACGGTCCCAAAATTACGTAACATCAGACTCCATGCAAGCTAATCCATTTAATTCTTCCACAGGTACCGCCCCCACTTTTGTCACTCCGATCATTCCGCCAACGTACGGAGCCACCGTTCAGAAAACGTTGTGTTGGGGTGGCCCACCGCATCCCACACCTTCGGCTCCTTCTTTGGACTCCGCGGATTTGATAAAGCAGTTGGCGGTCGCAATCACTTGTATGAAGAACGATCTATTGCCCGAGTGGAATTTGTCAGAGTACAATGGTGATCTCCTGCAGTGGCATGAATGGTTTGGACAATTTAAAAGCGCCATAGACTCACAGTCCTCGACTGATGATGTCATGTTAACGTACTTAAAAATTCGAAAAGCTAAAACCGCCATTGCTGAGTTCGCAAAAACTGGATTATATATAAGGACGCACTTAAGACACTCGAACGTTAATTTGGCCAACCCCAGACAGTACTCAGTGTACACTTAGACAAACTCAGCTCTTTTCCTCCACTAGGGATGCACAATAGTGATAACATCATAATTTATTCTGCAACAATCGTAAGTCTTTTTGGTGTCCTTATATCACTTTCATATGACTCAGATCTTAAGAGCGCCTCACTTCTTAGCACTGCTGTGAAAAAGCTGCCGCCCAATCTTGGTCACTTTTCATAGTGAAGAAACATTGGGTTCAGCCAACACTCCTTAACTTCAGCGACTGGTTGAATGAGAAGGCCGAGGCACACGACTTAATGAAACAAACGTCATCAAAGGCAAGAACTGAGGATAACATCAACTCAGTAGTCAAGACCAAAGTTGCCTCACGAACTTTTGCTGCTAAGACGCTAACTAAGGTTACTCAGAGACCAGCCTCAACATTGGCAACGCCTCCAATCCATCGCTGCATTGTGTGTAAAGGTAGCCACCGCATCTGGGAGTGTCGGGTATTTAAGGAAAAGTCTCCCACTCAGCGAGCAAGGGTAGTGGCGGAAGCAAAACTGTGCTTCTCATGTTTGAAAGAAAAGCGTATGTTCAGGCAATGCCCAAATCCTAGGAAATGCAAGAAAAACGGTTGCAGCAGCTCCCATAATACACTTCTTCATAGAGCTGGGAAGGTTTATCCATTAAAAGCTCCTTCAACCAACAACAATATTAATTCTAATCCTGGCGCAAGTCAAAGTAAACCTTCTAGTGTCCAATCATCGAGCAAGACCACTATTTTGTCATTTGTGAGTAATGTGAAAAGCCTCCTTCAGGTGACTGATTTACAGTTGACGAGCTCTTCCGGTAAAGATACCACGGCTTTAGTTTTTGTGCGATACCGCTTGCAGTAACTCTTGGGTGTACAATGACCTTGCAAATAGATTTGGTTTGCACGGAACAGCATTGAAACCAACAATCAAGGGTATAAATACCGAGGAGGTTGTAGACACTAAACTAGTTGAATTGACTGTAACCGCGCGCGATACCCAAGCATTTGAACCATCTAAAGTCAGTCCTTACGTAAAGGAAGATTTAAACGTAGGCACCGATTTGATCAACAATAAAGCACTTCAAGAAACTTACCCGCACCTAGCAGTTCTAGACCCGGTTAGGTTACATATTGCTATGGAAACATCTAGAAGATACATGGACAGGATGTGTATCATGCCATCCGCCCGCTAGAGTACTTCGCTGCCGACGAGAAGCGCTCGCCCTTCGCTGTTCGCTTGTCCAAAGGTTGGGTTCTAAGCGGCCCTCTACCGACGTCTTCACGTTTAGTCTCGAATTGTTTTAAAACAAATATGGAGCAGGATTTTAAACTCGCAAGTCAGTTGAAACCTTGGTACGACATCGAGTCGTACGGCGCACTTATGCAAGTAGACACAAGATCCACCGCGGATGCACGTGCGCATTATATTCTTGTGAACACCACAGGTCATAATGGAAAGAAATGACGTCGGAATGCTATGGGCCAAAGATCACATCAAAGTGCTCAACAATTTCTTCTAAGCGCTGGTTCAAATAAAATCATTGGAAAAACAGCTTACGAAAGACCAGTATTGGAATACCATCAAAGAGGACTTGGACAAGGGCTACGTAGTAAAGGTCAAAGATGCTCATGAGGTGGAGAGCCGCCCGGAACGAGACTGGTATCTACCACACCATCCAATTGTTAACCCGAACAAGCCGGGTAAGGTTCGTAAAGCCCTAAGCGTGACAGCTAAATTTAATGCAGCTTCTCTTAATAAGTCTACTCACCGGACCTGACTTACTACGAAACCTAATCTATGTACTCTTGCGGTTCAGACAACATCCATTTGCCGTATCCGCAGACATCGAGGGAATGTTCATCCAAGTTGGAGTGTTACCATGTGATCAGCCATCATTGTGTTTTTTGTGGCCGGAGGACCCCACGTCAAATGTTGTGGTACACCAGTATACGCGCCACATCTTTGGAGCAAAAGGTTTGCCCACCTGCGCCAACTACGCACTTCAGCGCACGGCAAGTGATAATGCTACGAGTACCCAGAAGCTGCGAAAGCGGTCCTTGAGAACTTCTACATGGACGATTACTCAGACTCAGTGGAATCTCCCGAGAGGGCCCTGATTAGGTCTAAGGAATTGGTACATCTTCTCCATCTAGGAGGGTTCTCCATCTCTGGTTGTGAGCAGGGGTACTAACAACACCATCACGAAAAGTTTAACACAGCGCTTGGTGTTAAGTCTCGTGTCAAAGGTCTACGACCCAATTGGTCTTGTCGCACCGTTTTCTTTTGGTGCTCGGTTAATCTTGAAAGACATTTGGCGTGTCAATGGACAAAGTTGGGATGGCGAGTTAGCTAAAGACACAGTTGACAGATTCCTTGTCTGGTGTGTCGATCTGCCGCAGTTAGCTAAGATCACTATAGCAAGAAGTTACTTTTCAGGACCATTCCAACAACTTGAACTCCACATGTTTGGTGGTAGCTCGCAAGACGTATTCGCTGCACTAGGTTTTCTTAGGGCTCAAGTATTTTGCACTTCCGGGGAGATTACAACAGAGGTGGCGTTTGTCTTGGGCAAGGCCCGTGATGCAGCTATGAGGGTAATGACAATTCCTAAGTTGGAAAAACAAGCCGCTCTCGTCTCTGCCCTTTTAAAAAGGGAAGTTTGTCGAGCATTAACGGTCACTGTGGATAAAGTATTTATGTGGACAGATAGTACCATCGTCTTGCAGTGGATAAACTCAACAAATGAACACCCCATCTTCATTGCAAATCGGATTAGTGAAATACTGGAGAACACCAGCGTTGACCAATGGAACCACGTCGCTACTTATGATAATCCGGCAGATGCTGGCACGCGTGGTATGTCCGCTGAAGTTTTACATGTCAGTAGCTGGGTGAGGGGTCCTGACTTCTTGAGAACTAAGCAATACCCTTTCGTACCAAATACTGACGTCGTTGATAACATCAAGCTCGGCGTTGTAACCAAGGAAAAAGATGATGACTCCATCTCATCTTTAGCCGCATCCGTAACCAAGCCCCAAAGCATTCATTTAATCCCGTTTGATAAGTTCTGGTCTTATCAAAAACTATTTCGTGTCACCGCATATATGCTCCGTCTTTTACCATCTCATGAAAATTACTTTACGGTAGACGGCAGCTTAGTGGACCCCGTTGAGCTTGACGAAGCCGAGCGTCATCTCCAGTACTTGGTTCAAGGAGAATCCTTTGATATCGAAAGAAAGGATCTTCTTGACAACGAATCCGTTAAGAGGAGCAGCGGCATTACTCAGTTTACTACGTTTATTGGGCCTCATGGCCTCATCCGTTCCTCTGGTCAACTCCTACGGCTAGTGGAAATTGACTTTGACACTAAGCATCGTATCGTACTGAATGCTTGTCATACTTTTGTTAAAGTGTTCCTGCGGCATACTCATTTGAAGAACCATCATCAGGGCATCGATTACTTACGGTCAAACGTACAGGAACGTTATGCCAACCTTAAACTACGTTCAACACTGCGTTTCATCAAACCAAACTGCGTCTTGTGTAGGAAGTTCCGTGCAGCAACCATTCAACTTATCATCGCAGACCTCCCAAAGGAGAGACTCGCATACCAGTCTCCTCCCTTTACCAACACCGGGTTGATTACTTCGGCCCATTCTACGTCACAGTTCGTCGGACTACCGAGAAGAGGTGGGGAATTCTCTTCACTTGTCTGACTACTCGTGCTGTCCATGTTGAAGTCTTTCCGTCTATGGACACTAGTTCCTGTGTAATGGGAGTGGAGCGGTTTGTCTCCCGTTGTGGTACGCCCGCTATGATTTGGTCAGATAATAGTACAAACTTTATCGGGGCGGAGAAAGCTCCGTGAATGTATCGAAAAATAGAATACGATTAAAATCGCCGCCGGACTTTCACATAAGGGTATTAAGTGGAGGTTCAATCCGCCCCGTGCGCCGCAGCAAGGTGGCGTCTGGGAGCGGTAGGTCCGCAGCTTTAAGAGAGTACTTTATACAATCCTCGGTATGCGTTGCCTCACAGATGGGGTGTCGAATACTACCTTCTGTCTCGTTGAATACGCAATAAACTCACGTCCCTTAACGCCCTTAAGGGCCGACCCGTCAGACGTAGGCGCAATAACACCTAATTTTTTTCTACTTGGTAACCAAGCAACCGCAAATCCGTCCATCGTTGGCGTTGACGAGTTCAATCATGGCAGTCTTACGCCATTGCAATTTGGGCACGTTGGCTCAAATAGTACGTACTCGCTCTGAACTGTAGATCTAAATGGCAGACGCCTGCCGAGCAGCATCTCAAGGTCGGTGATTTAGTTTGGATCGTTGAAGAAAGGAACCCTAGGGGTAACTATCCAACTGATCGGATTGAATAACTCCGATACTGCTCCGACAGCGTTGCTCGCTCCGCCGTTGTACGCACGTTGTCCAGATCGCTCGTCCGCCCGCTCGTTAAGCTTGTACTAATCCTTCCAACGTCTTCTTCCGGGCCGGAGGATGCTACCGAGTAAAAAGCAAAATGAGCAACGCTCTATTTAATGAAATGAACAATCTACTCAGCGAGGAAGTTTTATTACATAATCTCTTAACCATATAAGCCTTATATCCGTTCCTTTATACGTAGAAAGCTCAGAAAAAGTTTATTTAACCTAATTTTCGTTCAGCCTATTAATAAACTAAATCGATTGCGGTCTTCTCAGGCTTATTATTTTTGTGTTCCGAAAACGTATGGGGGACCGATCTGAGCCAAAAATCGGCTCAGACAAAATATTTGCTAACAAAAGCAGATAGATTTGCCGAGCCCTGATGATGTGCTTTTTTGCCTTGATGTAACGGGGGAAAATTGCTTTCTTGCTGATAAAACCTTGCTATCTTCGATTACATAGATCATTATGAAATGAATTTACGATTCTCTGAATTTTTCAGCTATAGTGATTTTTTCATCTTCCAAGTCAAATTGTTAAGAGTGGGAATTGTAAAGCTATCAAACATTGTTTATTTGATTACCTTGTTGTAAAAAGCATTGTGTGACGGCAGGTCCTAGTTGATCAAAGAGATCACGACCGACGAGTGGTTTGAGGCCATCGGCATAGACTGTGAAAGTGGCGGCTGAAGGATGCCAGCTGTTGCTAGTTACGTGTGTTTGGATCTTAACCTCAATTTGTATTGGTTCGTTTGAGAATGTCCGCAATTGTGGCTTAGTGATTTTCCGTACCCAGATTGCAGATGGATTACTAATGAGAACTCGCGTAGCGAGTGAGCTTTTCAAAATACAAGCACTTCCATAGTCAACGAGTAATACTACCGATTTTGATAGGCATATTAAGGGGTTTTTTGTTTTTCGAGGTCGTTGTGAACTGTAGCTACCATGTTATTGTCACCGCTACTGTAGTCGGATTCGTAAATTTTCGATCATGGTTTTAAAAAAATAACGGAATCCTCGGGGGATGGGGTCCTTCATCTACTGTGTTGACCGACTTTTTCTTTGGGTTCTGAGGTTTTCAATTCTTTTGCGAAGTGATTTAACAAACCATAGAGGGGCTAGACGGTTGCCTTGCTTATGGAATATGACCGAGAGGGATACTGAACTGCAGTTACGCTGGCCGGAATAAGAGTCTTGTTGTGTGCTTGAATTTGATGCTGATTTCGCATCCCGAGTTCCATATTTACTGCTAGTTCTAGTGCTTTCTTCGGCTTTTCTGTTTGTTGTAAGAGTTCCTTTTGTATTTCAGGGTCGATTAACCTACGGATGAAGACATCTCGGATCAAAGTTTCTTCCTTACTCTTGGAGTCGCAATTTTAGGCCAATTTTATGAGTTTTCCATAGAAGTGTTTCACAGTTTCTCCTCGGAGTTGTTTGGTGATGAGGAAAACGTGTTGGTCGGAAGTTATCTTCCTAGGCCTGATGAATGCGTCATCAACGATTTTCCAAAATTCGGAAGTTGTGAGAGTGTCAATCATTATGTCAGGAGTCTCCATATTGAGAATTCTGCGCCCCTCCATGCCAATACTGAGATGGAGGAGAGAAACTGCCTTTCGGTCGGCGAGTAGCCATGGCTTGTCTGCGCACAATATTTCGATTTCGATGAGTCTTTGGCATTTGTTTTGCCAATTCAATTTTTGTTGTGAAGTTCGTGCATTGCGTTCTCGTTCTGATTTTTCTGAAGATCCGATGATCGTTATGTCGTATATCGGCTCCGGAGGAAGTTCTACTATTTTAAGTTTTGCGCCGAGAAATATCTACAGAAGGATGTTTTCTTTGGCGAGCAAAGCTAGTTTACTGAATCCTTCACTTTTCCCATCGGTGAGGTGGATCCAGTGTAGGCTTGTCCCAAAAGCGTCTATTCCTAGTGGAGTTCTCGTGCTTGCTGGCTGCGCCATGTCTTAGTTTATTAAGTTCTTTATTCTACTTTTGATCTTGCGGAGCGGAATCAAAGAGATCGGAGCAATGTTACTGAGTTCAGAATGCAGTAGAATAAAAGTAAAGTGGTTAACAACAAATGAAATCAGGTGAAGATACATGTGTGATCACGAGGCGGGAAATAACAATCAACTGAACAAAAGCAGCTTAAAGCGGGAAACGTGAAATATTGACTGGAAGTGAAAAAAGGATGATGGTTAAAATTAAATAAGAACTAAATTATAACATCGTATCAATTTTTACTGCTCTAAATAAAATGCACAATCTTCAATGAAAGCACATGTATCACAGAGGAAGTAGAGTCACATGGATGCGATCAAATTTTTAATCAAAATTCCTAAAACGACAACTGGGGTAGCAAAGATTTGACCAAATGGACAGATGTGAAGGAGAAAATCGAACTACATAATACACTATGTTCATCAAAAACACGAGCCAGTGTTGCGGACAATGCCAAAATTGCACAGATTTTAGCCGTCCACAAATGTCTCAACGCAGCTACAGTCCATATGTAGTTAGAATATGACAGTGGGCTAGATAATTACTCTGGTTCGAGAATGACTGATATACCATAGCCAAAATTTTGCGATAATTGGAGCCCCGAGACCTTAAAATCTTACAGCAGTCTTAAACTTGTTAGAAGTGATTTTAGGCACTGAATTCAATAAGTGGAAAAACATGTAGTCGACCAAGAATCATAGAGTATGCGAGAGAGAATCCGTAACGGTGAACAGAAAAATTCGTTGAGATTAAGTATGACTCATCGGAATACGCGAATAAATAGAATGAAAATAGCTGCAGAGCTATTTCTGGATCCAAATGAGATCAACTGAAGGAGGATTTTGACCTGTTTTGAACAGTTTTTGTTCAAGAGGAAAAACAAAGATTAGACAGCTCAGACTATTCAAGCAACCGACAAACAATATACAACGCTAGAATAGAGCGGTTTGACAAATCACCCACCCATGGAAGAGACAATCTCTCAAACATACACAACAGCTCAAAGAATTTAAGTCTGACTTTCAAATCATGGTAAAACTCATACAGCAAAACAGTATGTGAGGAGCAATGTATAATCAGTTTATTAAAGGTCTTCACAGAAGGCGAAACGATAGATATTGAGAAGCAATAGCAACCAACTCACTTATGAAGCAGGAAAGACGTGATGGTTTCATAGAAATATCGAGAAACAAGCGAGCTTCGATTTAATTATTTTCATAAGGTCAAAAAGAATTTATGTCATGAACTTAAGTTGATTGGATAATTAATTGCAACAAAATATACTTCGTTATATCTCTCGTTTTCCTCTTGCGCTATTATTTTCCTATTTACCTATCAATCAGATATCATATGTAGAATTATTCTGTGGGTAAGAGAACATATGTTCTCTTACCCACAGATTAATATCTTTAAGAGCTGCGACACTCAACATGCCAATCTTGCCAAACAATTTGCATTAATCGATTTTCTAATTTATTTTGAACAGAACAATTTTCCTTATATTGACTCAAATTGCGATGCTTATGCAAGAAGAAAGAATTACTAAATCTTTTTTGAAACGAAGGTTTCAAAAAAGAAAAACAACTAATAGGAACGGCAGCAACTAATGCTTTTGTTTTTGTTTTCCTTGCCCTTCTTTTTACTGAGAAATTTCGACAGATTTCAGCTTTTTTTTCTGGTAAATGAACATTGGGTACTATCTCATTTTTATAAGAAGTCAAGATCACTAAAGTAGGAGATCGATGGCGTTAAAAACTTTGCGAAAATCAATCAGTAGTTGCTGCTATGAAACGTCAAAAAAAACGATATTTTTTATACTCTAGAAGTGTAGGAACTTATGTTTGGTCCGAAGCGCAAGGCAGTTTTAGTGGGAAGATGAACTATATGCTCAACTGGGTTTCTTTGTTCCGTCAATTTTGGGCAATCGATTTTTTAATCGATTTTTATAATTGGTCTCGTTAGAAGTGGCGTCTCACCGTATAATGTAAAACAAGAACGTTTTTTCTGCATTTTGTTTACTTCAAAGAATTGTCGGCATTTAAAACATCGAGAATACTTGATTGGGTTCCGTTGTCTCTGTTAACATTGTTGCGTAATTGTTGCTCAATTTCTTGTCAATTTTGCAAAAGCACTTTAAGGTTGTTGCAATTTTGTTACATCAATTCATATTGTTTCGCCAAAAACAGCACTAATATGCTTCTTTAACTCAACTTCTTTAAACTGAAATCAGGTATTGACCTTGTGTTGACACAACCTTCGCAAACTCAGAACAATTCTAGTTTCGCTTCCGCTTCTTATCAGAGGGTTCTGAAAAAAAGCTATACTGTTTTTGCTCTAATTTATTTCAATAAATATAAAAATTTAATCCAACAATTTATGATATTTTAAGATCGTTTCAACAAATTATTTTCTGATAAATTCATTTGATAATTTTCTTCCTTAATTTCTATACTTTGGATAACTTTTCGCTATAATTTTTTGCCAACAGCGTGTCTGCTAACCAATATCTGTTGACGTTTTACATTGCTCATATTTTCCAAGCAATTTCCGACTGCAAATACACCTATATATACGCGGATTAGAGTCAGGTGAGATTGCTCGGAAATCGTTAAATTAATAAGGATTGACAACCAGCCTTTCATTCTTGACCCAGACGTTTGGTTTTTCTTGTTTTGAGTAACCATTTCTCAAATGAGAAAATGAAAAAGTGAGAGAGGTGTAATTAAAAGAGGGTGCAAGAGAGAAACGTTGAGACGTGTTGAGAGACGTGTTGAACAAAGAGGTGTACATTTTGGCAACAATATAAAACGTAGCAGGACAAGTCCTGAATGACAACGCAGAGAAATGAACTATCTAATGACCTGACGATAAACTTTTTTTCAACAACACCAAACCTGGGGAGCCAACAAAGCCCATGACGCACCCTATAAGCGCACAAATGAACAAAAATTCTAACTAATTAGAAAATTTATTTTTCTAAGATTTTGCGTTTTCAGGATCAATAAAAGTAACGACAATTTGGTTAACAAAACGACTATACACATACATGAAACGAGTTCACATAACGAAACTCTCGAAAACAACGACAAAACATTTAAAAAGATGCAAAGACACAAAAATGAAAAATAAAATCAGAACATTTGAAAATCTCTGCCGTCAATGCAAAATGCATGAAATTGGACAAAATCAATCGGCACCAGAAGCCAAAAAAAACTGTTATTTGTTAGACTAAGAGATAAGAACTCACGAAAAACAAGTTTATGCAAGAAGAAAGAATCACTAACTATTTTTTGAAACGAAAGTGTCAAAAAAGAAAAACAACTAATATGAACGGCAGCAACTAATGAAATTTGTTCATTCTAAAATAAAAATTGATAAAACCTGTCATTAAAGAGAATAAATGAGAAGACAACAAAAACTTAACCGATTTTCGCAAAGAAAAATTAGAATAAAAATGTCGTAAGAACCAAAGAAAGCAATACGTACGGACTGAAACAATAATTTCATATAGTTGAAAACTGATTAGCAATCTAAATGATCCTTTAGAAACGAGATTTAACGATAACGCCATAATAGGTACAATATGCACGAGCAAAAAAAACAAATTTTGGTTTGTTTGGTTATTGTCAAACCACATCATGCAGCTTTGATCTGACTTTTTGATACGCTTAGAGGTTTTTGGCCGTGCTCTGAATAACAATCTCAACAGAATTTTCAAATGAAAAACTAAAAAAACTGTTTAACTTCTGCAAAAAGTCGTCTTTAATGTAATTTCTGATAAAGCTTAAACTTTTAATCAATTAAAACGTTCATAGCAATAAAAAAGCATAACTCAAAATAAAAAAGAACCCAAACTACGACAAAAAAGTACATTATTGTTGTTATTTTAGTCGCACTTTAAATTGAATTGAACTCAAAGTTTGTTTACTGTTTCAAAAATGTCTACTGCTTACCGTAATGTTTGTTTCAGTCGTCTCAAGCTAAACGAATTATTTCTTCAATGATCTTGTTTGCAAAAGACTTTTGGGAACAGCTGATTTTAACTCTAACAAAGACAGATTTCAATTGCGTTGCTTGTCAATTGAATCTTGGCCAACTTCGAAAAACAAAGTTAGTACAGGGAAAAAGGAAATCCTATTGAAAACATTATTGCTTCATTGAAGTAATAATATTACCGATCCGGTGAAAAATTACGTAGATTACAGTCAGGTGCGTTTCTGACTGTAACCTACGTATTTCATTTCTGTTTAATAGGCCATGAAAATCATGCCTAAAATTACTGAGTGTAAAGTTCCAGTATAGCGTTTGCTTGCGCTGTTTCTTTTTCAACTTGTAAAATCACAATATTTTCTTTCTAATCCGAAAAAATTAGTCCAAAAAATGGCCAGATATCTTTATAATTTGTCGATTTTTAATTCTAATTTATTAGAAGAATCAACAACTACACTTAAGCTAACTTCATGTGGTTCATTTAGAAAATAAACCAACAAGAAAAGCACGAACTATTTTAGAAAATTAAATTCTGATTTCATAAAAAGTTTTAATGAAGTTAAACATAGTTTTAATGTAGTATTCAGTCGAGAGAACAATGTAAAGAAGTCCAGCAATCAATATTTGTATAATTAAAACCAATGATAGGTTTTTCTTGCTAGTCAATTGCAATTAACTGTTACAGAAATATATCCATAGTAAGTTAACTGCTTTAAAAGGGTTTTAGTAAACAAATTATTGTAAACCATACAATGGCTGTTCGATCATCGAACTTTTCAAATTAGAAACGCCAATGTCATCTATAGCTAGTTATAATTGGGTCACTAGTTGATGTTCAAGTTATAGTTACAGTTAGAGCTTCAATACAGCAAACCTGATATCTTGATCTTATATTACTAATTTATGCTTTTAGCAATCAGTTGTTCTTAAAAATTGCGGACAAAATCAACACAGAAACAGACAATATTTCAAAAATTTGCTATTTTTAAAAAATATATTGCGATTATATCACTAGCAATCATTAATTGCCAGCTTAATGCTACTACCGAAAACTTAGAAACAATAATATTTTTGTGCAAATTGCAGCAATTTTTCTTCCTTATTCCAAGCCAAAAAGTGATCAGTTCTACCTCTAAGCTGGCTTCAATCACTGCAATGGACAGTGAGCCAGAACTTGATTCAAAACTTCCGGAGTGTCCTGTTTGCAAAGATGTCCTGGACGACCCGCGTCAACTATCCTGTGGTCATTGTTTTTGTGGACCTCACAAAAAATGCTTTTACACTCTTTTACAACCCGATAATCTACTCAAATGCGCTTTGTGTAATAGTAATCGAATCTATCGCGCCCATGTATGGCCTTAGAGAGTTTTTGAGCCAGCAGAGAGCATTGACTACTAACCAAAAGGCTTCTGAAAGTCGAGAACCGGATGGTCAATGTTTGTACTGCTCAGATCACCCCAAAACGAAGAGCAAATACTGGTGCAAAAATTGCGAAACTTTGCTTTGTAGTTTGTGTCTTGAAGAGCCGGAGCACTTAGAACATCGATTTATTTTGTTCCAGGCAAATATCAGAACAATTTTAACCGAAAGTCTCTCGAAGCTCACAGGCGAGAAAAATATCCGAACTCAACAGCTTCAGAAAAAAATAGAAAAAGCAAAACTGATTTCAAAGTCGGTTCAAATTCCGTTAAACCAGTTATCAGAAGCTAAAAAAGAGCTAAAACGAGAACTGGACGTTTTGAAGTCAAACTGGTCCAAGCTTGAAAATATCGCTTCGGGTGCTGAAACCAATCCAGATCTGACCCTGGTCCGATGGCTTTTGACAGCTCAATTCCAAATTCCAAACTCAGCTGAAACTCAAATTGAAGTTAATGAACTGAACAGCTTGATCGCTGACCGACGTGAACAAGACTCTCAGACGGTTACTCAGGATTCGGTTCTCAAAGTAGACAAAGAAACCGAAACAGATCTTAAACCACATCACAATAACAGCACGCAAGCTTGTGAGAGCGGTTCCGTTACTTCTTCAAAATTGGAAGCGAGCACTCAAGTTGATGCAGGTTCTGCAGAATCAGCTACAATCATACATATGAACAATTTTGGAAATAATCACTCACAAACATTTGGCACCTTAGCTACGAACTGCCCCCCAATTATCCGTGATTCTCTGTTTTTCGAACCTTTTTACGTTTATTTACCTCTTGACATGTCGCTGCAAACTGAAATCATCATCTGGTCTCAAGTCTCAACCAGACTCTGCACGTTCCGGCTGGGAATCGAACGGTGGAGGAACAACAACTTACGAGTTCATATTGAAACTCGTCACTCCATACGACACTTGACAATAAGTGCAACTTTAAAAAACTTGAAAGATGGGGGAGATTTTTGTCTCTGGCGGGATTTCGTGATTGATGGGAGGATAAATCACCTCTGGAGACAAACAGACCTTGACTGGACAAAGATTTCCGATTCACTGCCAGGAATTGTCCAGATACTGGTCGAGTTCAGAATGGATTACTCATTTCTGGGGAACAAATAACAAGGCATTGACAGCGAAAATTGTTGAAAAACTTTACTCATATGACCAAAAACATCTACATAAAAAGAATCCCGTTTTCATTAGCTGTTAATAAACTTTAGACAATTTAATATGTTATTTCCACTATACCCTCGTTTAGACCTCGACTTCTGAAAAAACTTTTTAATTTCACTGGATCCTGACTATAAATGCACGCGCTGTCCAGCACATAATGCAGTAGAATTGTTGAAATCTTGTTGCCATTTAAATTTCTGGCAATATTCGTTTTACATTAGCCCAATTCCAAATTTTCATTAAATTTCTCATTTACCCGAAAATTACTTATTACTTAAAAATTACCTGATACTTAAAAATAAAATTACTTATTTTAGTTATATATCGACGTTGATCTTGCATTCGATAATTTTGCACTATCGATAATTTTGACTACTGTTTCAATTTGTAAATCAGGGGACCCTGTAATATATCAGTGGAATCATCTCGTCATTTTCCAGTTTTCGGTTCAAATATCGTCCTGAACTTAGTAGCACATTAAAATCTCTATCAATGAGCGTTGATTATAATCCGTTCGCTTTTTTACTTTTTGTTTTAAAAAGGATTGATACCGAATTTGCAATTTTAGTGACGCTGGAGCACTAAAGTAAGCGAAACAAGGAGTAGATCCAAGCGTAAAATTTTTGGACCTACTTTTAAAATGGAGTAAGAAACCGTCGTTTGACAAGATTTTTTGGTCTCTCAAAAAAATTTGAGTGCGATTTTAATTTTTTCTATTTTTCTTCTGATGTTCTCAAGAATGCTACTAAAGATCATACATGTCTCCTAAAGGTGCATAGTTGAAACTTAAAAGTAAAATACAACGAAATAATTTGAAACTATATAATTTTGTATATCATAGTTTTTAAATTTCGCGCTATTTTGTTTTTTTCTGTTGCATTATTGCATTGCCCCTTTAAAATATGTCCCATTATTTTTCTAATAAAAAATTTTTGAACATGCAAAAAGGGTGAACTCTTCCGTTTTGCATGATCTTTTCTTCAGTCTTATCGGTGAACCTCATTATTGAGGAGTCACATTAGATTTATAGTGAGCCATTATCGAGCAATCTCAATGTTTCAAATAGATAATACACAGTTTTTATCATTTCAATATTTGTTTTTGTAAAATCTTGCTGAATTTCTAAGAATAGCAAATATAGAAAATTCTTGGAAATTGCCTAACATTTTCGAAGCACATTACTCATTACAAACTTGATGTGACTACTCATTACTGCGACTAAGCAATCACACTTTAAAAAGATATTGGCGAATTTGAAAAGTTCACTACCAATACACGAAAACCCAGGTTTTAAAAAGTCGTAAAAATGTAATAAAATGAATTAAAAAATCACAGAATACCAATGGATCCTGTCACTAATTAATAATCCCATCATTAAAGTAACAATACTGCATAAAAAACAAATGTAGTTAATTCCTGATGCAATTTTATTGCTTTAATGACAATGCTTCATTAACGACAGGATCATTTGGTTTTGTCAGAAAGTATTAGGGGGTCTAAGCAGGTGCAACTGCTGTAAAAATGGACCAGCACTGGATTTAAACTAGCATCTCTACCATGCAAGCCTAATGCCTCGACATTTAAACCAACTGGTTTTAAGCTCTCGATCGTGGGCACCTCTTATAGCCCTTTTATGTGTACTTTTTTGCTCCGCAAGACTTCTTTGACTCAAGCCAAGTATACGTTGAAAAAGTAAAGCTTCTTATTAAACTATTCCAAGCTTATCTTGTGCACAATTTACATTAGGTTGTTGTCTCTTAATCTTCTAACAGAAAGCACATCAATAATTTATTTAATGCTTTCAGATTACATCAAAGAGTTTTTAATTTGATGTTCGTTTCCTAACTATTAGTATTTTATTGCGTATGCCCATGTTAGTTATCTTTTTGCTACTTTATCTCTTGACCTAATATTGCAGGTCTGATCGTAATTCTATGGAGGCATGCTTTTTCGCGTTTGAATTTAGAGCTCTTGTCTTAGACATTTCTTCTGTTCTGGACAATTTCGAAATGGCCTTAGGTTGTAGTGCAAAATCAAAAATACAATTTTCCGAGAACTACGACTACAGACGAAACATTTTGTATATTTTGTAGCCAAGAGCAGATAAAATACAAATACAAATACAGGAACCTCAGAAAATGATTCCTTGGGCTGATAAAATTTTCCTCATTTTGTTTTTTGCGCAAACCATTTGCATTTTTATCTTCCATGAATGTTGAGAACATTTTATTGCCGAAATCATTCCAGGATAAAAACGAAAAATAAGACGTTAGAAGTGAAACAGTCAATTTCTGTTTCATTTTCTTTTCTGAAAAGAATGTTATCAAAACTTTTGTGTTTAACAAGCAATAGCCCAAATTTGACCTTGAACTTAGGGAATTAAAAACTGTTCAAAATATCCGGTCAAAAGAAAAAATACTAATTTTTGACTATGCACAATCGAAGAACTAAAATAGCTAAAATGCGCTTGAACGAGAACCGAGAAACGAAGGGATCCAAGTAAAAACCATACAAAAATTAAAATTTGGAGCTGAGCATCAGAGAAGTTTTACTTGATCAGTTAAAGAATGCGCGAAAACCAGAGTGAATTATTTACCGTCCACAGCTAGATCCAGGGCGGGTGTACTTTTGTCATTTTTCGTCACACTTATCGGACAGGAAGTCTCAAGTCGATTGCAAACACTCTTCACTAAAACTTTTTCCATCGAGTAGTGAAAGGTGTATTTCATTGCTTTTCGTCCAGTTTATCAACAACCAAAAAGAATGTTTACTGTATGTCTTTGATCATGCGGGGACTCATTCAATTCTACTACCAATTCATGTATTGTTTCAGAACTTTAATATCCGCAATCCCTTTCGTATAAAGAAGTTCTAAAAAATCTAATTAGCATGGTTAGAACATTGTGCGTATACAAATCCTCCTTATCTTTTTATATTAAAAAAACAGATTAAAAAACATCAAATATCAAATAAAACAAATATTTTGAGTTCAAGCCAGTTCTCTAGCAACGAGTTATCATGACTTCAGCTTTTTAACACCTAGTACACTGTTTGTACAGTTTTCATGCACGTTTCTATTGATATCAGGGTTAATTTCGTTAATATCAGGGTTAATATCAGGGTTATTACTAATCTAGCTACTAATCACTCCCTCAATCTCGCCCAAAAAATTCAGTTGGATCTATGCACTGCATTCTAGCACCTTCCAATTCTTTCGCTAATCACCGACGATTCCTGATTGATCGGAAACATTATATTTTTGAAAAGGGTCTTTTGTTCTTATTCTCAAAATATCTATAGAATTAAAAACTTTAGCTTGTTTGGACAATCGATTGCACTGCATCCCAAAACTTGAGGTCACTTTTCTGAACCCAATTTTTGCTTTGTCAAGCAATCTTGTTCCATTTTTCGAGTAGCTAGTACAATTCCGTCGCTCAGATACTTTCCTTGAGCCTGTTACTTTTTTGGTGCCGTTTACATTGATTGGCAAAAGTAAAAATGTAAAAGTGACTTTTTACATGGTAACCTAACCTTTTTTGAAGTCAATTTAACTCGACGTAATTTTCCCGATTCCATTTTTGTACCAAGCGACAGACAAATAACAATGATCTCATTAATTCTTATTCATAATCTTATTACAATTCATATTCAACTTCAAGTCATTTATTTATAGCTAACACAAATAGGAACAAAATTTTGTGTAGGATTTTTTTTCATTTGGATCAACTCGAAATTTAACAGATCTAAATTGCAAAAAATTACATACAAGCCAAAATAACGAGAAAATCAGAGTTATCCAGTTTTCCGTAAATAGCATTATGTTGAGTCCCGCGTGAAATCTGTTCATCTCAATCATTACTTCGCCAACTTAAGCAATAATTTGAATTGTGAATTCAAGAAATTTGGTAAAATTTGAACAGATAGTATCATTAGTGTAGGATTTAGAAGTTGTTCTCTGGGGTTTCCACCCCCTTCGCAGTTCACATCAGTTTTATCTTATCAGGGCACCCACTCGCTGAGCCAAATAGGCTTTTGGTGTGTCCTTGTTGGATGTATTTCTTTGGTTCCATATTTTTGAGGCTTGCATCTCAAATATTACTGCATTTCAATGAAATAAAATCTTATCTTCTTAAGTATGTTACCGTTTTAACAACTGCAGACCAATAGCTGCACAGATTGTCGATGTGAAATTACTGACATCGTCAATGCCACACACTACGAGATCCCTTCTCCATGATATTTAGATCCCTAGTACAGCCCTTCAATTGCCCCCAAAGTTTCTTACGCAAACCTATTTCAAACAATTTTTTTGTTCTCAAAAACCTCAATTTATCATTCACAAGTTTACTCAAATCAAACATAAACCGACTAACGTTGGACCAATTGCTTGGATTATTGAAGGGTGCAGGAGGTGAAAGTGAAAGAATGTTCTAGAAGAAAATGGTCAAGCACACATTTTGCATTAAGACACACGCGTTTACAATAATTGCTTCAAACTTCGTTCGAGAGCAACTAATAACTCCAGAAAAAGATAACACAGGAATCGTTCACCATCTTAATCTGATCTTAAACACAGGTCACTGCAAACTTTTGAAAAAAAAACAATCTTGGGTATCGTCTAATTTAATCATTTCCAACGATTCATTTGTACACCATTTTTACAAACTTAAATATGCCAAAACCAATGATACTAAACCAACAACCACCCCAGTGTTTATTAACAGCATCAATTTCGGGTCTGGCTCCTCTTGATCTCTACAAGCTGAGCTGTCCTTTAAAGTTATCCTGTCCTCATTACACTTTTCTGCTACTGAATTTTTGCTCAATGAATTTTCCATCAACATATCCAATTGATTTTCGTCATAACTTACAAGAAGTGGCAACTTTGATTCTTCATTTGTAATAAAAGTCCTAGCTGGTAATGCGATATTCTTTGGCATTTTTGCTGTTGCTTGACCAGTTCTGTCAAAAACTTGTGACATTCTAAAGAAAATAGTTTCGGTCAAGTCAGCAGCAATATCTGCTAAAACGTCTTCCCAAGTCCTGTCTGATAATCGGTTCAGAATTCCTACAACTGAAACACTTCCTGTCAAGCTCACAGACATTCTGGCCACTTCCGCTGAACTTGTTCCAGATTCATCGTTTTGGTCAATCGAGAACTTTGCAGCTTCGAAAATATCAAAAGATATACTGTTTTCCTGTTCGGGCAAATCATTGCTAACCAATTCCCGATTGTTCAAACATTTATCGCCAAGCACTATAAAACAGTTTTGCGGGTCCAATTGCTTTTTAAACGTCTCCGCAATTTTTTCTAAAACTGAGTTGTAATCTGCAAACTCTGCGGTAGCAAGCTTGAGATCTAACTTGACGCAAACTTGGTATCTAACTAACTGGTCAATGGTCTTCGTTGGTGATAATTTAATATCGACTGAATTTACATCTGTAACTTTATTTTCGCCAATTTCGAAAGCCATTGCTTGCAACTTTTCCGTACTCACATCGTAGTAGAAACCAATTAAAGAACAAACACGCCGATTTAAATCTGTAAGCTGAAAATTTAGATTGAGCAAAGCTTTCGATAAAGAACTTCTGACATTTGCGGGAGATAAATTTTCAACAGAATCTCCCCTGTTGTCATCTGATTGGCTCTGGAATGTTATCAGGAATCCTAATAAGGAACTGTTTTTTTCTCCACAGTTGTATATTATCTTTCGTGATTGAATTTTAACACCGACCGTATGCTATGATAATTTTTGGGTGTGATATAATATAACTCAACCCGCACCCACTAACAAATATTGTTTACGAATCACCGACTTTTAGAACCCCATTGTCGCTAATGTTACGAAGTAAACAAAACAACGAATTTTAGCCAATCAGATTCGAGTATTTCTAAACTTTAAAATAAGAATTAAATACGTTCTAATATACGTAGAATGTTCCGAAAAAGTTCATTTAACCTAATTTTAAGTAAATATAATCACTATATGTATCGATTAAGCTGGTTTTCGGCTTAATATTTTTAGGTTTTCTAGACAATTGCCGATTGAATACGAACTGATTTTACGTCAATAACATCAGACAAAAAACCAGTAAAAGAGCATCGAAAAAACCTTGCCGTCTAAGTTTTCACTTGTTGTCTTGATCGTTACTTTGTACATTACTGATACTGACACGTTGCATTGATCGTTAAAACTATACGTTGCTATATGTCGAAAAAAGTTGAATTAAATCATCGAACTACAGTTTTAGACTGAGTTATATTGGTGCCGCGAAAACGAATCCAGCTCTTTGTTGAGTTCTCGTCCACACAAGGTTCCCTGAAGATTGCACACAGAAATAAATTTACAGGAGGGGCAAATTTTATCTGAACAGTCCTCAGGCAAAGTGAAGGGGACCTACAGCATTTACAAGGAAGTGAACGGGGATGCTGTTGAGAGACTAGAGAGTGGAGCTCCCTATGTGGAAAGAGCATTCCTTGCCGTATCCAACATTATCTATGGAATGTCGTGGAACGGAGTTGAGCGTACGTAGCCAGGGATTGCCAGAACAGCTGTGCTGCTACTCTGTGGCCTAATTGGAGTGCATTTTTTCAACGTGGAAACTCGTCCGTCCAAAGTGTGGGTACCAGTTGATGCAAGATCTTGAGTTTTGTCGTGGATAGCCGGCTGTGATCGGTACGGCTGTGCTTTCGTCAGACAACAATAGCGAAACTGCTCCCCATCGACATCATCATCACAAAGAAATGGAGAGTGAAATTCTGGGACTTTTACGAAGAAAAAGAATCAACTGACCTCCATTTCAAAATGATGATGGGCAGCAATCAGGGATAAAGAGAAAAAACTGTGAGAACTTTTTTTTGAAACCTTATTGCAGTAATTTGATAAAATTTTAGACGGCAAAAACCCAACCCGTTTTTTTCCGATATTTTTGGTGGGGTAGTTAAATTTAACTAAAATTTGGTATACATTGGTATGGAGCCCCGCAAACCTATATTTCGAGCCGAAAAAACATCGATTTTGATAATTTTCGGTAGATATACCGAAATTCGAAAAAATTGATACAGTCGGTTCGTATATCAAAAAATAACTTCTAATATAGAGAAGTTTGAGAGAACATTGCTGTAAATTGTTCAATTTTGAAAACTTTTGGTCAATATTGAGGCAATTCCAAAAAATTTAAAAAATTATAACCGAATATTGATAAACGAGCATAGTCTTTTCGAGCATAAAGTCGTCCAATTTACTGAATTACCGTTCCGTTTTCAGAAAATTGCAGAAATGTTGACCAAAAATAGAAAAAATTGAACAAAAACATAAAATTTTGACAAATTGGTCAAAAAACCAATTTTCCAGCAAGAAGCTTCGTTAATTGAGTGAAACTCATTACACAGAAAAAGTTGTGAAAATTTTCACGACCTCCGGCCTACTGTAAAAAATTATTTAATTCCTATAATTTTCTCCTCGATCGTTTATGTACCGTTTCGCCCGCATCCTTTTTGTCCTTTCGCTCTTCAATTCTCCGTGTCTCATTTTTTTTTAATAACGTCGCTCTCCCAAAACTTCGCTTTTCGTTTTCTTCCGCTACCTTTCCGGATTTCAGTGTAGTATGTCATATGTAATGAAGTATGTTGTTGTTTTTGCTGTAGTATGTTGAGTATGCTAGTATGCTGGTTTGTTGTTTAGGTCTTATAGCTTTCTAGGGTGTGACTTAAGTTTATTCTCGAGTTACGGCTGGATTGTTCTTTGACTTTTCAACTTAACTAATTCACTAGCCTTCCTGTTGTAGTATATTGATTTTGTTGCTCTATGTTTGTGTGTACCTGTATGATTGCTAGTTGGTTTGGTCTTGTTGCCTTCTAGGGTGTGACTTAAGTTCATTCTCGAGTTACGGCTGGATTGTTTCTTGACTTTCACAACTGTCATATTTTACAAATACACTTCTGTAGTTTATTTAATTTTGCTGTAGTTTGTTTAATACCGTTAGTATGCTGATTGTTTGTTGGGGTTTGGGTTTTGCTAGGATGTGACTTAAGTTTATTCTGGAGTTACGGCTAGTAAATTTCTCGACCTTTGCATGCTTTTAGTGTACTACTGCATTGCTGTAAATTAGTTTCTCGTTAAATTTGTCGTTATAGCCCCATAATGAACTATATTAGATTGTCTTGCAGTAGCTTCTCTCCTTCTTCTTAGGGTGTGACTTAAGTTTGTTCTGGAGTTACGGCTAGGTTGTTTGCTTGAGTTTTTTGCTGTGGTCTGCTAACATAGTTCTATCCAACCTCAATTCTAACTAACAAATATTGTTTACGAATCACCGACTTTTAGAACCCCATTGTCGCTAAAGAACACTTTGAAAACTTTCCAAGTTGTTATACGGCACTGTACTGATTGAAATACCAAATCTAAAAACAGAATTGATTCGATATCTCAAAAAGCACAGCCCCACCTCTTATTAAAATTCAGTTATAAGAAACTTCGTTCGGAAATGGAATAAACTTCCAAGAGCTCTAAGAAAGGAAAAATCAAAGAAAAAATTTTAAAAAGAATTAAATGAAGAGATGCAAAAAAGACGCGAACGAGTTCCAATGGACAACAAAATTGAAGGCTTTAAAAGTTTATTTTTATAAAATAATTCACGAAAACTAGAAACTGAACCTTGGTTTTTTTTAAATATATTTAGTTATTCAAAGGAAATGTCGTACGTTTGATTTATAATATTACAACATGTAACTTTACCTTGGGTTTATTCGAATTTACATGTTTGAGATTTTTTAAAAAAAAGACGGCGGGACTTTATAATGTTAATCCATAGCATACCAACTGCAAAAAAAACAATTTCGCTCTTTATTTATCAGCGACAAACTCAGAAGATGACCATTGTCGACTTAATCAGATGAGAAATTTTAAAATACACTAAAATACATTTTAAAATTTGTTCAGAAATTCACTTTACTAAAAAAAAACAAATGTTTACATAAAAAATGGGATCTATTCTGCCCCCCCCCCCCCCAGTGTTTTTTATGACCCCCCGTTGCAAATTCTATAATGTTATATAGCACGTTACTATGTAAGAAAATAGCACGTGCGTCTGGGGGTCATAAAAGATTCATGCTCACTAGGCTGGGGGTCCAAAAATGATCCAAAAATGAAAACTAGATCCAAAAATGGAAACTTAGTTTATGTTCAGGAAAACATGAAGAAACAGATCCCTATAAGATGAATTCCAGCCACAACGTGGGATATCAAAGATGTCAAGCACGTCTCTGGGTCTCTGACGTTCGATGAATTCAGATTGTCCGATTTAACTGCGTCTAAAACTACTGCCTCATTTTCTTTCGATGCCAGACCAACTAATGAGTAAACGCCAGGCGAGGACTTTTTGAACGTGTCCTTTAAGTTGGTAACCACGGATACGCTCACAACCATACCCGAGATCTGAAACAAACACGCAATTTGATGGACTAAGTTTCGATCACAATTCGGACCTTCCCTGTTAATATCCCCTTAACTTCTTATTGGGGGTCAATATGCGGTAAGAAAAACTGTTGCAGAAAATTGAAGACAGGATCAGACGGTGCTTAGATAAAAGCAGAGCCCAGCTTAGCGGTCATATAACTAAATCCCTCCCTCCATTATGGTAAACATACAATAATGGTGGACTATAAATTTTGTCAGGGGGTGGGGGGGGGGGGTTATATAGAGGGGAAACCTCAAAAGTGCACTTAAGAAACGCTCCAAAAATGTTGACTTTTTTGAAAAAATGAATAAATCTCGAGAAAAACGATATTGTACATCAGACACGAAGTGGAGGTCAGCTCGTGCGAGTCTTCACGTGCTACAGAGTTATTCAGGGTACCACTTAAACTTGACCGGAAAGTTTTAATTCATCTCAGAGAATAAGTCTATTTGTATAATCCTAAAGCTACTAGAAACCCCTTTACTCTTCGAAAGTTTAGTTTTCTACTCTTCAAGCAAGCAAAAATTTAAAAAATCAATTCAATCAACCGAACGGCACAAAAAATTAAGTTTAACAAAGACTCTAAATTAACAAAACTCATTATTGTCGATAATAACTCACTTTCAAGAACAAGCTGCAGTAATCTTCTGAACGAACATGTAACGAACAACTTTATTCGTTTAAAACTTTGCCGCTTCAGTAGAACCTAACCCATTAATCATGCAGCTAGATATCAGAGCTTTGCAATTGAACTTAAAAATGTTATTGTAAAAACGTCTCAAAAACTTTGGATTTTTGGTTTCTGGAATGCAATTTCAGTAACATATCGAAGTTGAATTCCAGGGTTTCACGAAAATTTTGGCGAAATGATTTATTTTTAAAATAGGTTTTACGTAATTTATAGGATGAAGGTTTCATCCCCTATTATTCAACGTGTCCTGATCAGGTTTTCTTCCCCTGTTCAATCCAAAATTTAAATGAATCGGAACTAGACTCAGCAACAATACGACGCATCTCTACGATGTGTAAACAAAAAGATCAAAACTGGAGTGAAGATAAAAGCTGCATCGAATAATTGTTCCCACATTTTTGAATATTGCGGTACAATAAGCATTTAGAAATTGCTCGCACCCCACTTTTTCAACTTTTTCTGAAAGTTCAACTATGAAACAGGGGAAAGAAAAAACTGGTCTCCTAAGGAAACAATCTTGCAGTCAATATTTATTTTGTTTCAGACATCGCAGAGAATGGATATCAATTTCCAACAGCTGAGCAATCAAAAACCACTGAAAATGAAGTTAAAATTTTAATTTCTTTGTTTACATAATTTAAAGGGAGAAACTATGGGTTAATTTTCCGGTTATTTGACGAGGGAAGAGAATCCACAAAGTCGATTTCTAATAAAAAAAAGTTTGAACACAATTTTCAATTACACGCAGAAGATGATAACGGTCACTCCCGAAGAGCACAAAACAAAGTGACATTAGCGACGAAACCATTTCTGACGGTTTTTAAGGTGTACCAATGATTTCGACATCAGATTTTGACGACAAGTAGAAAAACAGCTGTCAGATTGCCCAAAATAGCTTCGATAGCTTCGTAGACCTGTCGTCTCAAAATGCCAATATAGAAATAAGACCTGAAATTAGGCTTTCCTATCACATGCTTGAATGTCTTTCATATCACGAATTAGGTAATAATTCAAAAATTACCATTTTTTGCCACTTAGAGGCAAACAATAACTTTTTCAGAAACCAACATTGAGGGGAAGATTCAAAAACTTTTATTATGAAAAATTTTATCAAAGTCAAAAGAACGAACCACCAGCTAACTGCAACCAGAACAATACGATCAAACCGAATGCAATATGAGGGGGGCACAGCAGATTTTGTCAATGTTAGGGAAATTCAAAATTCAACTAAAAGTTTTTGACAAATAAAGCGCAAGTCATTAAGAAACGTGACTACAAATCGAACGTTAAACAAAATAGAACATGATTCATTACATCACACCATAACAATAATTTCGATAACATTTTTCGGTAACAATGGCATCAAGGTCAAAAACATCAATAGATGCCTTCGTTTGAGAGCAATTAATCAGTCAATTTTGCAAAAAAAATGTGATAAATATGTGGAAAAATCAGCAGACAATTAAATTCAAAACGCAATCAGTTTGTCTTGATTGATTATTCGAAAATTTTTAGGAGATAGAAATGCCTTAAAAAATGAAATCCTCGGAATCGCGCAATTTTTTTGTATTCCCTGTCGAGTTTTAGATTTGATGTTCCCAAAACCAAGAAATGTGCAAATTACGTACCAAAAAGCATAAGCAAGAAATAAAATTTGACTGCGACACGGAAAAGTTTTTAAGAACTGGGAAAACCATTAACAAAAATGCCAAACAGTTTAAATCGTAAAAGAGAAAATGGGAACACCAAAGATTTATAGAACGTACAAGCACTTTGCAATTAATACTGAAGCTTGGTACCAAATTACTGCAAAAAGAAACGAGAGTGGGCAATTAAACTGTTTTCAAATCCGGTGCGGGCAAAAATTCTCTCACGCGTGACAGTTCATCACTTAGCGAAAACTTTCTAACAGCTTCTTTTTGTCTCGCTCACTAAACAAAATGGTATGACCAGAAAATACTCGTTCCTGCATTCCAGTTTGCGCATTAGTAAACTGTGTACCAAAATTATTGAAAAAAGATGCTCCAACGATACTCCTCTTCGAGCAGTAAAAAAGATCTATCAAATCTAATTTCAAAGGTTTGTAAAAAAAATTAAGCTAATGATATTTTATCTCAGAGCAATTAGTAAAGGCTGGTCAACCTGTACACATAGCAGGAACGTGACTCTATTTCTTTTCGGTGACGACGATGTACATCTTCGGAAGTTTTGGCGATACTAAAATTCAAATTAAAGAAATGTGCCTGATTTTGACGTTTCCGTTGAATTTTTTTCATTGTCTTGTTTTACCAACTTATATTCTAAATCAATGCTTAATCTTAACTTAATCAATCCAAATCAATCGTAAAAAATTATCATACCTGCCTCAATTCAACGATGAACGGAAATGAGTCCAAGAAAATCATGAACCTTCGGCAATTTTTCAGCTCAAAGGTTTAAAAACATAACCGACTAGCGTCGGGTAAATTGCTCTAAAAGACTGACGAGCAGTTGCCTTCGTCAGCAGCTTGATGGGGCTCACGGATGCTAGTTTAAAGGTAGGGCGGTTGAGGGGAGTGGGGGTCTCAAGGCGGAAGGGTGTTGGAGCGTGCGAAGTTAGGAGTTGAACGTTGGTGCGGTGTGGTGGACAAAAAGTCAAATGGTCAGATGAAAAAGCTCAGACAAAAAGTTGGTACTACAAAAGCTGGTAGAAAAAAGACAAGCAGGACTAATATAATTTCTAAAGACTTCTTTTGAGCGCAATTAATAAATTTGTATCCTAGTCAAGCTATATATTTATACGCGACAGAATTTAACAACACTTCTTAATGACTTTTTTTATTAAATCTTATGAGGGAATTTTAGAGAATTTGAATTAAAATAGAGATCAATTTCATTGTGAAAATATATCGGCACAAATATATACAGCAGTAATTCCAAGATGAATATATAGATCAAAGAACTGAAAGATGAATGAGATTTTTTAGATCATAACTGAAAGCACCAACATAATGATATATTAGTTAACTTGCATTCAGAAAGGGCCTCATTACGAAGTGAACTACCATGAAATACTGCAGTCTAACTAAAAACATTGTGATGATTTAAAATTTTTGGCAAACAGCTCAGCATTCGTAGAAAATTGCTAATAAGATGCTATTAAATTTAAAATGATAAAACTCTGCTGCCAATAGTGTCCTGTTTATTTACCGGGTCCTATAGTCCAGGGCCAATAGTCCTGCTTATCTTGCGATCGTCGACAGTTCTATTGACACCGCTCAGTTGTTAATCAGAGGTCGAAGTTCTACCTTTTGAAAAATAAACCAAACAGCTGTTTAAGCATTTGAGGCCATTTCACAGTTGATCAGACGAATGGTAAACAGTTTCGTAACGAGAAGTACCAGAATATGACCAAATTCAGCACAATATCAACTCCCTATCTTACATTTCACTATGACTTTTGCATGCGATGTAAAGTTAGTTTTGATTCAAATTACTAAATAATTCTGCTACAATTATTATGCCGTACTTCCCTTTATAGAAAACTCGAGGAAAATTATTCAAAATTATCTATCAGAATTTGACTCAGAACGTCATATCCAACTGACGACCTGTCATCCCGGAGCCTCGTGTCAGAACATTTCAGTACTGATTCATTACAATCCAATGGTAAAACGTTAAATCAGTCCTGAATCAGGGTGACCTAAGGGTAAATTTACCTCGCATTATGTGCAGACAAAACCCAGAAACATTTTTTTCATGAATCGTCACTGGACATTCTGAGTTTGTTGTTTTTTCTGATCAGAGTAAAATCATAGTAAAAATGAAATTTTCGAAAATCGAAAATTTTGGCAAACGTGTCGCACGATCAGGCCATAAAACAAGATAAAATCGTGAAGAAGAAGAATGTGGTTGAGATATATGCCCACACCCCCGGTTTGAGATGTAATGGAAAAGAGTGGGGGGGGGGTTTGGAATAGATGGATATATGGTATGCCCACGCATTTGAGATATATGCCAACACCCCCCCCCCCCCCCCGGGTTGAGATGTAATGCAATAGAGTGGGGGGGGGGGGGTTGGAATAGATGGATAGATGGTATGCCCACACATTCGAGATATATGCCCACAACCCCCCCCCCCCCCCGGGTTGAGATGTAATGGAATAGAGTGGGGGGTTGGAATAGATGGATAGATGGTTAGATTTAAGTGAACCCCCCCCCCCCCCACCCAACAACAACCCCCCCCCCCCCCAGCCACCACCACAACCTCCTTGAACACCCCACTTCGTTACCCGAGTTGTGAACAATCGTATGTGTTCATTCACGGAGTTCTGAAGCGGCTGTTGCACCTTGTACCTGCGCCAACAGCCGCCAGATCGATCATCACCTGCCGTCAAATTCCTCACAGAGATGTGTCTGAAGTTTCAGGTGTCACGAATTTGAACGAATTGTACAAAGAATGTCCAAAAAAAATCGCAATGTGGCGGTGGTGGGGGGGGCAATGTGGTGGTGGGGGGGGGGGATGGGTCAATGTGGAGAGGGGAGGGGGGGGGGGTGTCAATGCGGTGAGGGGAGGGGGGGGGGGCAATGTTCACTGTATCGTTTTTAGACAAACTCCAAGGTTTTGGAATTTGAAACACGTGTGAATTCCTGTGACTATTGTTGTTTGTCGTGGGCCAACAAGCAGCAAACAATAGCACAATATGACCATTATGTATAGTTCTCTTTCAGATTCTCTGATTTCCCTTTCAAGAAAAGATCAGATTTCCTTTTGAAGAAAGTGTCAGATTTCCTTTGAAGAAAGAATGACCTGAGAAGTATCAGTTGCAAGCTCTCAACGGATCGTTTTTACTGACGAAAATGCACCCGAAAATATTGAAGTTTCGAAGAACAGCAGTGAAGTGGTCCAGGATCCGAATGAAGTTGTAAGCATAATGATTTAACATGTAATGACACGTGCTCTGTAACTGGGAGAGCGTAACGTACTGGGGGGGGGGGGGGGGGTGGGGTGGTGGTGCACAACCGGAAAAGATACGAAATCTGATCAAAGGGTAGTACCGCAAATTAAATTGTCATCAGTACAGATCTGATTGAACCAGCCTTTGATTGAACCAACCCACCTTTGATTGAACATGATTGATTAATCAATACACCTTTGACTGAACCAACCCCCCATCCCCCTGTGCCCTCATTTAGGCAATCTTCTGGTTTTAAAAATGAAGACTGGTTTCCACGTCGGAGACCTGGTACTAAATCGTAATTTGACAGATTTTGAGGGGTGACATAATTTTTGTCTTTGAAAAAGCTGAATGCTGAAAAGAGTACCCATATGCGTACATTTTTGAGTAAATTCGAGGGAAAATTTTAAAAAGCTAAGAAATTAATTATTGATAGAAAGTAAAACAATTGATCAATAATTGCAGTTATTGCAATAACTGATTGTTATGTTCTGCCAATTACACTAATTGATGGTTACAATTTTTCGCAAGACAATTAATTGCAATTAATTTTTCGAAATCGCTGGAAGCGATAGCTGAGGCTATTAATGGCCGTCTCTTAGTTTTTTTTTTCAGTTCGTCGTCAAAATTTTTGTTATGACCACATGACGTCACAATCACTTCAAGTCTGCTTTTTGTTCATTCGTTCATGCAATTTGCGTTTTTGTTTCATTTCGTCGTCTGTTGAAGCTTTGAGTTATTAATAGCCGGACAGCGATAGCTGGGGCTATTATTGGCCTTCTCTTGGTTTTTTTTGTCATGATTTTTGTTACGACTATATGACGTCACACTCACTTCAAATCTGCTTTTTGTTCATTCGTTCATGCAATTTCAATTGAATTGCGTGCGTGACGTTTTCGCTCTTAGTGAAGCGAGTTTTTGTGTTCATTCGCGTGATTAAATTTTTGGTCAAACTTGACTTACCTTACTCTCAAAAATGACTTCCTCACTTTGAAATTGACTTTTATTTACTTTAATTTAAAGAGATAAGATCAAATGGGTGTGTGTGTCACTCTAAATGAAGTTTATTTGAGAGCAGCTAATAGAGGAAGCAAAAACTTAAACAGACTTTTAATCAAAATATAACATATCAGGCTTCAATGAAAAGACGAAATCTTTTGGTCTGTCTTTTTTACTGTTTTTTTGAGACTGCAGATTTACTGCGGCTATTTTCTGACAATGTGCCAGCTATGTATAGGATTATCAATGCAATTTTTGTGACTTTGCCGCTGTTTACCTCCCTTAGCCTGAGATATCTAAACCAGAAGACAAGTCCAAGCTAGTCGTTCCAAAGCGATCCATCTGACGAAATTTGGTATTTATTTTGAAAACCACAAATTTACATCGTTGACAGACTGCTCTGTTTTCCGTGTGCAGTTTTTTGCTCTTAACTGTGTCAATTAATCAGCGGACAACTTTTAGGCTCATGTTTTTTTTACAACAGATATGTACATAGATAGTCTCTCAGATAGTCACTTAAGTAAGACCATTGCGAAAACCATTAAGTCGAGTTGCGAAAACCAAAATTATTATTAGTCTTTTTAATAGCCGCGTCTAAAATTCCAGGCGGCTATTATTGCGCTCCTAATTGTTTTTTTATCGTCTAACAGATTTTTGTTTTGTCTTACCCTGACTATCATGACTTTGATGACTTTTAATTACTTTGAGCTTTCAAAACGGGATAAACAGTAAAGCTCAGCGGGCATCAAGTTTCATTAGAGGCCCTTAGCTGCGTTTAGTAGTCCTTCAAGTACTTAGAGTGGTGAAGTCACTGGGAACTTACCTCACTTAAAAAATGATTTGTGAAATCACTTAATGAACTTTAAATTTTATGACAATTTACTAGTTAAAGATCAGAAGTGTGCATCTAAGTATTGCCAAACGTATTTTCCCTAATTCTTGAGTGCTAGAGTCTTGAGTTTATGGTTAGGAATTTTTTTTGAAAAGCTCCCTTAGGGCTTTTTCCTTATTGAGCGTATGTAAAAGACAGTCCGGATCTATTCCAAAAGGTCTAATGGTCTATTAAAGGTCTGGTGGTCAATCTGTCTATCTTTTTTAGTTGCTTCAAATCCACGGAAGGCCTGAAGCGTCTATTGCTGCTATTTTTCGGCAATATGCCGGCTATGTTCGTTTTTTGGTGAACAGACAAAACAGTCGCAGACAAAATTTTCCCGGACAAAACAGTCCCAAATAACAAAATATTCCCAGACAAAACAGTCCTAGACAAAATAGTCCCAAGAAATCAGACAAAACAGTCCCAGACAAAATAGTCCCAAATAAAATGTTAAAACAATTCTAAATACAATCTACAAACTATTAACAACCATAATCTAAGAGTTGAGCTTCTGTATGTATTGTTTTTAGTTGATATGATTTAGGATTAAACCAAAAACTAAATTTATAGTCGAACATATGCACAACAATTAACAAAGAAACTCCTTAAGTTATTCATATGATTGTATTTTTTTGAGCTGATTAAACATATGCACAACAATTAACAAAGAAACTCCTTAAGTTATTCATAAGAATGTATTTTTTTGAAATATTAAGCTGATTCCATAGTTATTGCTAAATAATGAGTTTTGACGCCAGTTTTTGGTTTAATCCTAATTCATATCAATTAAAAACAATACATGCAGAAGCTTAACTCATAGATTGTGTTTGTTAATAGTTTGTAGATTATATTTAGAATTGTTTGAACATTTTATATGGGACTATTTTGTCTGGACTGTTTTGTCTGGGAGTATTTTGCAATTTGGGGCTGTTGTGTCTGGGACTGTTTTGTCAGGGACTGTTTTGTCCGGGCATGGTTTTTTTCAACCAAATTCTTTCAATGCATACGATAGTTGATAAGTAACAAAATCCCAGTGAGTTCATTCAATTCCAAATAGGCACAACAAGAACACATGTATCATATTAATAGCACTCAAGAGAATAAGCTCTCAAAACGGCAGTCAAATGACCACACATGAAAAAAAAAATTAGTTTCCCTTCCACCGTAGTGACTTCCAGATGTGCTCATAGCTGCGCATTTATCAAACTAATAGTTACAACTTACTTATAATTGACAAAAAAAACTGTTACAGAAAAAATATTATCTTTTAACCTCAGCTGTTGAAACTGATATGCTCACACACAAAACTAAGAAAAAAAGTCCGCATTGTTCCCAAGATAAAAAAGACAAAACTACATTTTTATTGAAAAGTTTCGAACAATTATTAGTTTTGTAAAAAAAATGTTAATCGTTCACTCCAGAGAGTTCCATTTGTTCTCAACTTGGCATTTAGCAAATGATTTATATGCAACTTAAACGTAATTCACGGAATTGATTATAGTTTGTTTTTAGTTAGAACTTAATTATAATTGATACAATCTATATTTGCTTTAAATTTTTTTTCATCAGAACTATCTGAACTGCTCTGCTGACACCCACAGCAAATATAAAAACGTTATAAATGTTTCTGCGGAAAAAATCAATGCTTTTGGATGAAAATTGTCAATCACTCACTCTAAGGAATTCAACATGTCCTCATAGCTTGACATTATCAAATTATTTGAATACAACTTACTTATCATATTTTGTTCTGTCAATCTGCTAGCTATTTTGTAAAAATTTATCACATGCGTCTGGGTGTTGCTAATAATATACACCTACTAAGCTGGTGGGCACAAACGGAAAAGATCCGAAATTTTTTTCAGTTTCCATTGTTCGTTTGCGTGATGAAGTTCTTGGTCATGCGCGACTTACTTGCTCTCAAAAATGACGTCCTGAACTTATAGGAACAGAGACGTCTGGATATCGATAAATCGAGTGGGCTTGATAAAAGTGTAGGCTTGAGCGAAGTGCGTTCGCTACATCTTTTTTCACTCTTATGGGAGCTAGTTATTTTTGATAAC
>NC_134476.1:7688566-7814143 GCF_964194025.1 Convolutriloba macropyga
ATATGATGAAAATTTTGTAGTCGCAGCTATCTCAAAATTCATGCACTAATTTAAAAAACTATTAAACCTAATTTTCCAGTCTCACAAAAATTTAGCAGCATATTGAAACGCAATATTCCTAATAGGAAATCCAAAAAAGCTATTGTACCTCTAACACACCTCAGTACAACTAAAGTTTTACAGTTAAAGAATAAGTTAACCGCATCACAATTACCAAATTCAGAACCTTCACTGCCAACTGCAACTCAATTAACCCAACCGAAGAATCGTATAATAAACCTCTCTAATACGTCAAACGCACCGCTAATACCACTATCATGTTTTAAACAGCAACAATTTAAACACTGCGCTACAATTTAGGCCTTCAAATATATCAAATTCCCTTACATATTTCAGTGCAAATGCGTTGCAAATATCAGATTTTGAAGAATGTGAACAATCTAAAGAATAAGCCCAATAAGCACCATATTTGACACCAAATCAACCAATCACTACAAAATACCCACACTAAACACAAAATCAAAAAAATTCCAACTATTATCACGATACACTCAAAACAATCGTAAAGAAGTCAAGGACTGTGTTTCGAAACGAAGAAGCCCTCCTAAAGGAGATAAGCCCCTACAAACATTCTTACTGGAGGGACATGAGTGTCAAGAGCGGCTGTATATGCTTAGATGAAAGGATTGCTATCTCCAAGGCCAGTGTATCAAAGATGCAGTACTAGAGGACATCCAATCCACCCACCCGGGCAGTTTTGCAATGTTTTCATTAGCAGAGAATCTCTGGTGGCAATAAATTCATCGCCATATACTAGCAAAAGCTAGTGAATGTGAAGCATTCACTGATTTTGCAGAAAAAATTTAAAACCACTGATTCCGCATAGCAAATGCTCATCTCTAAAAAATGCAGAAAACCGAGCGAAGAGACAGAGAAATTAGCGGCTTCATTTTAAACCAAAAAGGAATAGAACAATATTTTCTTGTAGCCATTGACAGATAATCTAAGCACACTACAAGAGAAATAGTAAACAATGCATCCAATCCAAATTTCTTTAAATTTTCTGATAATACTTATATATATATAATATATATATATATATATATATATATATTATATATATATATATATATATATATATATATATATATATATATATATATATATTATAATATATTCATATATATATATATATATATATAAAAATATAAATATATAATATATATATATATACATATATACATATACATATTTATACGTATATAAATATATATATATATATATATATATATATTTACATTCAAGGTGTTCCAAGATCTATCAGACTTGATCAAGCTAGGTGTTTAGCAGGAAAAATGTTTGAAGCACTCTGCATAGTAAATAAAATTAAACCTATCTGTGCACCTGAAAAAAGCAATCGGGCTTGTTGAACGTCATCTTCAAACAGTAAAAATCAATTATCATTCATGATGGCTCACTAAATTAAAAAAAACTACTTACAACTTGACATACATGCAATTATACAAAAACAAAGAATAGCCATTCAAATTACAAGAAACTTGAACTCATTTGATTGACATTTTGGTAGAAAATGTAACACAACAGCTCCTAATATAACAAGAACTGTAGATAAAGTGAAATATTTAAGTACCCGGCCGTTCATACCTCTCAAGATTACAATGGGCGGATATGGGCACGTAGAGCGACTTAGATGTAGAGAAAGTCATTTGCGCTACGAATGCAAAAGCGCACGCACAACGAAAAATGAAGCAGGACAGTGAACAAAACGTGGCGTACAGGTAAAAAATTTGTAGAAAAATTCATGCCAGTAGACGTCGAAAACGCAATATCGAATGACTGTATGAAGTTTTTGCGCCCGTTAGTACTCTAGGCGAAACAAGTCCTACCACAAGTATAAGCAAAGAACCGAATAAACTAGAAAAAGGTTAGAAATAACAATACCGCGAAATTCGGGACCAAGCATGAACAATCTATCGAGCTAGCCCAATATGCAGACAGAGGACTACGAAAAATAAACGAGAAAACTTTAGAGGAAAAGGTCCAGAATCACAAGAAAGATCTTTTGAGGAAAATCATCGGTAGCAGGAAGATAATCGGAAGCAGGACAGTGAACATTCACTAAAAGGAATCCAAAATACGACGATGCTATTAACGATAGTCCGAATTTGAATCAAATTCTAATTTTTCGTCCTGAACATCCAGTCGCCAATAACCCCACCTACAACTTCAATGTCAAGGGATCCGCAATTGACGCCTATTCTCCCAGTATCGCAATGGAACGCTGAATGACTGTCTGTGAAGCAGAAAGTTGATGGGATAAAAAATCTGATAAAAAACTTCATTAAAAAGAAAACAAAAACTTTTTATGTTTGTTTAATAAACTAATATTATATTGTTATTTAACCGGCAAATAAGTACTTATTTTCTGATTTTATTCTTTTTTATTAATTGAGTAAATTATCATTTTTTCGTAGAGGGGGAAATATAAACCGGGCTGATTGTTGGGATCAATATTGGGATCCTTATTTAGCTCATTTGTTTCATTTTCACATTTTTTTTATTTTAGTTCAAAGCTTGATATTCTCTTAGTTTGTTCATTCTACTAGACAGGAAACTGTCTGTTCATATAATAAACATTTTGAAGATTTTGTCATTCTGGATGATCAACTCATTGTTATCCTTATTTCCTCTTGAACAGTAAAATTTAAATAATTTTTCATCCTCCAAATTTCACTGCTAGAGTTCACTTATAATATAAATTTTGTTATTCACTTTGCTAGAGTGGAACAAGTTGTCATCTGCGACGACAAAACCAAATACAATTAGAGAAAACTAATAATCACTCACACGTCAATAGCCAACGCGACCCAACCTGCAATCACTAATCAAATAACGTCATTTGCAGAGCAGTTGGCCTATTTGTAAATGAACCATCATTTTAGACCGCTTGCGCTGCTCTTCTTGTTACTAATTATAATTTGGGATCCAGTTGACTAATTGTAGCTTTTAAAAACACAGAATTATCTGGTGGGCTTGATTTCGGTCGGAATTATTGAGCCAAATGCTAAAGTCATTTTTAAGTGTCTATGCAGGCGATATTAAAAGTAATGATATTCAAAAAGAAAAATTGGTTTCTGGATCTTTTTTTGAGTGGTTTCTGTTCCTGTTGTTGTGTTGTTATAAATGTCCCATACAGAATCATTTCTGGCCTACCAATCTGTAAATAAATAAAGCGTTATAATGAGGAAGGGTTAAAATGCATACTATCGATTGCGCAGAAACTTGCAGAAATTTTTGCTCCAAGTTTTCTTTCAGTGTCTTTCTCAATTTATGTTTAATGCTGATATTTACACACACACATATATATATATATATATATATATATATATATATATATATATATATATATATATATATTTGTATATACACACACACACATAATATATATACAAATAATTTTAGCTCATTTTGATAAACGTCGGCTTAATTCAGCGATACAATAAAATGATCTATGTGTATTCAACAACAACACGTGCTGCATGTTAAATGTTTTTTTTTTCTATACATATAATTTTTTTCTCATTTTGAAAAACGTCGGAACATTTTAGCGATACAATAAATTGATCTATGTGTTTTCAAGGATAACACGTGGTCCATGTTAAATGTTTTTTTTTCTGACCATTTCTGATCAATTGCATTCAATATATCGTAAAGTAAATACGTCTTAAATGGGTGGGTTTTCAGGACCTGTTTCTTTTTTAAAAAAGTAGCCTTACACTGGCTTTTTCAGATAATTAGGTAGCTTTCATTTTTGTAATGAACCAACCACTAGGATATCAGACTGCGCCCACTAGCGCTGTTTTAGCAGGTTTTACTGCCCACACAATTATTTTCGAAGGATCGAGGGGTTTATAATAAATAGATGAGCACACAGAAATCTTGAGTTAATTTGTTTCGGATACCAAAAATTGTATTGAGTAAATTAAGGGGGAGCGATGCTTGTTCTCTGCAAACCAATGACTGTCAAATTTAAAATTATTTAATTTAGTAGACTCACATTTTCCATAGAAATTGTTATCTTAGCACCAAATTTGTTTAACAAAGCTTGCATTCTTGTTTGAGATTTCTCTTTATTACAAAGAATTTTTTTGAAGTTCCATCTGTCTTTTTTAACATTTGACTCTGTAGAAAACTGGAGAGAAGTTGTTTTTGTTTGTAAACGGTAGACGGTTTTTAGTTTTATTACCGCAGAAAGGTTATTTTCGTTTCTTTGCGTTGCTGCTTGCTTGAAGCAGAAATTTTTGTTTGTTCCTTTCAACATAAAAAGAAATGTTGTGGTCCTAAATTCGTTTCAACGATTTTTGTATCATCACATCTCCTCTCATTGCATCATAATAGTGGCTCTGGTTAACATTTTTATAAACTTTTGAAAAAAAATTTCAGAAAAAATTTTTTTAGTTTTTTTTTGTCAACGAAATTTTTCTTTCTTTGGATTTGAATACAACGTCACAGAATTAATAACGGCAATTATGGCGAAATGATCAAAATTTGCAATTGTGTCTGTTTGTTTCAAAATCGTCAGTTAGGTAAAACCAAGTAGAGTTGAGGAATAGTTAGTTTTTCTTGTAACAGTATCAGATTTGGATGGTTTGTTGTTCCAAAGAAAACCTGTAGAATGAAGGAGATTTTCTTGCTTTCTTTAATAGTGCAGGATGTAGTTTTCATTAACGGGAAAGTATGATAGCACAAGTTTCAGTTCGGGACAGGACAATAAAAATAATTAAAGTTCTGTTTTCCAAGCTCTACTCAACCCATAGTTGTTCAAAATTTTTATCTAAAAAGTAATTTAGATCATCGTGAGAAACAAGATGCAAGTTTTTTCAAAGATACTTAAAAACACCTCAGGCTTCTGCGGTTGTCGTTAAAACGCGATATTTCCTAATACACACAAAATTTTATTTATCTTTTTCAAAAACTAAATTTCATTTTTATTCAAAATTCTTGTGATGAATTTTTAAGCAATCATGTTTAACAAAAAGAATACATGGAGTTGTAACCAGTCCCTTAATTGAGTTTTTTCAAAAAAGATATCGTTCTTAAATTCGGTTATCTTGCAATAGAATTGTCATCCTGGACTCAAATACTTCAATTTTTTCTTCAAATATGCTTATTGCGAAATTGGTAACAGATTTTATTTCAAAATCAACATTTAAATGGTAGGAGATACTTTATAGCAACTCAGTAGAAGGAATTCTTTTGTTTTCATTTAGAACAGGTTTCTTGCTTACAACTTATTTTAAAATCGAGCTCTGGAGATAAATATGCAAAATTGCAAAAATTGCAAACTGCATTCTGTGTTGATATGTCCTGAAAATATTTTGATAAATCCGAAATGCAATTCACTTTGGATAACTACTAGCAAACAAATTACCTATTTTTGCTTCAAAAAACTTTTATTGAGCTCTAACCAGACAGCCCATTTTCTTTGAATTCTAATCGAGCGTCAGTTGTATCGAGCTTTGAATTCCAATCTCCAGTTGTAGTTGCTACGTCCCTTTGTGCAAAGTTCTCTTTGCAATGCCTAAAGAGAGGGCTCCAATTCCACGTATATAGTTGCGCCTGATATAGATATAGCCATTTTTTGGACAAGGTAACCCATGAGGTTCAATAATTTTTCTCAACATGCGGAGATTGATGGTATTTTTACAAGTTCTCAACCTTATCTGAGGGCACCGCCATCTCTGTTTCTCCCCAATGTTTAGATAGAAATCTTACTTGTTCACCAAGAGCGCATTGAAGGAGCACGAAGCAAAAAAATGGAGAACCGACCTCATTTTAGACAAAAAATCTCTATCTCGTGAAATTTTCTCGACAATCTGTAGTTGCTTAATCCTTTGAAATTTTCTCGAGGATCTGGTCCTGCCTGAAACCTGGATTTGCGGATCTAGACTCATTTAAGGGTTAACAGATTTAAACGGGATTAATCTTATTACGCATTAAGTTTTGTTTATCTTACTCAAAAAGTAATATTCTTCGTGATGACAACAATCTTCAACTAAAATTAAAAATGTAGTTGTAACTAGTGTATTAAAAAAAGTTTTTTCAAAAAATTATATGTTGTTCCAGAATTTGATTTTTTGGCACTAGAGTTGTTATCCTTGACTAAAATGCTTCAATTTTTCGCTTCAAACAAGCTTATTAGAAAATTGGTGATAGGTTTGTTTCACTATCAACATTTTATAGTAGGAGATAATTTTTAACAGCTGATTAAAAGGAATCTTTTCGTTTTTCATTTAGAACAAGTGTATTGCTGTTACAACTTCTTTTAAATTCAAGTTCTTGAGATAAATTTGCAATACTGCCGAAATATCAGTCTGAAAAGTTTTGGAACGGCATGTGTTGCCCCTATAGTAAAAATATTAGTAGAAAACCTGCCATTTTAACACAAAATTTGTTTGCATTAGTTCATACGCCGCGAAATAGCATCTGAAAAGAAGATAAACTGCCGCTGAAATCTCCTTTCTGCATAAAGATTTTCAGCATTTAGGATTTCTATGTGTTGACTCGACTCCTAATGCCATTTTGAAATTACATTCAGGATTTCAAACAGACAGGGTTTATAAGAAGTTACATGAAAATGAAGTGAAGCTACACCATTAATAAATGGAATTCTATTTAACCTATTGACTCTGGAGACCCGTCGATTTTACTTTTGGACACAGGAAATTGCACACAGGAAGTATTTTAGTTTCCTCAATGTACTCAGACTTTTATTGAATTCACAAACTTTGGTGATTTTCCTTTCGTTCTTTGGCTACTTTTTGAGTGGAGACAACTCCATTAATACAATTATTTCGAGGTAATTGTAAGTTTTCTGCGGATACAGAATAGTGGTAATCTCAAAATAACAATCGCAAATTATCAGTTTTGTTTCTGAATAGAATTTGTCATATCCTAATACATTACTTTTTGCATTTTCTTTTCATTGTTATAGTGCAGTTTTTTTGTTGTTATTGAACCCAGATAGGCACGTACAGTGCTATCCTGCAGAAGGTTTGATTGCCTAATATGCGTTTGATAGTTAGGGTTTCAAATGTTCTGACAAGAGTTTCGTTTCTGCACTGGAAATATTCGTTGGTGTTTATGTTAACCTAGTCAAAGTTCTGACCTGTACCATTTTATTAATCAACTCACTTATGATTACCTCAAACTAAGCAAGAAGATTTTCCGTTTTTCCCAATTTTTTGGAACTCTTGAAGCTCGCAAAACAATTTATAGAGATCTTATTTGAATAATTATGAACTTTGAATACTAAGAACTTTGCGGTCATCATCTTGATTGGAATTATATTCAGAAGCATATTTTTAGGAATAATATACAGTTCTGTTATTCAAGCAATTGTCACAAAATTTTTACTGTTAAAAATTTTTTTTTGTTTTGTGAACGTGTAAAACTAGCAATGCATAACAAGGTGTATGAAATGCTGAAGGTCAGGGTATTCTACAGAATAAAAAATGGTCGCTTTGCAAAATAAAGTGTTTTGTAAAATTGTTGTGTGTTGTGTGAAAAAATTGTGTGTTTTGTGAGCGGAAAAATTTGGCCGTTTGGTTGAAAAAAGAATTGATAAATTTTTCTTAAGAAAGTGGTGACTAAAATTTTGAAGCTGGGTCTTTCCTGCAATGACCGAGTGCTATGGAGGCGGAGTAGAGAGCTGCACAAAAGCGCGAAGCTAAATTTTGTAATGAGGCGTGTAATCACGTCACAGTACAGATCTTGTATCATGATTTCTGTCAATCTTGTCGCCATCCTCTGTATGGCTTTGGACGCTGACGGACAAGCTCCTCCAGTGCAGGAGAAAATCAACAGACAAAATTTGGTCTTCTCGTTTTCAATTATTTTTGTTGATACAGCAATTTTCGGACGTTCTGGCAATATTTAAAAAAATCCGGAATGCAGTTAAGATAACTTCTAAAAAACAAATTAATCATTTTTATTTCAAAAAATTTTAATTGAGCTCGAACCGGACAGTTCATTTGCTTTGAATTCTAATCACCCTTCGTCATCAGTGGTAGTTGCTGCGTCTAATTGTGAAGGTTTCTCTTTGCAATGCCTGAAGATAAGGCGCCAGTCCCACCTATATCGTTGTGCCTGATGTTGATATATCCACATTTTGGACATTTTAAATCATGAGGTACATTAATATTTTCTCAAAATGCAGAGATTGAGTCCCTTTTTTACAAGTTCAAAGCCCTATCTCAGGGTACTGCACTGCCATCGCTGTTTCCCCCATGTTTAAATCGAAATGTTACTTCCTCAGCAAGAGAGCATTGAAGGAGCACGAAGCTCCTTGTTCTTTTGCAATATAATTATATTCCGATTGTTCACTTATGTCACTCAAGATTACCACATGCTCTGCAAGAAAATTGTTCGTTTTTTCCCAATTTGTGGGGTTCTTGAAGCTCGCATATCATTTTATAGAGATATTATTAGAATAACTAATGAACTTTTGCTTTAGTCATCATGATTGAAATTTAATACTGAAGTATATTTTAAGGAATATTATACAGTTCTGACATTCAAAGAATTGGCGGAAAATCTTTTCACTAAAAATTGTTTTTGTTTCGCGAACGCTCACAAATCATAGTAAACATAATATTAGGGGGCTTTTTTCGAGCGAGTCTTTAAAAGAAATTACACTTGTGCAAAACGTCAGTTAAGAAAGGGCGCCTCCAATGATAACGTAATCAGGATTTCGGGTTGCACAGCAGCATTATTTTATCATGAAATTTGAGGTGATTCAAGACAAAACCAGCCGTCTTCTACTACTTCTTCAGTTTTACTTTGGACAATGCGACGCTCATGCATTGATCGGGTGCCACCGAGACCGAAGAGTAGGGGCTACGCAATAGAGAGAATCTATGTTTTGTCCTGATGAGTGTAATGACGTCACAATACGGACCTTTTTTCGATCGCTTATTCATGCAGCCAACCTTGTATGATTTTGGACGCTGACGGATTAGCTCCCCTAGTAGAAAAGAAGATCAAAATATTGATTATGGTTTTCTCGCTTTCAATTATTCTTTGTTGATACTGTATTTTTGGACGGTCTCGTGATATTTATTTGACTCCTAAATGCATTTAGGATAAATACTAGCAAACAAATAAAACAACTTTACTTCAGAACTTTTAAATTGAGCGCAAACCAGACAGCCTATTTGGTATGAATTCTAATCTAGCGTCATCAGCAGTGGTAGTGGCTACGTCAATTTGTGAATACTTCTATCAGCAATGCCTGAAGAAAGAACTCCAATTCAAAATCATCAAAACTTCATCCAGCAAATAGGCAAAATATCTGCGTATATCGTTGTGCCTGATGTGGGTATTGCCACCTTTTGGAATATTTACCCTATGGGGATCATCACTGAAGGAGCACGATACACCATTTTTCTTTCACAAGATATAGAGAATATGTCTCAGTTTTTATCGAACACCTTTCCAATTCGTGAAAATTGCTCCTCCCATGTAATTGCCTATTTTTGTTGTATATTCTCTAGGATCTGCTCCCACCTAAACACTGGATTTGCGGCTGTAGACTCATTCAAGATTTAACAGAGTTGAACGGGATCTATCCTCACACGCACAAAGATTTGTTTATCTTATTTAAAAAAATTCTTTTTTATTCAAAATTCTTCGTGATGACAACCATATTTAATTCAATGTATGAATGTAATTGTAACCAGTTTCTTAAATGAGTTTTTGCAAAAAAGTGATGTCCTTAAATTGCAATTTTTCCTTTTAAATTTGCATTTGTTGAAATTGGTTCTTGATATGTGCTGTCATTTAAGACCAGTTTTTTAATGTTACAGATTCTTTTAATTGCGGGTTCTTGAGATAAATATGCAAAACTGCAAAGATATCGGTCTACAAAATTGTCTGAGAGCATGATTTGAATACACTACAACTTGAATACATGCCTTTTCAACTAAAAATTTGATTGCGTCGAAAATGAAGAGAAACCACCGCTGATTTTTTTTTGCATAAACAATTTTTTGCATTGAAGACTATTGTGTTGGCCGCGCCCATATTTGCATTTTAGAGAACAGACAGATTTTATGAGAATTTAAACAAATTGAACTCAAGCTACGTTATTAAAAAATGGAATTCTATTTTGCCTTTTGACTCAGGAGACCCTTCTATTTTGCTTTTGGACTCAGGAGTTTGCACACAAGAAGTATTTTAATTTCATCAAAGTACTCAGACCTTCATTGAATTTGACATATTTGTTGTTTGTCTATTCGTTCTTTGGCTACTTTTTGAGCGGCGACACCTCCATCAATACAATTAGTTTGGAGTTTTTGTAATCTTTCTGCGAATACAAAATAGTGGTAATCTCAAAATAATAATTGCAAATTATCAGTTTTGTTTTTGTATAGCATTTGTCATATCCTAATAAATTACTGTTTCTAATTTGTTTTCATTGTTATAAGTGCAGTTTTTTTTCTTGTTGTTGATCCTGGATAGGCACGTACAGTGCTATCTTGCCGAAGGTTTGATTGCCTAATAATTGTTTGATAACACTACTGCCAATTGAAATTTTATTACATTTTTCTGCAATAGTTAAGTTTTCAATTGTTCGAGTAAGAGTTTTGCTTTTGCACAGGAACTCTTTTTTGGTATTTTTGTTGACCTAGTCAATGTTTTGACCTCTACCAATTGATTAATTAGCTCATTCGTGATTACCTGATGCTCAGAGAGAATATTGTACTTTTTCCCATTTTTTGGAGCTCTTGAAGCTCGCAAAACATTTTATAGAGATCTTTTTTGAATAAACAATGAACTTTGCTGTCATCATCTTGATTGGAATTAAATACCGAAGTATATCTTTAGGAATAATATACTGTTCCGGTATTTAAACAATTGTCACAATTTACACTTGTGAAAAAAGTCTTGTAAGAAGAGGCCACTCCAATGATAGGGTAATTGGTGATAGGGTAATTGGTAATTGGCAAAACGTCAACACCTATAATATTAAACAATAAAAAAATGACAGTTGTCAAAAATCAAAGCACTGTTTAAAAAAAAGCTATAATAAAAGTTTGTACAAAATTAATTTATCTCAAGTGATTCAAGACAAAATCCGAAAGCCTCCTACTACTTCTTCAATTTTACCTTGGACAATGGGACGCCCATGCATTGGTCGCGTGGGTAGGGAGCTACGCAATAGAGTGAATCTATGTTTTGTCCTGATGAGTGCAATGACGCAACAATGTGGACCTTTTTTTGATCGCTTATTAATACAACCAACCTCTGTATGGTTTTGGATAAAAGAAGATTAGCCCCTCCAGTAGAAGAGAGGACAAAACAGATTTCGGTTCTCTCGACTCCAATTATTTTTGTTGATAGTGCAATTTTGGACTTTCTCGTAATATTTTGAACCAAAAAATATTTGAATCCAAAAGGCACTTAGGATAACTAATAGCAAACAAAATAAACGGTTTTGCTTCAAAAGTTTTTAATTGACCGCAAACCAGACAGCCCATTTGCTTTGAATTCTAATTGAGCGTCGTCATTAGTGATGGTTGCTACGTCAATTTGTGAAGACTTCTCTTGCAATGCCTGAACACAGGGCTCCAATTCGAAATCATCGAAAAATTCACCAAGCAAATAGGCAAAACGGTTGCGTACATCGATGGGCTTGGTCAATAGTCACCTTTTGGACAATTTACACTATGAGGATCATTACGTTTTTCTCAACATGCTCAGATTGATGGTGTTTTAACAGGTTTTCAGCCATATCTGAGGGCTCTGAAATCTGTTTCCTCTTTTGTTTAGATCGAAATGTTTCTTCGTCAACAAGAGTGAATTGATGGAGCACGATACTACTGTTTTATTTTGCATGATAGAAGAAATTGATCTCAGTTTTTACCAAATATATCTCTAATTCGTGAAATTTGCTCGTCCTCCTGTAATTGCATTTTTTATTTTCTCCAGGATCTGTTTCTGCCTAAAAACTGGAATCGCGGATCTAGACTCAGGGGTTCACAGAGTTGAATATATCTTTGATACATATTCGCCTGACTCCAGGTAATATCAGGTCTAGGCCACCCTCTCTCACTTGAAGAGAAAATATTTTTCTATATTTTTTGTTGAAGGAAGGGTTGTCTTTTCTGCATTTTTAAGTCGCTTGACGTATTCTGGATTCGTTCTTGCGATGAAGTTGAGTTTATGTTGAACTTCATTTATATAAGAATTATAGACAATCTCAGGTGACATATTATTGTGTTGAGCAAGTTTCCGCAGTAGGGCGGAAAGGTTGTCCTTTTTTTCTCAAGAACCGTTGGCAACCTTCATTTGAGCGTATAAAGAACCGTAAAAGACAATGACCATCACTCATGTTATGTTCTAACCCCAAAAAAATTTTAGAAATCTCTCCTCGTATTTCTGTTTTGCACAGAGATGAGACTTCGTTACGTTCTATTCAGAGCCGTTTCTATGCATATTGAGCAGCTTCAGTACAAAATTCACAGAAAGAGTGGTGCAAGCAGCATTACATTGATCGGCGAACAAATTTTGCGAACAAATTGGCTATTCTGATCTTTTAGTAGATCTATCAGGTCTCCCTGCCTCTATGCCATTTATCTCGGGTCTAATTGCAATCGGGTCTCCCTGCAGTGGTGTACCTCGCTGACACTTGATTACAATTTTTTATCTTTGAAGAGGTCTGTCTGATGGCGTCTTGTACGAAATATTTAATGCCGCGCAAAGCAATGGATAAAATTTTGCAATTCTCTTTAAGACAATATTGTTGTTAAGACATTTGAATGCGTTTTGGTAGCCCTTGTTCATTCATAGGTAACACTGTTTCCATACGTTCATCATGAAATTGTCAACCAGACACACGAACAACATGTTTTATGCCACTCTTTTGTCCTAGGCATAGCTGCAAAATTCCCCAATTTTACTTCTGCACATTAGCCTTTCTAACACCTGGACTATGCGACTTGGTCTACTGACTCCGGGATGTTTATTTAGTGCAATCAGAACCCATCTCGTTTTCTATTGGTCTTACGTAAAAGTTTGTGAAGAATCTTCGCTCAGTTAAACAGGTCATTGGAACTGCCTCTGATTCATTAAATTCATCGTTGTCGCTCTTCGATCTGAATAGTATTAGATGCAGAAGTAGAATTGCATATACTAAACTTTCGCTTTGAGGATTATCTTCAAGTGTCTTAGCAAAGATTATGTTAATGTTGTCAACAATTTGAATCCGGTTCATTTGTCCATATTGAAAAATACGCGCTTTTTGTGAAGGTTTAGCTGTAGATTTTCCACAAATTTGGTTTTGCGAATCTTGTGAAACTATTGCAGAAACTTTTTGGTTCTGGGACTATCTTAAAGCATACTGACCGCTCTCCAATCTGGAGACAATTGGTTGAAGCATTACATTTGCATATACTGCACTTTGGCTTCGCTAATTTTCTTCAGGGGCCTTATTGAAGATTTTGTTAAAGGTGTCCACAAGTTGAATTTGGATTATTTGTCGCTGTTAAAGAAACAGGTTTTTAGTGTAGAATTTAGCTGTAGATTTTCAGCAGAATTTGCTTTTGTGGATCTTGGAAACTTTGCCAGGAACCTTTTGGTTGTGGGATGTTCTCGATTTTTATTGAAGAAGAAATTTACCCTTTTGTAGCTTTGGTTGTTATTGAATTGCAGTCTGCACACAAAATTGTAGCGATGGCTATTTTTGGCAGCTACACAACTACGTTTGACATGCATGGGCTATCCATAGAACTAGCACCACGATCCATCTCCTCTGAGATGAAGAGAACACCTAGAGCAATGGTTTTGACTGTTTGACGTTACTAAAGAGAGTGTTGTCTGCGCCAGAAACTGGAAAGGTTGTTGGTTTCCCATAATCCAGTTGTCAATCTGGACATCATTACAAAATTCACGAAGAAAGTTTTAGGACTCAAGTGAGAGTATCCTTCTGAGGGCGTAATCCTTCTTGCCATGGATGATAAAAGTTTATATCTTTTTGTTGAAGGAAACGCTTTCAGAATTATTCATGGGTACGAGTTAAAGCACTTTAGGTTTGGAAAAAATTCTACTGTCAAAAACAATTCGTTGGGAAGTAAGGCAGTTTATTTTGACCTCGTAATTTGGCTATTTTCCGTTTGTACCACGCCTTATTCAGTCCCAGGTTTTGGTCCAGACCCTAATTGAGCTATGATCAGACCCAATCGAGCGCACACCCCTGTGTTCCCAGACCGAAACTACAGAGTCTGGAGAGCGGTTCGAGCGCACAATAGTCTGGACCATGGTCTGATTTCGGTCTGATCAGAGGTCAATTCGGTCTGGAAGGTCTGATCGCAGTCTTTATATTCTGGACCATGGTCTGGGTTCGGTCTGATCAGAGGTCAATTCGGTCTGGAAGGTCTGATCACAGTCTTTATAGTCTGGACCATGATCTGGGTTCGGTCTGATCAGAGGTCAATTCGGTCTGGAAGGTCTGATCACAGTCTTTATAGTCTGGACCTTGGTCTGGGTTCGGTCTGATCAGAGGTCAATTCGGTCTGGAAGGTCTGATTTCGAGTGCATCATTTTTTCAATTTTTTTTGTTTTTTTTTTATTGAGGGATGTTGGCTCTGCCAACAGGCAACAATAAAGCAGCGTTCCGATCAGAGACTCATCTAAAGTCCGATGACTCTGATCAGAAACAAGAAGTCCAGCTGATAGCAAATGCCTGTCCCCTCAAGGGGAAATTTTGATTAACTGAAGACCACGACGTTTCTTGTGGAAAGCTGTCTAAGTTCATCCATTGAGTCAGAAATATGAACTAAGGGGTATGGTAAATAATTTTTTTCTCAACAGCTAGGTTTCGTTTTCATTAGCAATATTTTCAGAATTGGCTTTTCCTTAGATGATTTTAATACTGCAAACACCAGTTTTTATGAAATGAATATATTATAGCAAAATTAAGAGATTTGTTCATAATTAAAATCTTTCTCTCATCAGACTATTTTGAGCGCACTTATAGTCTGATTAAGGTCTGGGCAATGGTCTGAAATTGAGTCTGGACCATGGTCTGAAGATGGTCTGATCATAGTCTGTTTATAGTCTGGACAATGGTCTGAATTTGGGTCTGATCATAAACGCACTATAGTCTGGACAGTGGTTTGGGTTCGATCTGATCAGAGGACATTTTGGTCTGGAAAGTCTGAACAGGGATCATTTTGGTCTGGATGGTCTGATCAGAGGTCATTTCAGTCTGCATAGTCTGATCATAACTCAATTTGGGTCTGGACCTAAACCTGGGGTATTCCCTGAGCTCAAGTTACAGAGCACGTGACAAAAACAGTGAATTAATATGTAAAAATATGGCGATTGGGTTTCGCAAGGGGCACAAACAGAAAACACATTTTTCGAGTTTTTCCAAAAATCATTTGACGTTAAAATCTAGTTTGATGTTATATTTTGTCGTATTTAAGTATTAAGTGTCAAAAATGGAGCAAAGTGTCTAATTTACTTGAAACATGTTCAGTGCCCCTTTCTAATGTTATTTTGCTATGCATCTATTTTGAACTGATTGAGTATTCAGGGTCGGGTCTGATGATTTATTGAGACAAATCGTTACTTTTTTAGAAATAACTTGCCTACAGTAATGAGGTAAGTAGCATAAAATTTGCTTTGCGTAAAATTTGCATAAAATTTTGCTTTGCGTACCCACTGCCAAATTCTTAGTAGACGCTCTTTGTATAAGTTTAATTCTTTTTCAAGAAAAAATGCTACGAAAAATTTAAGTGACAGTCAACTATTGGCGTTCCCACTTGAAGTAAAAATGGGACTTCGCAAAATATTGACGTACTTGCCGTTAAGACAGCTGAATTTGGTAGCAAAAGTTCCTTGATATGTATTACTATTTTTGTCCAAGACATAGCTGTAGATTTCAACTAAATTTCAGATGATTTTGATTTACAATTTTCACAATACTTCTGCCTATTAGTTTCTCTAACACCTGGCCTATGTCATTTGGTCTGACTCCCAGGCAATTATCAGACCAATGTATGGAGCCAAAAAAGCTAAATCGTTAGTGGCAATTGTGGTTGCCAGCATTTAAAATGATATTAAAAAGTTGCCCGACGAAGTCTTAATTGATGTTAATAATCATTGCAATTCAGTTGCATCAAAACCGGAGAGACCGCGATTACCATTTTTCTTCATTGTTGTTTATCTGACTTCAGATGATTTTTTTGAAGCTGAATCGGTGGAAGAATAAATCATGCTTTTAAGTCAGGAGTTAGACGCATATAATGCACCTTTCAGCATAGTGGATGGTTTTCACGTAAGGTCAGGAGCACTGTCTTGTCTGATGTAGAAAAAACTAATTTGTCAAATTAAAATTAATTGTTTTAATTGTAGCACCAAAAAAACTGTTTCACGATAAAAGGCATATGTATTTACGACTGTCTGAAACTACAATTTAAACAATTCTGGGAAAAATCTTGAAAAATTAATTTAAAATATTTCCTTATATACAAAATTTAGCCCATTTACAACTCATATTTACATCTGTTATCAATTTCTTAAAAGTGTTCTTGTTGCGAATTTTTCGATTTTGGCATTATTTTTTTATTTCCAGGGTAATTCTCAATTTGCCTTAACCCTAAGTATCCCTCTTGTTGTGGTTTTTCAATTTTCTTTTTGTCAGGCACAAAAAATTTTCTGCCCCCTTAATCTTTTCCCAAGTCAAAATTGTGATTTGAAATAATATTTTTACGTGAGTTCCCGTTGTTAAAGAAACAGGTTTTTAGTGTAGAATTTAGCTGTAGATTTTCAGCAGAATTTGCTTTTGTGGATCTTGGAAACTTTGCCAGGAACCTTTTGGTTGTGGGATGTTCTCGATTTTTATTGAAGAAGAAATTTACCCTTTTGTAGCTTTGGTTGTTATTGAATTGTAGTCTGCACACAAAATTGTAGCGATGGCTATTTTTGGCAGCTACACAACTACGATTGACATGCATGGGCTATCCATAGAACTAGCACCACGATCCATCTCCTCTGAGATGAAGAGAACACCTAGAGCAATGGTTTTGACTGTTTGACGTTACTAAAGAGAGTGTTGTCTGCGCCAGAAACTGGAAAGGTTGTTGGTTTCCCATAATCCAGTTGTCAATCTGGACATCATTACAAAATTCACGAAGAAAGTTTTAGGACTCAAGTGAGAGTATCCTTCTGAGGGCGTAATCCTTCTTGCCATGGATGATAAAAGTTTATATCTTTTTGTTGAAGGAAACGCTTTCAGAATTATTCATGGGTACGAGTTAAAGCACTTTAGGTTTGGAAAAAATTCTACTGCCAAAAACAATTCGTTGGGAAGTAAGGCAGTTTATTTTGACCTCGTAATTTGGCTATTTTCCGTTTGTACCACGCCTTATTCAGTCCCAGGTTTTGGTCCAGACCCTAATTGAGCTATGATCAGACCCAATCGAGCGCACACCCCTGTGTTCCCAGAACGAAACTACAGAGTCTGGAGAGCGGTTCGAGCGCACAATAGTCTGGACCATGGTCTGATTTCGGTCTGATCAGAGGTCAATTCGGTCTGGAAGGTCTGATCGCAGTCTTTATATTCTGGACCATGGTCTGGGTTCGGTCTGATCAGAGGTCAATTCGGTCTGGAAGGTCTGATCACAGTCTTTATAGTCTGGACCATGATCTGGGTTCGGTCTGATCAGAGGTCAATTCGGTCTGGAAGGTCTGATCACAGTCTTTATAGTCTGGACCTTGGTCTGGGTTCGGTCTGATCAGAGGTCAATTCGGTCTGGAAGGTCTGATTTCGAGTGCATCATTTTTTCAATTTTTTTTGTTTTTTTTTATTGAGGGATGTTGGCTCTGCCAACAGGCAACAATAAAGCAGCGTTCCGATCAGAGACTCATCTAAAGTCCGATGACTCTGATCAGAAACAAGAAGTCCAGCTGATAGCAAATGCCTGTCCCCTCAAGGGGAAATTTTGATTAACTGAAGACCACGACGTTTCTTGTGGAAAGCTGTCTAAGTTCATCCATTGAGTCAGAAATATGAACTAAGGGGTATGGTAAATAATTTTTTTCTCAACAGCTAGGTTTCGTTTTCATTAGCAATATTTTCAGAATTGGCTTTTCCTTAGATGATTTTAATACTGCAAACACCAGTTTTTATGAAATGAATATATTATAGCAAAATTAAGAGATTTGTTCATAATTAAAATCTTTCTCTCATCAGACTATTTTGAGCGCACTTATAGTCTGATTAAGGTCTGGGCAATGGTCTGAAATTGAGTCTGGACCATGGTCTGAAGATGGTCTGATCATAGTCTGTTTATAGTCTGGACAATGGTCTGAATTTGGGTCTGATCATAAACGCACTATAGTCTGGACAGTGGTTTGGGTTCGATCTGATCAGAGGACATTTTGGTCTGGAAAGTCTGAACAGGGATCATTTTGGTCTGGATGGTCTGATCAGAGGTCATTTCAGTCTGCATAGTCTGATCATAACTCAATTTGGGTCTGGACCTAAACCTGGGGTATTCCCTGAGCTCAAGTTACAGAGCACGTGACAAAAACAGTGAATTAATATGTAAAAATATGGCGATTGGGTTTCGCAAGGGGCACAAACAGAAAACACATTTTTCGAGTTTTTCCAAAAATCATTTGACGTTAAAATCTAGTTTGATGTTATATTTTGTCGTATTTAAGTATTAAGTGTCAAAAATGGAGCAAAGTGTCTAATTTACTTGAAACATGTTCAGTGCCCCTTTCTAATGTTATTTTGCTATGCATCTATTTTGAACTGATTGAGTATTCAGGGTCGGGTCTGATGATTTATTGAGACAAATCGTTACTTTTTTAGAAATAACTTGCCTACAGTAATGAGGTAAGTAGCATAAAATTTGCTTTGCGTAAAATTTGCATAAAATTTTGCTTTGCGTACCCACTGCCAAATTCTTAGTAGACGCTCTTTGTATAAGTTTAATTCCTTTTCAAGAAAAAATGCTACGAAAAATTTAAGTGACAGTCAACTATTGGCGTTCCCACTTGAAGTAAAAATGGGACTTCGCAAAATATTGACGTACTTGCCGTTAAGACAGCTGAATTTGGTAGCAAAAGTTCCTTGATATGTATTACTATTTTTGTCCAAGACATAGCTGTAGCTTTCAACTAAATTTCAGATGATTTTGATTTACAATTTTCACAATACTTCTGCCTATTAGTTTCCCTAACACCTGGCCTATGTCATTTGGTCTGACTCCCAGGCAATTATCAGACCAATGTATGGAGCCAAAAAAGCTAAATCGTTAGTCGCAATTGTGGTTGCCAGCATTTAAAATGATTTTAAAAAGTTGCCCGACGAAATCTTAAATGATGTTAATAATCATTGCAATTCAGTTGCATCAAAACCGGAGAGACCGCGATTACAATTTTTCTTCATTGTTGTTTATCTGACTTCAGATGATTTTTTTGAAGCTGAATCGCTGGAAGGCTAAATCATGTTTTTAAGTCAGGAGTTAGACTCATATAATGCACCTTTCAGCATAGTGGATGGTTTTCACGTAAGGTCAGGAGCACTGTCTTGTCTGATGTAGAAAAAACTAAGTTTTCAAATTAAAATAATTGTTTTAATTGTAGCACTAAAAAAACTGTTTCAGGATAAAAGGAATATGTATTTACGACTGTCTGAGACTACAATTTAAACATTTCTGGGAAAAATCTTGCAAAGTTAATTTAAAATATTTCCTTATATACAAAATTTAGCCCATTTAAACTCATATTTACATCTGTTATCAATTTCCTAAAAGTGTTCTTGTTCCGAACTTTTCGATTTTCGCATTATTTTTTTAATTTCCAGGGTAATTCTCAATTTGCCTTAACCCTAAGTATCCCTCTTGTTGTGGTTTTTCAATTTTCTTTTTGTCAAGCACAAAAAATTTTCTGCCCCCTTAATTTTTTCCCAAGTCAAAATTGTGATTTGAATAAGTATTTTTACGTGAGTTCCCGCCTTTCATTTTTTGCCTGTGTTTAGTGCTAGGTTCATTTTTTGACGTTTATAGCTTCGGTGGTCATGAGGTCTCTATTGTGGGACAGGAATCCAGATTTTTTCACTCAAGGCTTTTTGAGGAGCCACTACATTCAAGAAGATGTTGACCCACTTGTGAACTTTTTTTGATGGTCTGATAACGTAGTGGTAACATGCCGGCTTGTGCTCCCAATATAGATGGAGCCGCATCCAGTACATATTATCTCATATACCACGTGGGATTTAAGTTTTCTATTGAATGATGATTTTAGGGTGGGGATGGGGATCTAACGTTTCATGATTTAAATACCACTTTCATGTCACATACTTTCTTCAATGTGCTTGCAATGTTTTGTGTAAGATTGCCTCTGTGTTTAAAAAAAAATTGTTTCATTTATCGTGAGGTCTGCTGTTGTTTTCTTTTTGCTCCTTTGGTGTTGTTTCAATTAATCTTTCCTGCCAATTATTATCATTTCTGAGGTCTGGTTCACTATTTTTGAGGACCATTTATCTGGATACCGATTTTTGGTTCAGCATGTCTTGTTTTTTGCAAGTGCCTTATCGATTGACAGCCAATTGGATGCTGCGTAAAAATTCTTGTGCACCGTTCCTTGAATCACATTGTTTCTAATGATCAAGCAGTGCACAGCTGCGAATTTTTTCATTATTCCTCTGCCCATTGGTTTTCAATTACAATGACAGGAATTTTATTTTCTTTGTTCATTAGGAAAGGCCGAATCCCCTTCAATGTTTAATTTCTCTAAGGTAAATTGCAGGTTTTTATGCAATGAATTTGCAGGTTTTAAGTAATTGTCTGAGTCTCCACGAACTGTGCAGATTATGTCACCAACGCACATTTTGAACAGTTTTTCCCCTAAACCTGCCCCTCTGTCTGTTGATTGTTGCAATACGTATAAATCTAAACAACATCTTGCATGTTGACGTTTTCCTGATTTGTTTTTTCTTGGCATTTTTCGTGAAACAATTCCTTGCATGATTGACACTCCACACCTTTTCCTCGAAAAATCACACTCCGTTGCAATCTTTGTCATTCCCGATTTTTTAAAGATTTAGTGATGTTTTCATTGAATTCTGATTTTTGCAGTGAAGTCTCGAACAGTTTCGTTCACTCGTTTGCTAGTATTACAGCCAGTGATGTCCATCTGATTGTACATATTAGATCCCATTACATTTATATTGATTATTTGTCTCCGCTATTCTTAAAAAACTACTTTAATTGCGGACCGTGGAATCTCTGGAGCTAGGTCGCTCTAAAAGAGTGATCTTAGTGAAAGCATCTACAACAGACACATGAGACATTATCTGTTCGTTATCCTCAAAAGAGAGTTACTCTAAGGCTTTTCTAGCATCTTGCGTGTTGGTTTCAGTGTTTGCTCCCGGTAGTTACCGGAAAACTGTGCAAGATATCTGTTCATTTTTCTATTAGTGCTACCAGCTATCGAACTTTGGAGAAGTTTATTTTTTGTGTATCTTGGCTTGGCCATGAAGCCCCGCTGTTTGCGAACCAGTTAATCTGAATCTTTGTAAGTTTTTATCAAAAATTTTCCCTTGCTTCTCCAATTCTTGTAGGCTGGTATTAATCGGTTTTCAGTTTTTATCACAATGATACCTGCTAAAACGCTGAACACTGAACACTTCACAAATTTTTTGCAGTTAGCCCTTCCCTAGGCTGTGTTTTGAAACAATTGACAAAGTAAACGTTGTAGAAGAAACTAATTTGTCAAATTCAAATTAATTCTGATAATTAGAAGAAACATTTTCGAAAAATACGTTCATGGTCAGGTTTAAACTATTCCACATGTTTTTAAAAGATAAACTGAATACGTGTTTACATTTGTCTGAGACAACAGTTTATAAAAACTCTAGAACCATCTAACAAAAAAAATTTAAATTAAATTTTCTTTATATACAAAATCTAGTCGATGTACAACCGTCTTGTCTGAATTTTAACTTTCATAGGGAGGTTATCTGCTGAAGATAGGACAACAACTTTTGCATTATCAGAAAAGCGACCTGAATCGTTACCGCTTTTCATTTGTTAATCAAAGGCCTTGTATACATTCTCTTCTCGTTTTCAAATGGTCTTTCGTAAAGGTTTCTGAAGTATTTTTGCTTAGTTAAACGGGTCATCGAAACTACCTCGGATTCATTAAATTCATCGTTGTCGCTCTTTGATCTGAAGAGTATTAAATGCAGCTTTAGAATTGCATGTGCTGAACTTTTGTTTTACGGACTATCTTCAAGTGTCTTAGTGACGATTATGTTATTGCTGTCCACAATTTGAATTCAGTTCATTTGTCCATAATAGAAATACGGGCTTTTTGTGAAGGATTTAGCTGTAGATTTTCCACCAATTTGTTTTCGCAAATTTTTCGAAATTTTTCCAGAAACTGTTTGTTTCTGGGACGTTTTTGAAGCTTACTGACTGCTCTCCAATATCAACCACAACCACAAGTTAACCCGCTTCTGGTTTTGGTATAACTTGAATAGCAGTCTGCACATGAAATTGGGGTGAGGGCTATTTTTGATTGCTAAGCTGCCGCAATTGACATGCATGTGCGTTCCATAGCCGTAGCAACAAGCTCCATCTCCTCTGAGATGAAGAAAACATTTAGAAAATTGAGTCAGACCATCTGAGGTTATTAAGTGTTTTGTCTATACAGAGAAGGAACCAAAATTAGAAGTAATATTTCAGTGTATTTTTGCAGAGAAAAATGAATTGTCAAAAAAAATTGATTTATAAAACGAAGGTTTTCGAACATTGAGTTCATCGTAAGGCTTACCAATCAAATGAAATCGTTTCTGAAGTATACAAACTTGACTTTGACGCTATCTATTGAAGATCTATCTGAGAAATGAGTTAAAGCCACAGCAAATTTTTGAAATTGTATACAGATAAAATCATAATTACAACACTTCATTTACTTTTATTACACCAAAATTACTTCATTCTTTAATCCTGAATTTTTGAAATTCCCGGGTGGATTTTCTCTTCCTGAAAAAAAATTCACTTTCATTCCTAACTGTTGTTATCCTTTCCCTGTTGGGGTTGAGAAATTTTCGAATTAACATATACCAGAATAATTTTTGAATTTCAAAAGTCAAATTCTTGCATTTTAACTAATAGTTCAATGACAACTCCTGCCCCCCCCGGTGCTCGTCAGGCGTATTTATTTTCGGCTTCAACTTTTTTATGCAGATCGTTTCTATTGTCATTAGTTTTTCAACCTCTCGATTTTAATCTGGAATCTCCCTTTCAAGATTATGCGCTGTACCACAAAATTCAACGAAGTGTTGTCCCACAAGGGAATCTTTATTTGATGCTCCGAGTTTTTAGTGATAGCATGTCGGCTGGTTTGACCAACATAGATGGAACTGGATCCAATATATGTAACTTTATATCCCACATTCTTATCAAAAGATGATTTCTAGTGAACATGATTTGAATATCGCACACTTTTTTCAGTTTACTTGAAAATTTCTGAGTGATGTGTCTTCTGTATTGATGACAGTTTAAACATCGGTTTTAGCTCATCGGTTTAAGCTCAATATTGTTGAGATTTTTAGTTGTTTTGAGATGTTTTTCATTTTTTGGGGTGTTTGCCGTAACAATTTCCTTCCTTACTATTTTATCCAACGTCTCATTAGCAATTTTGAATGACCACTCAACTTGATACTGATTTTCAGTCCAGATCTCTTTATTTTTCTTAAGAACTACATCAAAGTATTGCCAGTCATTGTTTGCTGTGAAAATGCTATGTACAGTCCCTATAATCACATTTTACTTATGTTGTAACGGTGCACAGCTACAGATATTTAAGATTATGCAGGAATCAGTCATTTAGTGATACCAATGAAATCTAATTTGTCTATCAACATTTATGTTGATGTTCAGATCTAGGAATGCCAGGTTCCCACTACCGTTGGGTGTCTCATGAATCAATTGCAAATTTTTGTCAAGAGAATTTGAATAATCAAGGTTATCTAGAGGGTTACCCTTGACAGTACACACTATGTCATCCGCATACTTCTTAAATAAATTCAGTTCTTGTGTGTCCTCTGTTGTACCTTTCTTCTGCACGAGACGAACAGATCCATACAATTTCCTGCATGTTTTCAGACAAAGTAATAATTATACATCGGGATTTTGCATCAAACTAGTTTTTGCATGATTCGCACTCAAATCCTTTCCCTCGGAAAATAACGCATCGTTTTTAATCAGTGCACATTCTTTCAAGTCAGGAATTCTGTTCTCCTTTCCTTCATTTGATTTCCGCAAGAATTATCAAAAGATATCAGCCACAAATTTGCAATAATTAGAGCAAAGCATCCATTGCTAAACCGTCCGATTACGTTTACTACTTTTTATTAAACTTTATGTGAACATTCGTTGCGCCTAGTCTCAAACGGTTCTCCATAGCTGACCATGAAATATGTGGAACTGGCGTACAATTCATTAAGATCAATTTCAGTTGCCTCCTCAACCGATACATGGGTGTACAAGTTTTTAACATCAAGAGATTCTATTAGCTCATATTCTTCCAGTTTTGCAGCCTCTAAAGCGGCTCTGGCATCTTTCAACTTAGTCTCAGTATTAGAACCTGAAACCTCTGGAAAAAAGGAGACACAAATTTATTGAGCTTCACGTAACTGCTATCGTGTTTTTACTGAACCATTTTTTAAGTACTTTAACAAGTCCATGAAGCCTGACCGGTTGCAATCCAGTAGTCCTAAGTCTGTGATGAATCTTTCACTAATTTTTCCCCTTATCATTAGTTGATGCAAACTGCTCTTTATAAGCTTCTCATCTTTTTTATTGTTGGTTCATCACTTTCTCCATTACGAGCCTAAAACTGATTGGCACTAAGAAATTCATTTTGTTTATCCGAATATATTGTCTCTTTAATAACCACCACCTTTATCAAATGGTACAGTTAGAAGGCTAGTAATTATTAATTTTTCAAAAAGTCTTCAACATTCTCATCGCCTCCATCCATTTGTGCCTCACGTACTTTCCTGGCATATCATTTTCCAGAAGATTCTTTTTCACACAATGTTTATAATTTTTCAACAACAGTTTTGTGTTCCCTTAACTCACGAACTAATCTGTCTAAATCCGCAAAGAAGAGCACTTCATTAATTTTGTCTCTGACCGGATGTTTTGGACCTAGTGGAAAGACGTCTAGGACAAATTTCGGCAATTCAACAACCATACAATGTAACAAGATTAATACCAGCTCCATTTTGCAAAGAACTTTCCGGTCGCTCAGAAAGCTTCGCCAACTTGTCCTTAAGTCTCTTAGTAATCAATTCGGAAGTATATCTCATTTCTTTTCTAATGTTGTACAAAATTGATGGTAAAAGTTCTTTTTTCACCTCTTTCCTGAGAAGGTCCCTATCCTCCTCAAGTTTTTCCTCAAAAAATCTACGGCCTTTTCCGCACGATCTATTTCTTTCCTTAAAAGTGTAAACTGAAAGCTGTGCTGCGCTTTTTCTGAAAAAACTTTGTTTTTGGGAATTCAAAACTTCAAAAAATTTGGAGTGATGTCATTATTGTTAGTTTTTCAGAAAATTGATAGAATATTTACAGTTTGTTGGTTTATTTGAAAAGTTTACATAGTTTCGGTATTGTTGTAAGCAGTTGTTATGCCTGTGAATGATTCTGAGCCATGTTTGTTGTAGAGTTTCGCACATCACGGAAGCTCGCTCAAGCACATGGTGCAATGAAGCCCTGTTTTTCAGAAGCTAGACTCTCGTTTTGTGCTCCTTCTACCAGTCTTTCCTTCGCTCTCGCCTTCTTGTGTCGTTTCCCGAGGTTCCTCTATTTTAGAGCAGAGCTATTAAGTTCTCTTGGTGGCGCTGAACAACGTCCATGCCGGTTCCTGGTGGAGCAAATTTTAGTGTCCATCTGTGTTTTCTGCTTCCCCTTCGATATCAGGTGTTTCGTCGCCCTCAGAAACAGTGTTTCAGTGCTCAACAACTCTTTTATAAAATTAGGTGTCCAGTGCATTGGCAGTATACCATAGCTTCAAAACTGTTCTTATTCGTGGTCAATTAGTTTATCAGGTCTCGTACACTTCGTCTGTTGTTATTCGATTTGTGGCTTGAGTTGCTGTTGTTGATTAGCTAATTCCACACGACTATGTCCCTGTGCTCAATCGAGCCTTGGTCAGAAAGTTATGTGCGTTTTCTAGCCAACTCTTGGTATTGGGGTTGAAAGAATTTCCAGAAACTAATGTTATTTTTGTCAGAAGTTCTTTTTTTTCACTATTTTGAAGCCATATGAATTAAACTGAATTAAGTTAACTGCAAATTCAGGATTAGAATCTAACTTTCCATTATGTCTCATGCATCGTGTTTGCTGCTGAGCTTTTCTGCAATAGGTTTCTGCCCGGAGCCTCTTCTTGGCCTTTTCCATTATGTCTCATGCATAGCGTTTGCTGCTGAGCTCTTCTGCAATAGGTTTCTATCCGGTGCCTTTTTCTGCCCGCTGCCTGTTTAAAAACAAAAGACCACAACATTTATCAAATGGTACAGCTAGAATGCTAGTAGTCTTTGATTTTTAAAAAAGTCTTCAACATTCTCATCCCCTCGATCCTATTGTGCCTCACGTACATTCCCGGCATATCATTTTGCAGACGATTCTTTTTCACACAATTTTTATACTTTTTCAACAACAGTTTTGTGTTCCCTTAACTCACGAACTAATCTGTTTAAATTCCCAAAGAAGAGCACTTCATTAATTTTGTCTCTGACCGGATGCTTTGGACCTAGTGGTAAGACGTCTAGGATAAATTTCGGCAATTCAACAACCATACAATGTAACAACTTTAATACCGGCTCCATTTTGCAAAGAACTTTCCGGTCGCTCAGACAGCTTCGCCAACTTGTCCTTAAGTCTCTTAGTAATCAATTCGGAAGTATATATCATTTCTTTTCTAATGTTGTTCAAAATTGATGGTAAAAGTTCTTTTTTCACCTCTTTCCTGAGAAGGTGCCTATCCTCCTCAAGTTTTTCCTCAAAAAATCTACGGCTTTTTCCGCACGATCTATTTCTTTCCTTAAAAGTGTAAACTGAAAGCTGTGCTGCGCTTTTTCTGAAAAAACTTTGTTTTTGGGAATTCAAAACTTCAAAAAATTTGGAGTGATGTCATTATTGTTACAGTTTTTCAGAAAATTGATAGAATATTTACAGTTTGTTGGTTTATTTGAAAAGTTTACATAGCTTCGGTATTGTTTTAAGCAGTTGTTTTGCCTGAGAATTATTTTGAGCTATGTTTGTTGTAGAGTTTCGCACATTACGGAAGCTCGCTCAAGCACATGGGGCAATGAAGCCCTGTTTTTCAGAAGCTAGACTCTCGTTTTGTGCTCTTTCTACAACACTTACCTTCGCTTCCCCTTCCTCTGTCGTTTCCCGAGGTTCCTCTTTTTTTCAGCAGAGCTATTAGGTTGTCTCGGTGGCGCAGAAAAACGTTCATTGACTTGATCTCCCATGCCGGTTCCTGGTGGAGCAAACTGTAGTCTCCCATTTGTGTTTTCTGCTTCCGCTTCGACACCAGGTGTTTCGTCACCCTCAGAAACAGTGTCTCAGTGCTCAACAATTCTTTTATAAAATTAGGTGTCCAGTGCATTGGCAGTATACCATAGCTTCAAAACTGTTCTTATTCGTGGTCAATTAGTTTGTCAGGTCTCGTACACTTCGTCTGTTGTTATTCGATTTGTGGCTTGAGTTGCTGTTGTTGATTAGCTAATTCCACAAGGCTATGTCCCTGTGCTCAATCGGGCCTTGATTAGAAGATTATGCGCTTTTTCTGGCCAATTATTGGTATTGGAGTTGAAAGAAGGTCCAAAAACTAATGTTATTTTTGTCAGAAGTTCCTATTTTTCACTATATTGAACACATATGAATTAAACTGAATTAAATTTATTGCAACTTCGGGATTAGAATTTAATTTTCCATTATGTCTCATGCATCGCGTTTGTTGCTAAGCTTTTCTGCAATATGTTTCTGCCCGGTGCCTCTTCTTAGTACAACAGAAACTTTCAACACTTAGTTTTCGTATTTGTTGTTGTTGTTAATTGCTATCGATCAAATTTTGAGGAAATTTTAGCAATTATATTAGTCTTGTCGGTTTTTTTTATGCAATTTTTTGCTTAACCGATTTTTGTCTGACGCTTTTGACTTTTAGGTAGCGCTCAGCGGCATTAAATGCTCTTAGAGCCTTCAGCTCTGTTTCAGATCAAACTGTTTTGGAGACTTATAATTATCGCAAGAAGGCTGGTTCTTAGATGTTGAAGAAACACCATCTCCACTGTTGACCACCCCCCACCCCACCCAACTGTTGCCCACCAGAACGTCACAAAGTTTAGCATTTTTTCTCTAAAAAAACGTGCATTTTTTCAATTTTTTGACATTTTATATTCACCATTCTCTTCTTTCCAGATGCAGGGGCCAGTAAACGTTCTTAGAGGTTTGATAATAAGTTCCTGAAAAGGTTTTATTTGCCATGGGATAGCTTTCAATTTTTTAATAGAATTTGCAATTTTGACAACTTTTGAAAAATTTTGTCAGTTTATAAGTTTCTCAAGCCTCAAGAGCGGAGAAACCTCACCTAGGGTATGACAAAAGATTACTATATAGATTCTAAATGTAATGGAATGATTTTCAAGATATAAATGTCACCAATTTTGAAATTTTTTCAAGTTTTTATTTTTTTTTATTTTATGTCCTTTTTTTGGGCACCAGGGTCCTGGGGACCTACACCAAGGTTTGACGATAAGCTGTTGCAAAGTTTCTGCATAAAGTTAATGGAATGGTTATCAATATTTTAATGACTCCAGATTAAGCAATTTTTTGATAAAATTTATATTTTATTTCAATTTATTCGTAAAATTACTATCAAGTTCCAAGTTTATGGAGCCAGTGAAACTGTTTAAAGCTTGCAATAGGGATACTGGATAGTCTCTTGAGATAACGAAATGGTTTCAAAGGTTTTAATATCCTGAATTATAGCAAGGTTTTGTGATTGTTTTCAAATTTTATGAATATTTTTGTCCTTTTCTGAGTTTAACGATTATTACGGTCCAACGAAGCCTTTCAAGTCTTGCAGATGGGTTAATTGACATAACTCCAGAGACAAAAATAGTTTTGATCATTTTTTTTGCGAAATCTGGAAGCTTTTTATTTTTTGCACTACTTTGCTGATTTTAAAGATCATTTTTTTAAATTTATTTACAAGGCTAGAAAACTAAAAGCTGAAGAGTCGAATCAAGCTAAAGCTAGCCTCACTAAACCGCTGCTAGCGTCTGACGAAGCAAACCCCTCGCCAGTCGTTTGAAGGCAATTCGCCCGACGTTAGTTGGTTATGTTTGTTGTTGTGGCTTTACTGTAAGAAACGGGAGTTGATCACGAGTTTGAGTTTAGAAAATTGTCAACTTTTCCCTGCAGTTCTGGCGCTCACCCGCAATCAGCCAGGTGCAGGAGTTGTGTTCGTCTTAAGTAGCAGCTACAACTCTCCAAGATAGCTCGATCAGTTTTTTTTAGTCCGAAGAGTTCCTCGAAGTTTACGTGTTGGTTTACTCTGTTTGCCAAACGGGATGTTCTGAACATTTCCTTGCACTTTTGGCTACTTCCTGGCACTTGACGTTAACTAAGTTCTTGCACTTGGTGATTAAGGTACTATGAGGATAGATCTTGAATTAACTTCTACTGAAGCGATATTCCAGAAGTGCTGCTGATATGCCACTACTGGGTTTTGCATACACTAGTAATTGGACAAGTTATCGGTTTCCCATGCACCAGTTATCGCTCTGGACATCAATACAAATTCACGTAGAAGGCTTTAAGGCGCATTGGGGCTTATGCTTCTTTTGAGCTGTGGATTGCGTGTGATGTTATGAACTCTGCACCGCATGGAGAGTTGCCATGATTGTTTATCGGCCGTCCGTATATCATAGACAGGCCGACACGAAACCATTTTGCAGGTTGAGATAGCGCTTCAGTGGTGCATTTAATAAACTGAATGCACTTTTTTCTCATGCTAGGCTGAGAGCGTAGTTGTTTGATGTTTAGTTTCGCCATGGATTATGGGAATTCAAATTTTTTTTATTACAAGAAAGATTTTAATAATTATTTAAGGGAATGAATTAAAGCACTTAAGTTTTGGAAAAAATTCTATTGCCAAAAATATATGATTGGTAAGCAAAGCAGTTTTTTCTGAACTCATAATCTCATAATTTGGATCTTTTCCGTTTGTGCCCCACCTTTCTCAGTACGCCATGCACCCAAGTTACAGAGCACGTGTCATCAAATAGTCAATTATTGTGTAAAAATATGTTGATTGGCTTTTGCAAGGGGCACAAACAGAATTTTTTTTAATTCTTCAATTCCTCTTTTTAAATCTTCAGCTCTTAATCGTACTTCAGCGTTTAGTTTCAAAAATAAAGCACAGTCTTTTTTGGGAACTTTTAGTGCACCTTTCTAGTTTTATATTGCTTTGCATTTTAAAGTAATTGCGTATTCAGAGTCTAATGATTTATTGAGTCACGTCGTTACGTTGGTAACATTAATTTGCCTACAGAAATGGGGGAAGTAGCCACTGTAAAACATTGCTTGAACGAGCTTGTAGATTTCTCTCTGAAGCACAAATGTTTGCTTTGTGCACATACTGCCAATTTCTTAGTAGACGCTCTGTATACAACTTTAATTCCTCTTCGAATAAGAAATGCTATGGAAAGTTTAAGTGACAGTGAAATATTGGCGTTCCCAGTTGAAGTAATTAATGGGACTTCGCAAAGGAGTGACGTACTTGACATGGATACAGCGAGGTTGAGAAACGCCATCCCTGTGTTTAAGCGTATGAGTACGAATCTTCAAACAAGCTTTGACCGCGCCCAAATGTCAGAAAAGAAATTCCACGAAGTCATTGCTATGGGCGAATTTCTTAAAATCAACCAGCATCAGAGAGCTAATGTGGTTGACCTTGGATCTGGCAAAGGCTATCTAAGCGACTTTTTGAGTCAATTTCATAGCTTTAATGTCGTAGGCGTTGAAACCTGTTCGTCGTTTAATGAAAGCGCTGCAAAACGAAATCTGAAGGTTTCTCGTATATGGCGAAAAATGATGGCTGAGAAATCCATTGACGTTAATACTGAAAAAACAAGTAACCATCTTGATAAATCTGACGGGTATTCGGGCAAGAATGAGAGAAATGTTGACATGGAAGAACGATTGCGATTGGAATTCAATGCCTCTCTGACGGCGAAATCATACAAAATAAAAACCGAACATATAACCTCTGGTACTGATCTGTCAGATATCTTCCCCGGAGAATGTTTTGCGTTAGTTGGTCTCCATACATGCGGAGATTTGGCCGCCAATTCGCTTCGACTTTTCCTTAAGTCAGAGAAATGCCGTTTTATATGCAACGTCGGTTGCTGCTATAATACGTTGACCGAACAATATGATGAGGCTGGTTTTCCTTTGAGTGGTTTTTTGAGATCAAATCTCCAAGAAGAGTTTGGTTCTATGAAATCTCTGGCTTGTCTTTCGCCCGAAAAGCAAATGGACGGAAACGCCAAAAACCCACTGAATAAATTATTCAACCGTGCATTGCTGCAAAAGCTCGTTTTTGAGAAAACAGGCGAACGGCTTAACCACCTGCAACAGTTTAGCAAAAACAAAGCTGGCAAATCTTTTCTCGAATACTACAAATTTTGTTTTCCGATTGTGGACTGTGAGAACAAAGAGGTGCTGTTACAATTGTCAGATAGCGAAATTGGGGAATTTGAGCGCAATCATTTGCTCTATAAGCATCAATTGCAATTATTTAACCAGTATAGAGCTTGTTTCTCTCTGGCGCTGGAATATGTGTTTCTGTTAGATAGACTTCTATTTCTCAAAGAGAACGGGATCGAGAACTGTGAAATTGTTCAATTGTTTGACCCAAGGCTTTCTCCGCGATGTTATGCACTTGTTGCGTCAAAAGACAATCAACTGATCTTTTCAGATCAATGATACTGTCAACTCGAATCTTGCGAGCATCATCACGTTTATGTTGTGTTAGATTGTCATCGGGGCAAAGTTTTGGTTTAAGACAGGAACTTTTGAAATCAGTTGAATCGGCAATTGCTATTCTTCCAGCCGACCGTGATCCGGCATTTTGCTTCAAAGATTACCTGGAAAGTGTTATCAAACCCGGACTGGAGCAGCCTGGTGGTTCTTTGAGTCAACTAAGTGATGAGCAGTTACGAAAAATGAAGATTATTTTGTCAAGTTTACAGGAAAATGCAATTTCGAGAGAACATCGATTGCCCTATGACAAATTTAGAGGTGCCTCATTGACACCTGAAAATGTTGAGGATGCTATTGAAGCGCTTTTACAAATGAAAAAGTAGTTCATTGGACTTGGGAATTTAATTTTAGAATAAATTTATTTTTAAGCGCTATTGGAGTCAAATGGGTGTTAATCATCAACTAACGACATTTAATGTAGCATAAAAATACCCTTTTCAGGTGTAGATTTATGAGTTTTGAGATTTGAGTGCGAGTTCCACAGAAAATGCCTCCGTGTGTATGCTTCGTATATAGAGCCTTTAGTTGTACAACTGCAAAATTGACATAAACTCATTTTGTTTGAATGGCATAATTTAATCTCCAACGATTGTGTGTGTTGCGGTTTTAACGACCATTTGAGTTATACTGGGACAACTGCTTTGTACTGCATTGTATTATCAATCGCTTCTCGAGTTATCAAGCTTTCGAGCTGTCTATAATTCCTAAAATTTTCTCTAAATTTGATCTTTCAAGTTGCTACTGAAAGTACTACCAGAAACCTGTGGTTAAGTTGAACGATGGCCACAGTATCCAAGTTTTCGGCTCCTGGCAAAGTTATTCTGACAGGCGAGCATTCGGTTGCCCATGGGAAGTTAGCGATTGCAATGGCTATCAATTTGAAGTGTTATGCAACGTTAACAGTCGATCAATTAGCAGAATCTGATCTTGGAAGAGCAAATACGACCTTAGCGTTCCATTCTCATTTTTCAGAGAAATTGATATTTCCGAATAAAGAAATTTTCGAAATAGGAGAACGTTTTTATCAGCATGGATCAAATGATTTCACGCCTCCTACTGTTGAACAATTAGCAGCTTTGAAAGAGTTTGTAGAAAAGTTTGCCTCGAAAAAATTTTTAAATTTAGCTGGCCAATGCTTTGTACACTCGCTGCTTTGTGTGTTGATGAAAGATGAAATGACGTCACAGGCGAAAGGTTTTATAAAACAATCTTGGGTTTTAGAAGTCAAATCAGAGGTTCCACTGGGAGCCGGCTTGGGATCCTCAGCTGCTGTTAATACTGTCATAGCGGGTTGCATTTTGGACAAATTTGGAATGCTAACGACCGAAAAAGCTAATTTGGATAAGTTTGAGCTTAAATTGGCTGAAAAGTTAGCCTTTGCTTCGGAACATGTTGTCCACGGAAAGCCTTCGGGTGTTGACACGTTTACGAGTTGTCATGGAAACGCAATTGTGTTTGAGAACTTTGCCTTGCGAAATTTAATTGAGCTGCCATTATTTGATGTTTTAGTAATTGATACGAAAGAAGACCGCAACACTAAGCTTCTAGTCGACCGCGTTCGAACCTTGAAAGAGACAAATTTTGATAAGTTTGAGAGGATTTTGAATGATATTGACGTTTGCAGTCGATCTATATTAGAACTCTTTGTGCGGTTGAATTCCAAAAATGAGGTATCACGTGGCGATTTCAGAGAACTAAGCGATTTAGTTAAACAGAATCATGTGTTACTTCAAGAATGGGGTGTATCGACAGAAAAACTTGATAAGGTTGTCGAAGTTGCAGAGAAGCATAACTGCGCGGGTAAATTGACGGGCGCAGGAGGCGGAGGGTGCGCTATTGTGATACTAAATCCAAATTTGGATCACTACGCGACTGTTGAACTGATTTCTGAAGACTTGAAGCATTTAGATGTGGAAGTTTTTGAAGTGCAAATAAGTAAAAATGGTCTCAGTAGATGCTAAAAGCTTTTTGTTGTTTGAAATCCTGTCAATTGAGTTCTGAAATGCAACTAATTGTTCATTTGAGTTTAGTGCAAATTTATCAAATTTTGATTGACACAATTGTACCTCTTTGTATATACTGCCTGGCTAAATGGAATGAAATTTAATAATTGTTACTGAATTTATATATAAAAATTATAACAAAAACTAGAAAACGGCAAGAGTGTTTGTGCGGAGTCTGGGCGCTGAATAGAAAGTTCAGAAAAAAATCTTAAGCTTTTTGAAGAAAAATAGACGTTTTTTTTAGAGATAATTAATTCAAAAATACAAAATTTGGAGCCATTTTGAGTGGGTTTCTTCGATGTAAGTGAATCAGCTGAAAAATTCAAAAGCGCTGTTGTGATAAAATAATTATTCAACCGTAAGCCATTTATTGTTGTTTAGTTCGATTTTGTTACTGGCTTAACCATTCACTGTAGGACAAATAAATAAGTTAACTAGTTGTTCCAGTTTTCTTTTCGTCCGCGAATAAGAGAACAACTTCTTATTCTGTTTGTTTAATTATTCGTTCATTCCTATGCAATTGGCTCGTACCGAGAAATGTGCAAAATCTCCAGATGAACAAAATTTAAGTTTGGGCCTTGTTTCTGAAAGATTTTAAACTTTTTGAGAAATCAGCAGAGTTAACATTGAAATATCAATTCCGTTTTTCTTAAATTTACCATTATAAATAGTCTTAAGGATGTTTGCAGGAATGCCTTCATTTTCTGAAATTAGTAATTAGATGATCCTTGAAATTGTGCTCTATAGGCCATTGATGTTCTTATCAGAATCTTCACTGTCGAAGAGAAAGCTTTTGTTTAATCGAAACTGAGTACATTATCTTTGTCTTTCAACCATGTTTCTTGCTTCAAGGTTCTCGTATTCGAAAATTGTTTTGGTGCCTACACTGGGAACTGGTATTTTGCTGATTGCTCAGTCATATCCTTGAAATTATTTTTTTTAATCTTTTTAGCTTTTGGCGGACAAGTTTTTTTGAATTCTTAGTCTGGATTATAGGCAAAATGATGTGAAACGGGACATAAACATGCGCGAGTTTACAATGAATAATTTATGAAGTCGAATATTTTTAGACGTCGAATACTTTTGGATTTTTTTGCATCAAACATTGGCATACTCAGCTTGGCTTCATCTGCAGAAATTTTCTGCAACAATGAATTGAATCAATTATGTCAAAGGCCGAACGTTCTTATATACCATGAAATCCGAGTCAATTGAAAGGTTTTTGATGGTTTATTGAAATGTTTTTTTTTATTTTTTCAACCTTTTGTCTCGCTAATACCTTCTGTCCAGGTGTGTGAATTTATATTTAAGTCGGAGGTCTTCAAGTGGTTAAATTAATCCAAATTATTAAATTTTAATCAATGTGCAAAGCTTTTTTTAAACACGAAACCGTGATTTGATCTTTTAAAGTCACTTTTTGTTGCCATAATTTCTCTCCTTATATTGAGTTTTGTAATCCAAATTTGCGCGTTTTTTGGTCAGCTCACTACTACCAAAAGTTGTAAAAAATAACAAAAATTCTTAGTAAATTTAGTTAGAAGATCACTAATAAATTACTTCTTTCTTGCACTATCATTAGCAGCAGTTTCCACCGCTGTTTAAACAGACCTCAATATACACTGCTCTCAGGTTGTTTGTTGTCCGAGAGCAGTTTGTGGTGATCAGTGTTTGGTGTTCAAAGATTTAATTTTTCCCAGTTTATGTTCACTATAAAAATTGATTTGTAACATCCGAGAAGCAATAGTTAGGACGATTATAGCAGGCCTCCAATAGTAAAAAGTCGCATCGTGACTTTTTAAGACTCGAATAATAGTTATGGTTTTCTACGAATGTTTAACATGAGAAAATCTGCTTTGGACGTCTTCTCTGTCAATTATTCGGCGTCTGAACACCATAGAATCCTTTGTATCTGATTTTGGAGCACTCCTTGCTCTCATTGAAATTATAGACGAAAATGACTTTTTGGAAAAAAACTTCAGATCTTTGTTGTGCCCCCTCCACCCCAGTTTAGTGGGTGCAAGTTATTTCCAGCTCACAACAGCATGTGCTATATTTTCACAATTATTTATTATGTAATGACAAGTGGTCTGTATTTGGGGCGCGCATAAGTACTGAGGGGGTGGGGGGGGGGCACAAACGGAACAGATCAAATTTTCCTGATTTTGGATTCATATTTCTCAATCGTTCGTTGATCGTGCCCCTTTGAATACTGGGGGAGGGGGGCACAAACTGAAAAGCTCCGGATAGATATACTCCAATTGAAGGTCAAAAGAGGTTGCTTAATCTTGAGAACAGAGCGCTGTATTAGTTAATGTTTAACCTTATTTTAAATTATTTAAAATTGGACCTGGTGACTTTTCACTGGTTGACGTGTTTTTTAGTACATTTTTAAACAGGGCAACGAATAAAGAATGTGAAGCACATTCTTGCCACAATTATCTGTAAAGCAATTTTTAAATGAGCCAATTCATATGCTAATATGGTTTTATCGTTAAAGAAAATAACTCATTATTTGTCTTTCTCATTATGGCCCCATCTTATTGGGTATATGACGCGTAGCCACCAATAACCGTAAAATTCCATTACGGGGGGGGGGGGGGGGGGTGGGGCTTCAATGGAGAAGGACCCACGAAAATGGTCTTCAATGTCATGTTTTTCAATGGTCTTCAAGTTTTCAAGTTTTGTTTGGATCTGTTCTGTTTTGCCCGCGCCCCCCAGCTTATATTTTTTACCCCCCCCCCCCCCCCCCCCCCCCCCCCCAGGCGCACATAGTAACGTTCTACATAACAACATATAATTTGTAACTGGGGGCTGGGCGTAAAAAAACTGGGGGGGGGGGGGCAGAATAGATTTCTTTTGTATCGACATAGATTCTCATACAAAATCATTGTTATCAACTTTGAAAATGTCAGACAAGGTCTCTTCTGTTTCGGCCCCAGTGTTTTTTACGCTCACACCCACGTACAGTGTTTGTGTTGATACATAGCACGTTACTATGTTAAAAAGCACCTGCGCCTTAGGGGCGTAAAAGTTATATATGGGGGGGGGGGGGGGGGTGCGATTTGTAATGAATCAGTCAGTTTTCATTGATGATCTTCGCGATTTGTTCAAAAATTCTCAGCTTCTTTTTTTTAGTGCACGTTTTGTATTTAGAGCTACATTTTTGTCGATATTGCGTATTTTTCACTCACATGGATCCCAATTTGAACTAATTTAACTGCTGTGAGGGTTAAAGTGTCGATGACCTCTGAGTTAATTAGTTTTTCAGGGAAAATGTGAGCTAAATCATTGACTCCTTCTTTACTGTCACTCAATGGAAACAGGGCTGCAGACAAAATGATTCTTCATGATTGAAGAATGTGTTTGCGTTAGTGGCATATTTCTTATTTCTTTCGGGTCTTTCCCATTATAGCCCCCCCCTCCCCAGCTTATTAGTCAGATAACTTATAGCCCCCAATCATGGTAATCATACCATAATGGGGGGGGGGGGGTATAACTTCATGGGGGGTCTCTAATGGGAAAGACCCCTTCTTTCATATATAAGCCCTTTTCACCCCCAAGCTTAGTGGGCATTGGTGCGTTTTCCGTATAACATTTTCTGAATATGAATTCCAGAAGCTGAAGCCCCAAATTTCGGTTACCATTTCGAGTGTTGTTTCAATATTTGGTTTTGTCAAATTGGCGGGTCTTTCCCATTATAGCCCCCCCCCCCAAACTTAGTGGTCAGATAACCTATAGCCCCCCCCCCCAAACTTGGTAATTATACCATAATGGGGGGGGGCTATAATGGGAAAGACCCAAATTGGCCGTGGGTATTTTATACTTGTTGCGAAATGAAATCGTGGAGAACTTTACTTACTTCGAAGGAAAATAACACGGAAAAAATCATTTGTATTTCAACTCTATTATGGACTCTTTCACGCTGTAGAGAGCCTCAATAAAAATCGTGTACCCCTTATTACGGTATAATTATGATACTTGGTGTGCATGCATAGTTTCTTGCCTAATAATTGGGGGGTCTAGGGTCGTAGTAGGAAAAAGCTATAAGCATTAAGAGCTCTAACAGTTAAGCCTATTTTTTTATTTAGACGCCCACTTACTACAGTTTGACCTCACTTCCAATAGTCCGTGGATGAAATCAATGCTGAATTTGACATCCATATTTCGCGACTGACGTTACTCCAAAAGGCCGAATTAACGATGACGATTGAAGAGGTTATCATAGCCTTGTTATGTGACAACAACAACGACCACCAGCAGAAGCAACAACAGCAGAATATCAATTCAGTGGAATTCAATTCTTGTCATGCTTTGTCGAACAACAAATAATAATAATTCGCAAAAGGATTTAGACATGCTTACTATTTCAACGATGTTTAATTGTTTACTTGTTTACTTCGAGTTTTTCTGAAGCTCTTCGATGACTGTAACTCTTCGACTCGTATCGGAAGCTGTACTTATTGCTATCATACAGAAAATTTAAAACCAAAATTGGGTAAATTTGATGTGTAATGATACAGCAAGGTCAGTCATTACTCTGGAACCCGATCGAGCGTAGAGAAAAGAAGACAAAGAAGAAAATCTTTTAATACTTTCTGGTTTCAGTTCGTATGAAACAAGAAACAAATTCTGCAACAGCGGAATTCAGAACTTTGAGGTTTTGTCCTAATATGGCATTTGCCGTTACGTCTCAATCTACGGCTGAAGTGATAGAGAATTCAAAATTACTGGATTTGTTATCTTAATAATTGGATGCTTAATTCAACTCACGGACTTTGACAAACGCGCAACTGGTAAAACACGTTTTTAACAATTTTCATTAGCACAATTTTTATTTAGTGATTTCATTTGCATTCAGATTAGCGATCTCGTTGATAAAGTATGGGCCCAGGGGTGAACTCGGATTGCCGAAGGATTCCCTTAACTACATTTCTTACCTATTTAGACCCCAATTTTTCTGTTTTGTTTTTTGCCACCCCCCCCCCCCCCCACCTTAATGAGCTTACATTCTTGCGCCCCAAGGCGCACGTGCTATTTTTCTACATGGTAACGTGCTATATAGCAACATATAATTTGTAACGGGGGGGGGGGGGGGGGGCAAACAGAATAGAGAAGGACAAACAGATCCAAAAATTGAGTTAACTACACCAAAAAATGCAAAATAATCCGTTTGCTTGGTGGAAAAGCTGCTCCATGCTTGAAATGCAGTTAGTCGTTTGTGGGACCAGTTGTACTGTTTGTCTTGAGCAGTTGTTTTACAAGAATGAGCAAAACCGAAATTTTTATTGTGCTACCGATAACTTTATTAGGAAGCTGTCTAAATGAGTCTGATGATTTGTACAAAAAGTTTGCTGAGTATTTTGCAGCTTTGCTGACTTTTTCAAAAAATGAAAACGTATGCAAATTTGAACAAAATATGCACGTGGTGACTTCTTAAGATATAAAACGGGAAAATTAGTGATGAAGCTCAGCATTGGTGGTTTTATCAGCATCAAAATTGGTGTCTCATTGCTCTAAATTGATTATTTCGTATTAATTATTCGTATTAATTATTTTTATTCCAGTTAATCTTGGAAGATTTTCTTCTGACCTTTTGCACTTCTCAAATGATTTTTTTCCGCTTGATGTCTTGAATTTTTCATGATACAAATTGTTAGTACCTAGAATTTAAGCCGCTGACTTAATTCGCCTCAGCGTACCGCTAAAATTCAAGTAAAACGTGCGCCAAACTTGTTTTTTCTTTCACTTAATGTTAGTAGTAGTCTATAATAAGCTGTAGGTTGTTATGGTGGAATTGTATGATAAAACCATCCTCACATCTGGACAAGTATTATTTTTTCGTCGGTTTTTTTGCTATTAGAAGGGGAATTTTTGCGTTTTCATTAAATTTTTCTTTTAAAAGTGCTCTAACCACAAAGGAAAAAGCGTGAACGCCATTTGATCTCATGCAAATGAGTAAAGATTGTTCTTCATATAAGATATAAGATCGAATATTACAAAAGTATTGCAAAATGTTACAAAAAGTATTTTAAATAGTACGAAAACCGTAACGATATTACAAACCTTTTGCAATATGTTGCGAAGTATATCATTGACTGTTTGCAAATAATAAAATTCGAAAAAATTTTATTAGCTTTTTTCACTTTTGCTTTATTTCTTGAAGATCAATGAAAAGAGGTTTTAATGACGTCAAGGATTTCAAAACTAATGGTTTTTAATTGCTCTTGAACGAAGTTCATAGTAATTACTTTAAACATGTTGGTCTTTTTTATGCAATTTTTTTGCTTGACCATTTTGCGCTTTTCTAGAACATTCGTTGGCTTCTTAAGCAACTTTTTCACGCTTTCGCTCTTCATTTTCGAGTGATCTCTATTGCTCTCACTCCGAAGTAAAGTTTGTTGCTAATATAAACTCGGTTGCAGAATAGCAAAAACAAGGGACTGGTAGCCGAGTGGTCAGTGCATGTGGTTAAGGATCTGGAGGTAAAGTTTCGAATACCGGTGGGGTCAACTTTTTTATACCCGCCTCGTTCGAGAGCAATTCTTGCGACATTAGTCGGTTTATGTTTATGATTGAAGTGTATTACGGTTTTCTAATGCCCGGGTGTTGATTTGTAACTGGCCAATTTTTTGGGTGGTTTACAAAAACTGAGAGGATACTCAGTTTTGAAGTGGAGGGACTAGACTATGGAATACCCAAGGCCTTACTAACACCGATCAATAATTAATTGGAATGCTCCTAGTTGCCAACTTTGGATTAGTTGTACTCAATTTCTGGGTATTGCATCTGTAACTTTTTGCGTCAAAATTAACTTTTATATATGCTTTTATATATGCGAGATTTCGCCAAATTAGTTTGAGCTCCATTTTCAGTTAATTTTTTATTAAAGAATTCTTAGCTCCTTTTTAGAATCACTGTTTAACAGAGTTATTGCTTTTGTTTTCTCGGCTACTTTTTAAATTGCTCTCCACTGAAGTTGTAGTCAATTTCATCAGTTGTCGCGTCCTTTTGATGCAAAATTTTTGTTGGACCAATTTGGCTTTTCGATTAACTTTTTAACTAAGTGATCTTAATATCAAAGTACCGTTTTAAGCAGCTGCATTCAATTGGTGGCAGTTTTCTACTAAAGGTCAAATGAAAATGTTGCTAAAATTGGTTTCATTTTTTAATCTAAATTTTTTAATCTAATTATTTTCTTTTTATCCAAGTCCCTTGTATGTTGTAGTCATTTTAGTAGTCTATAATAACGTCATGTGAAGCACATTAGTTGTTGTAATATCACCAAAGGGGTGAAACGATACTCAACAACTATGCGCGGTGGTTATAAGTGAACCACTTATCAAGTTACCATGGAATCCCCGCCCATCGCTCATTTTGGGAGCAATTCGTCTGCTGCTAGTCAGATGTTCAAGATGTTTTCTGAATTTAGGTCTCTCGATTGGAGGGCTCTGCGTAGATGACTTCAGGACGCGTTACGGAAGTCATCACTGAACTACCATCAACCAGGTCCCCTAATAGCCAGACCCTTTAGCAAGGTTGATTACGTCACCAATACAACATTGGTGACGTAATTGGGGAACGTCATCAATACAACAGCTGAATAATATGTACAGCCAGTACAATATTACTCATACTCATTTACTTCTGACTGCTTTTGCTATTGTTAGTTTGCGCTCTTATGTGTATATTTATATCAACTTTTTGTCTGTTTATTTAAGTTATTGCTAATATTATTGTTTATAAATTGAAGGTGAAACGAAGCTGGTCTGAAAATTAACAAGTTTTGCGCCGCATAGCTTCTTTGTCATGAACGCAGGTGAACAAATTTTTAGGCTATTATGAGCAAATGTTTTCTGATTTATCAATTTTGATAGCCTTTATTTATGATTTCTTACCTACCAATCGAGACTTACTGTTTCAGAATATATTTCTGAATTTTTTACAGAAATATTCAATTTTTGATCTAAGTTGAGCCATTTAGAGCCTTCTTGTTGTCAGCTTAATTTTGTTCATTCCATGTTGAATTTAAGGAATTTGCAGTTATCATGGCTATTTTCGGATTATCGGTTATCATGACGGATTTTATCAATATGACAATCTCTTGGTTTCAACTCATTAAAAAAACTCGTTCTAGAATCCTGATGAAGCCTTTAATCTGAAGCGAGAAAAATAAAAGCAAGAAAGCCTCTTCCGATAACTTTTCCGCAAACTTTACTTTTTTCAAGTAGATCATTTTGCATCATAAAAATTATCTAGGCTATACATTCGTCTGAATTAAATTGCCCTCAGTCGTTCGAGAGCAATTTGTCTGACGTTAGCCGGTTAATGTTTTTTTTAAGATTTCTAATAATTATTCAAATAACCAAGTAATAATTTATTAATTACTTAGGATATATTTATACAATCGTATTTCTACGAATCAGAATTTCTATTGCAGAGGTTCATGATAAGTGTTATAAATTGTGCGTGTTCTAACTTTCAGATAGATCACATGCCGTTTGCTTCCAAGACTGTCACCCCCCAAAATCTCTCCCTGCAGGATGCCAGCTCATGGGAGGACTACTCGAACAGTTGCTACACGCAGGTCAGCTACATGAATGCTTGGGCATCGAGAAAAACTTTTCGGGAATTAAGTACTTAACCTCAAATTGTTGCTCTCCTCGAAAAAAAAACAAATTCGATTAAAAAATAAATGGTTGAAAAGTTGTCTATGTGACGGAAATATTGGCGACTTTTCACCTGTTAAACTTTGACGTTAAAAGCGTAATTTTCGGGTTGCGATAATCCTACAAAAGTTTTTAGCAAAAATAAATTATAATTTGGAATCACCACGGTCATGCCTCAGCGGCAGAAAGGACTTAGTTTGAAACTTTATTATCGAACATGAGATCAGATTTTCCGATTAATTAATAATGAAAATCTGCTTGTAGGAACAACTGGTCGTTTGTAATAGACTATTGAACGTAAGGGAAAATAGGGATCTATTCTGTTTGCCCCCCCCCCCCCCCCCACCACCACCACCAGCTTAGTGAGCATAAATCTTTTATGACCCCCAGGAGGGGAGCGAAACAGAATAGATCCGAAAATAGAATAATTTGGTTATCACAGCATTGGTCATTTTGGCACATTGACATTTTGATGGTGTCCGACAAAACAGTCACAGATAAAACTAAAACAGTCCAAAATTGCAGTGCCGACTAAAACAGTCCTAAATTCTTAGACTAAATTCGTATTCAGTCACAGAAACAAACCATCTTTTTTCCGTACGTTCAACAGTCTGTTACAAATAACCGGCTGGTATCAGAAGCAGATTTTTTTTCATTATTATTAATTAATAGGAAAATTTCATCTCATGTTCGGTAATGAAGCTTCAAACCAATTCCTTCGTGTCACTGAAATATGGTAGTGGTGATTGTAAATCATAATCAATTGCCCGCGTACATAGAGAAGCAATTATTGTAAACGCGTCTTTTTGCCAAATTTTCGCTTGACCTTTTTGACTTTTCGAGTGACTTTTACGCCCTTGACTTTTTGCGTTTCGCGTGATCTAAAATTCTCTCTCAATCAAAATTTTAAGCAATTGTAAATCATAATTTATCTAGCTTAAGTTTAAGTTTCTTATATAATCTTTAATTTTTTCAACTATAGGGTAACGTTTTTTGGGTATTTTGTCCTTTCTCTGCAGGCTTTTTACCCTGGGCTTCGTGGCTCTCAGGGCAATTAAATTGGAGAGGTATTCTTTACAGTGGGCTGTAATGGGAAATTATCAATAATTTTTAATAGCCCCCCTCATCTTCTCAGCCGGCTATTATAGCGCTCCTATTTTTTACAATTCAAAAAATTTGAATTGTATTCGGGCGCTGTTTTTTTTTAAGATGTGTTCACACATTTTTTTATGACTTTGATCTTTCAAAACGGGATAAACAGGTAAAGCCCAGCGGGCATTAAGTTTTATTTGAGGCCCAAAGAGCGCTGTAGTAGTCATTCAAGTGATTAGAGTGGTACAGCTGCTGGGATGGCCCTAATTGAAGGTTAAAAGGTCGTTTTTAGGAGTTTTTGGGCTCAAAATGCTGCAATTTTTCTTTTTTTGTGATTTTTTTTGATTGATTAGTCTTAGGTTGAAGTTTTTAAAAGTTGACGAAGGCATTTTTCGAGACAAATTTACTCTTTATGACTATTTTATGAGCTATATGTTTTGGTATTACAAACACAAACACACAAAATGATACTAATTTTTGCAATTTTTATCAAATTTTTTTGAAAATGTTTGTCATTTTTTGAGTTTTTCCAGCTTCAGGGGCCACTGAATCTCCTTTGAGGTTCGATAATAGGTCACTGCATAGTTTTTAGTAACAACGGATTGGTTTTCAACATTTTAGTGTCTCAAATTTTATCACCTTTTTGATAACATTCGCAATTTTTCTAAAGGTTTTCTAAAGTTTTTGTCAGTTATTCGTATTTGTCCATTCTCAAGTACCAAAAAACCTTTTCCACGGTCTGATGAAAGTTACTGCATGGTTGTTGGTTTCAATGGATTTTTTTTCGACAATTTAACCTTTCGAATGTTGGAAATTTCTTGATAAAATTTGCAATTTTTTTAAGTTTTTCCCAAACATTTGTCTTTTAGTCAGTTTTTCTCACCTCTGTAGCCAGCTAACCTTATCCAATGTTTGATAGTATGTTATTATATAGTTGCTAGGGGGCAAGTGAATGGTTTTCTACATTTTATTTGAAAGAATTTCTATTTTAAATTTGAAATTTTTTCTAAAAATTATTGCCTGTCGGTCTTTGAGCCCATGAATTTTGGAAGGCTTGGAATTGGGTAACGGGATGATGTATAATAGCCTCTAGATACACAGAGACAATTCTGATGATTTTAATATCACGATTTTCCGTAACATTTTATTAAAACTTGCAATTGATTTCTTTTTTTTTTAATTTTTTGGTCATTTTCGAGTTGATGGATCTTCAAGGGCCAATGAATTTCTTTCAGTTATTGCAGATATAATACTGGACCGATTTCAGAAACAAAAATTCGTTTGGAACATATATTTGAAATAGGTATAATTAAAGCGATCGAATTTTGCCTTAGGGGTTAAAAGCTTCTAAAGTTTTAGCAATGAGTATTTTTTATGTTCAGTTTTTTTATTGTTTTAATTTCTCAGTTTTTTGGAGATGATTTTGATTCTGTTATCGCTGGCATTGTTCACGTGATCTCCTGGTCAGGTAGAGTACTTCTAAGTTTTTCATTCAATTCTTTGAATTGTATTTGAGGACTTGTCCTGCTATGTTTTTTACAATTCAAAGAATTTGAATTGTATTGGTGCGCTGTGTTTTTTTTTAAGATGTGTTCACACATTTTTCAATGACTTTGATCTTTCAAAACGGGATAAACAGGTAAAGCCCAGCGGGCATTAAGTTTTATTTGAGGCCCAAAGAGCGCTGTAGTAGTCATTCAAGTGATTAGAGTGGTACAGCTGCTGGGATGGCCCTAATTGAAGGTTAAAAGGTCGTTTTTAGGAGTTTTTGGGCTCAAAATGCTGCATTTTTTTTTGTGATTTTTTTTGATTGATTAGTCTTAGGTTGAAGTTTTTAAAAGTTGATGAAGGCCTTTTTCGAGACAAATTTACTCTTTATGACTATTTTATGAGCTATATGTTTTGGTATTACAAACACAAACACACAAAATGATACTAATTTTTGCAATTGTTATCAAATTTTTTTGAAAATGTTTGTCCTTTTTTGAGTTTTTCCAGCTTCAGGGGCCACGGAATCTCCTTTGAGGTTTGATAATAGGGCACTGCATAGTTTCTAGTAACAACGGATTGGTTTTCAACATTTTAATGTCTCAAATTTTATCACTTTTTTGATAACATTCGCAATTTTTCTAAAGGTTTTCTAAAGTTTTTGTCAGTTATTCGTATTTGTCCATTCTCAAGTACCAAAAAACCTTTTCCACGGTCTGATGAATTTTACTGCATGGTTGTTGGTTTCAATGGATTTGTTTTCAACAATTTAACATTTCGAATGTTGGAAATTTCTTGATAAAATTTGCAATTTTTTTAAGTTTTTCCAAAACATTTGTCTTCTGGTCAGTTTTTCTCACCTCAGTAGCCAGCTAACCTTATCCAATGTTTGATAGTATGTTATTAAATAGTTGCTAGGGGGGCAAAGAATGGTTTTCTACATTTTGTTTGAAAGAATTTATATTTTTAAATTTGAAATTTTTTCTAAAAATTGTTGCCTATCGGTCTTTGAGCCCATGAATTTTTGAAGGCTTGGAATTGGGTTACGGGATGACGTATAATAGCCTCTAGACACACAGAGACGATTCTGATGGTTTTAATATCACGATTTTCCGTAACATTTTATTAAAATTTGCAATTGATTTCTTTTTAATTTTTTGGTCATTTTCGAGTTAATGGATCTTCAGGGGCCAATGAATTTCTTTCAGTTATTGCAGATATAATACTGGACCGATTTCAGAAATAAAAATTCGTTTGGAACATATATTTGAAATAGGTATAACTAAAGCGATCGAATTTTGCCTTAGGGGTTAAAAGCTTCTAGAGTTTTAGCAATGAGTATTTTTTTGTTCAGTTTTTTTTATTGTTCTAATTTCTCAGTTTTTTGGAGATGATTTTGTTTCTGTTATCGCTGGCATTGTTCACGTGATCTGCTGGTCAGGTAGAGTACTTCTAAGTTTTTCATTCAATTCTTTGAATTGTATTTGAGGACTTGTCCTGCTATGTTTTTTACAACTCAAAGAATTTGAATTGTATTGGTGCGCTGTGTTTTTTTTAAGATGTGTTCACACATTTTTCAATGACTTTGATGTTTCAAAACGGGATAAACAGGTAAAGCCCAGCGGGCATTAAGTTTCATTAGAGGCCCAAAGTGGGCTTTATTAGTCCTTTAAGTGCTTATAGTGGTGCAGCTGCTTGGATGGCCCTAATTTAAGGTTAAAAGGTTATTTTTAGGAGTTTTTGGGCTCAAAGTGGTGCATTTTTTCATGTTTTTTGTGATATTTTTCAGTTTTTGTGTTTGATTATTCTTAGGTTGAAGTTTTTAAAAGTTGATGAAGGCCTTTTGCGAGACAAAATTGCTTGTTATGACCTTTTTATGAGCTATATGTGGTTGTACTACAAACAAAAACACACAAAATGATACTAATTTTCGCAATTTTTTTCAGCTTTTTTGAAACTGTTTGTCATTTTTTGGGTTTTATAGCCCTAGATGTCAAGAAACCTCCTCTAGCGTTTGATAAAGGGTTTGATGATAGATTACTGCACAGTTTCGAGTGTTAATGGAATGGTTTTCAACTTTTTGCCATCATGAATTTTAGCATTTTTGACAAAACTTGCAATTTTTTTCATAATTTTTTATTGTCATTATTCAAGTTGTTTGAGTCCCAGGGACCAGAAAACCTCATTAGAGGTTGAATATTAAATTACTGAAAATTTTTTAGTTGCCATGGAACAGGTTTCAACCTTTGAATATCACAAATTTCAGCAATTTTTTTTTAACAAATTCGCATTTTTTTCAGGTTTTTGAAAATTTTTATCAGTTTTTCAATTTTTCCAGTTTCAGGGACCAGGCAATCTCCTTGAGGTTTGTTGATAGGGCACTGCATAGTATCTAGTAATAACGGAATGCTTTTTAACTTTTTAATGTCTCGAATTTTAGCATTTTTTTGATAAGATCTGCAATTTTTTTAAGGTTTCCTAAAGTTTTTGTCAGTTTTTGATATTCGTCCATTTTCAAGTGCGAGAAAACATATTTCACGTTTTAATAAAAGTTACTGCATGATTTTTAGTATCAGTGGATTTCAACAATTTAACCTTTCGACTTTTAGAAGTTTTTTGATAGAATTTGCAATTTATTTCAAGTTTTTTTTTAAAAAACTTTTGTATTTGTTTCTTGCCTCAGTAGCCAGGTAATCCAGGGTTTGACAGTATGTTATTGAATAGTTGCTAGAGGGCAATTGAATGGCTGTCAACATTTTAATCGAACGAATTTCTATTTTTTGAAGTTTGAAATTATTATTGCCTATCGATCTATGAGCCAATGAGTTTTTTAAAGCTTGGAATTGGGTTACTGGATAGCCTCTAGAGACACAGAAATGATTCTGAAGATATTTATATCACAATTTTCAGCAACATTTCCTTATATTTAAATGTTTTGTTCATTTTCCAGTTAATCGATCTTCCAGGGCCAATGAATATATTTCAGGTCTTGCAGATATGATACTGGACCGATTTCAGAAATAAAAATTGGTTTTGAACATGTCTTTGAAATAGGTGTTTTTAAAAAGGAAAAAGTTTTGCCTTAGGTTTAAAAGCTTCAAGACTTTTAGCAATGAGTATGTTTTTAATTGATTTTGATTCTTTAAGTTTCTCATTTTTTTTTTTAATGATTTTTGTGTTCTGGCTGGCATTGTTCAATTGATCTGCTGGGCAAGTAGAGTGCGTCTGCGTTTCTCATGCAATTCTTTGAATTGTATTTCAGAGCTTGTCCTGCTATGTTTTTACAATTCAAAGAATTTGAATTGTATTGTGGCGCTGTCTTTTTTTTGTTTTAAGATCTGTTCACACATTTTCATGATTTTTGAAGTCAAATTGGAGTAGTGATTTTGGTCACGCCGAAACAGGAAATGGAGCGAAAAAGCGAGTGGTTTTGCGACGGGAATTTTTTTTCGCTCTTATTTTAAAGTTGTGTGAGAAAACGATGTTTGAACAAAAATTCGTTTTCTCGGTAGTGGTTTTTTTGTTCATGTGACAATTTCACTCTGATTTTTACTGTTTTTTCGATTTTTTTGTATCGATGGGATTTTTTTGTAAAGGGTTTTCTCAATCCATTCACAGCTCATTCTAGACCTAGTTTTCTGTTTGAATTAAATTTTCATGTCTCGCTAGTGTTTTTTTTTATTCACATGCGTCATTTTGACATTGATTTTCTGTTTTTTCTTATTTTTTATCTGATTTTTTTTAAAATGGTTTTTATCTGATTTTTTTTAAAAATGGTTTTCTCAATTTACTCATAGTCCATTCTAGGTCTAGTTTTTCTGTTTAGTCAGTGAAAATTTTTTGAATTGTACGTCAGGACTTGTCCTGCTATGTTTTTTTACTTCGTCGAACAAAAAAATGTTTCGCTTTACCTCATTTTGCCGCTTTTTCAACATTTTGCGTGAAATTTTTTTGACTTTTTTAGGCTAGTTTCTCTCTTCTCTCATTCTGCTAAATGTGATTTTGAACATCAGTTGCTCAGCAAAGCAATTCAAAATGAACAGAGTCAGTATAAAAATGGAAGTCAGAAATAGAACGGGATAAACCTATAAAGCCCTATTTTAGATGCCCGCTATTTGAACGTCATTCCTATAAGTCTTAGTTACCATCTCTTATGCTTATTGGTATTGATAGTAGCCCCTGTAGCCTCTCTCTAAGAAACAGAAGTATGTTCAACTACGAAATGCCATCAAAATAAATCGGACTTAAAAAATGTTTTTGTACAAAAATCTTTTTTTTAGAATATCTATTCCTTCAATCCCATTCATGCTTATTGGAATCAACGGCGGCTATTTTCCGGCAATCTGCCGGGTATGTTTTTGCTTCCAGTTAACATAAAAATTTTTTTGAGTTGAAATAGGTTGCCAAATCGGTTTCTCCAGAGCATAAACTTTTTTCCTGGGGAGGGGAGGTGATATTCGTTGGTACTTTTCTTTGAAAAAGAGCTTCAAAAAAGTTTGAAAAATGTGACATGAGTTGAAACGTTTCCAGGTGTTGTTGCAACTGGCGGACTTGAGCTTCGCCGCACAAGATGTGTTCAAACAGTTGGTTGAGACAACAGGTGCTGTGAGTAAAAGGGTCAACACTGTCAATCAACGAATCAAACAGGCACAGTCTGACCTGAGCCAAATTACGTCATCTATGGACCAAGCTACAGGTAATTTTGCTATAAGGAGGAAAACTCGGATCTATTCTCTTTGCCCCCCCCCCCCCCCCCCCCTCGCCCCGTTACAAATTATATAGCACGTTACTATGTAAAAAATAGCACGTGCGCCTGGGGGCGTAAAAGATATAAACCCCATAAGCGGGGGGGGGCAAAAGAGAATAGATCCAAAAACTCTTATAACGGATAGATCTGTTTCATGCCCCTCCCGCTCACTCGTAACCACCATAATTTATGCGTTCATAATAGTGTGTGTTAACACACTAATAATCATCTTTGCCAGGATAACGGTTTATGTAGCCCAGTAAGAGGTGGGACTAGTGGCTAATACAGTTGATATCTGCCATTATAAAATTTTAAAAATATCGATACAGATGCTAACCGGGATAATGAAAGGTTTCAGATACTGAAATGATCCCAGTTTATGAAATAATTATGGTAAAGAAGTTGAAACTATTTGATTAAGTTGCCATTGGAGGTGTCAGTCTATTATTAAAAATAGCTCCCCATATATTTTTTGTATTGTCATCAACTTTTAAATTGTCACTACCAGAATTCCTTTTTGGAAACTTGATTTGATTTAAAGTTTGTGTTATATAATTGAGTTTGCATTTCAGCCGATTCAATAATGGTAGGTGATTTATGGTTGCATGAACGTATTAGTGCTGGTTTTTTTGCATGATTTACATTGTAGTTAAAGCATGCTTTTCTCTATTTAAGTTTTAATTTATGCTCAAATTTAAAATATCGAGTGTTTCTGCGACTGTTTTTTCTACTGTTTTTTCTTGCAAGACATTTTTAAAATCAATTTTGAACGACTGAGATTTCAAAATTATACATTCATGACTGTGTGCGGGATTGTTGTGAAAGCTTAATTGCGTGATAGCCGAGAGGAGGTGTGTGTGATTCACACACCAATCATTGAGAGTGCAATCCTCTTCATCCGTGAAGCTGTCTGTGTAAGGATGAGCTCTTACTTAACCATAGCTTCAGGTTGACAATAGCCTGACCAATGTTGGCTGCAATGATGGTACCACGTGACAGTTTCAGACACAAAAAATAGGCCATAGTCACCAAAAAAGAGCAATGCTGCTCATAAAAAAGAACAATTTGAAATGCGGCGAATAATAAGAAAAAGGGCAGCTGAGAACAGGCCGCTGTGGCCTAATGCTGTTCCGCTGCAATTACGCAGGAACGAAAATTATTATTATTAATAGCCGCACAGCGATAGCTGGGGCTAGTATTGACCTTCTCTTGGATTTTTTACAATTCAAAGAATTTGAATTGTATTGGGGCGCTGTCTTTTTTTTTAGATCTGTTCACACATTTTCATGATTTTTGAAGTCAAATTGGAGGAGTGATTTTGGTCACGCCGAAACAGGAAGTGGAGCGAAAAAGCGAGTGGTTTTGCGGCGTGAATTTTTTTCGCTCCAAATTTAAAGTAGAGTGAGAAAACGGTGTTTGAACAAAAATTCGCTTTCTCGCTAGTGGTTTTTTGTTCACATGCGGCAATTTCACTTTGATTTTTACTGTTTTTTTCGATTTTTTGGATCGGATTTTTTTCTAAATGGTTTTTCCAATCCATTCTTAGTCCGTTTTAGGTCTAGTTTTCTGTTTAGTCAATGAAAATTCTTTGAATTGTACGTCAGGACTTGTCCTGCTATGTTTTTTTTATTTCGTCGTCATGATTTTTGTTACGACCATATGACGTCACGGCTACTTTTTGTTCATTCGTTCATGCAATTTCAACTGAATTGCATGCGTGACGTCATTTTTCGCTCTTAGTGGAGCCAGTTTTTTGTTCATTCGCGTGATTAAATTTTTGGTCACACTTGACTTACCTCACTCTCAAAAATGAATTCCTCACTTTGAAATTGACTTTTATTTACTTTAATTCAAAGAGATAAGGTCAAATGGGTGTGTGTCACTCTAAATGAAGGTTATTTGAGATCAGCTAATAGTGGCAGCAGTAACTTATACCAATTTTTAATCAAAATATAACAGATCAGCCTTAATGAAAATACAAATTTTTTTGGTCTGTCTTTTTTACTGTTTTTTTAGACTGCCGATCTACGAATCTATTGCGGCTATTTTCTGGCAATCTGCCAGCTCGTCGAGTCCTAATAACACGGAATTTTCATGATTTAAGGAGAACACAGACACTATTTGGCAGAGTAGGAAAAGAAATATCTCACAGAAAGTATTTTTCGCTATTTACCAGAAAGTCATCGTGAAACTGCTTGATTACTGGCAAATTTGTTAACACATTTTTTTGCAAGTGAACGTCATCGAAGATGCGACAAATATAGCATTTTTTGAATAATGTAGTGCTGAATTGTCAAACCAGCTGGTTGCAAATTGGCGGAATCTGAAATTTCAGAATCTGAAATAAAATTGTTGTGGAGGTGAAGTTAGTTTTTTCTAGCGCGGCTGCTGACAAACTAAGTAATGCTTCCTTCAGAACTTGAATTGTTTTCAGGTTTTGTCAATCACACTCGGGTTACAAGTTTGCAGTAGAGCAGAACAATGATTTTTCTATCTCTTACACGGCCATGACAGGCTGCGGCGTTGTCACCAAATTTATCTAAAGTTCGGTCAATTTGGACGAGGCTTTTCGTCATATTACGGAACATCTCTCGTGTGCTTCAAAGCTGCTTTGAGTTGATTTGTCTGAAAGTGAAGCCCAGAATTTTGAATGGGCTCTGCAAATTGTCCTCCTTTTTCATTGTTTGTTCCCTCTGTCTGTTTTTAACTAGTTTTTGCTTCTCGTTGGGGATTTTTTTTTACTTAGCATACATAAAAAAAATTGTTTTTCAAGTTTTCAATTTTGTTTCTTGTTTCTTCATTACAAAAGGAGATAGAAGAGTCTCAAGTAGTTACCAGTGCTTACCACTTTATTTTTGGCAACGTTTTTGATTGAATACAAATTTTTGAATTTCTACATCTGATTATCAATTTTATTAATAGCCGCCGTCAGCCTCTCAACGGCTATTATATAGGCGCTCTCCTTTTTTTTACAATTCAAAGAATTTGAATTGTATTGAGGCGCTGTCTTTTTAGGACTCGAAAAGGAGTATTGGAGAAGTCTTTTTTAATCAATTTTTTGGAGTGAATTTTGAAGCAGGAAATGAAACGTAAAAAATTTGGAGTGATTTTGTTGCTAAACAAAATGACGAGTGAAGCGAATAGAGAGTGGTTTTTGTTCATATCTCTATTTTCTAGAGAGGGAGAAATTGAGAAAAATTCTGTAAGGGAGCGAAATTTTTTGTTAACTTTTAAAGCAGTTTTTTCTGATTTTTTTGGTTTAAGGTTTTGTAATAATTTTTTGTAATTTTAGGCTGGTTTTGGTACCTATTTAAAAGTTTCTGGAAATTCATATGAATTTTATGCTAATTCTGAGCTTTTTCATGTATTTTGCCTATTTTTAGGCTAATTTTTGCGATTTTTTGACGATTTTTTTGTTTTAGTGCCTCAAATAGGTATTGAAAAGGCCTCTAATTACTTGAGCAATTTTATTACCGGATAACAAGTGGCTACAGTTTTGTGGATATGAAGCACTTTTTTTTGTTGAGAATTGTGACAAAAAATGACGAAAATTGAAACTAATTTAAAAAAAAATTTTTTGCAGGTTTTCGTTTTGGTTTTTTAGACTAAGTTTCTTAGCCTATTATGACTTGCCTTTTGTTTTGCGAGTATCTGGATGCCCTATCGGCTGAAGGAAACTTCTCCGTGGATTTATATGCTTTTGTATTATTAAAAAATTTTATTGTTCCAGTTTTTTTTTAGTCAAGTTGTTTGTTAGAGCTTATTTTTTTCATGATTTGGCGTCAAGCCTTTAAAAATTCTCATAAGTGGTTTTAGTAGGTACTTGTTGTTTTGACGAAGTTTTTTGGGAGAGATAATTGTTTCGGGATCTCACTTTATGACAAAATTTGGTCAGATTTTTTTAATCATATTTCAACAGATTTGATTTTCTTGTTTTTTTGTTTCATTGTTTTGTTTCAAAATAATCATAAATTAGTGGAGGCAGGTTTTGTCTGATGAGTAGGTGGATGGCGTTTAAGTAGATTTCGACTTCGAGTCGTTTTCGGAATTCTTCCGACTATGTTTTTTTTTATTGAAATCTTCACATATTCCCATGATTTTTGAAGTCAAATTGGAGTAGTGATTTTGGGGCGAAACAGGAAGTGGAGCGGAAATGCGAGTGGTTTTGTGGCGTGATTATTTTCACTGTAATTTTAAAGTAGAGCGAGAAAACGGTGTTTGAACAAAAATTTGCTTTCTCGCTAGTGATTTTTTGTTCACATGCTGCAATTTCACTTTGACTTTTTTTACTGTTGTTTTCGATTTTTTGGATCGGATTTTTTAAATGGTTTTCTCAATCCGGTCATGGTTCATTCTAGGCCTAGTGTTTTTGTTTGAACTTCCCTTTCTCGCTTGTAGTTTTTTTGTTCACATGCGCCATTTTAACATTGATTTTCTATTTTTTTCTTTTTTGATCTGATTTTTTTGAAATGGTTTTTCCAATCCATTCATAGTCCGTTTTAGGTCTAGTTTTCTGTTTAGTCAATAAAATTTTTTGAATTATACGTCAGGGCTTTTCCTGCTATGTTTTTTAAATTCGGTTTACATTTTGATCGCCTTTTTCGTTTTACATAAGTCACGATTTTCACGTTTGACTTCTGACTTACTTCACTCACTGTTTCAAGTGAATGGATTTTAAATTCTCTCACGCATTCAATTACTCAATGTGGTGAATACTGTCAAAGTCAAAGGATCAAAATCAAAAGAGACGGGATAAACCGATAAAGCCCGGTCATTAAGTCATTGCGAATTAGGTTATCAAAGTTCATTAGAGTGTTTGCTAGCTGCCATTGGTATTAAGCTTATTAGCTTTCTAGTTTAGAAGCTAAATTAAATGTAGTTGTAGAATCCAAGCGAAACTGCACGCCAATTTAGAACACTTTTTGACACTGAAAAAAAAACAGAAAATAATTCGGTCAATTTATTTCTTTTTTTTCCCTATTTCAATCCCGATGCTCATCAAGCGCGTCAACGGCGGCCATTTTCCGGCAATCTGTTGGCTATGTTTGTTGTGGGACCCTTCATTTTTTCATTGACCCCAATGATTTCGCTAAGTTCTCACAATGGGTCTCCCGCTTGTCCATTAATTGAAGGAGTCGCTCTCGATTGTATTAATTAACTCAATTTTGGATAGACAACTCAATTTTGATGTATTCTTCTTGTTTTGATAGTGAGCTTCGTGCACGTGAACAAACGCCAGCTTCTCGCGAGTGACTCCGCTGAGACGCATGGAATGAACTTTCTGTCTTCTGACAACAGACCCATCGCTATCAAAGACATGTACGGAGAATGTGATGGACCTCCAAACGTCGATCAGTGGAACAAGTAAGGGAAATCTTCGATGCCACTAAGATTTTACGGATAATTTCCGCCACCCCCACATTAAGGCATAATTACAGTAATGGTGGGGGCAATACCTTATTTGATTCTTATCCGGGGGGGGGGAGGAGGCGTAAATTAACGGGAATGTAATTATAACCTCCCGTAAAACCGAGCAGCTCAGTAAATTCGAGTTGCTGTTAATCGTTTGGCTACTACTGATGTTAAACGTTCTTAATTGATCCCAAACTTAGTAGTCCTGCGTTCTTTTTTAATAGCCGCGAAGCGATAGCGGATATTATTGGGGACATCGTGTTTTTTTTACAATTCAATGAATTTGAATTGTATTGGTGCGCTGTCTTTTTTTACGACCCAAAGAGGAGTATTGGTTTTCTATCGGTCTTTTTTTACAGGAAGCAGTTTTATTCATTCTTTATTTTGACCTAAAAGCAAAAGTGAGAAAAGCTGTCATGGTGAACAGATTTTTTCTAAGCGAGAAAAGTTTTTTGATCATGCGCTGAGTTCAGTGAATGATTTTTTGAAGTGTTTTTAAGAGACTAGAGCATATAGCTAACCGTTTTTGAGTTTTTTCGTCCATTTGGCTCATTTTTTTATTTGCATTTTTTGGTAGAAATAGTTTTTGATCGATGCTGCGTTATTACGTAAATTTATGAAACTGACACCGCAAAGTTTTGCTAATCCTTATAATTCTTTTCAAATCTAAAATGGTCACACATTTCTCAATTTTTTAATTTTTTTTCTTAATTTCTCCATTTTTGGGTCTGTGAGAGAACTTTTTTCTTATAAATTGGTTTCTATGACAACGTTTGTTTAGCAGTTCTTGCATTGAACAACTCTATTGAACGCGAGGTCTTTTTGTTTTATAAAATTGTACACATATTAATCCCTTTTTTATATTTTGTCCAATTTTCCTTGTTTTTTGATCTTTTTTGGTTTTAAGTCGTAGAAATGTTCTTTCTGTGCACAGTCAGTGGTTTAATTACGTGCTATGAAAAACGGATTTATTTGACGTTTAATCATTGAAATTCGATGAAAATTTGTTTTTTTTAATTACCATTTTAATATATTTTATTTAATTTTAAAATTTTGACCTTTTTTGCAAATCTTTTTGATTTCTGGAATCGCTGTGATCTTTTTTATTGAGACAGAATGATATTAGTTTAGCCTTTTTCTTCTGATCTTACGGTTCTCACGGTAGTGTTTCTCGCTTAATTCGTGAATTTTAATTTTAGTTTAAAGTTGTTCTATAGGTATTGGTACTATGAGGTGACACTTCAAGTCTAGACATGGGACTTTGCACTAAATTCAATTACACAAATTTTTCTTTCAGGTTTTTTTTTATTTTGACAGTTTCTAATATTCGTTTGATGTTTCTCTCCTGCCTCTTGAATGAGTGACCGATCTAGCAGGAGAAGGTATAAATGTCTTTTGCTGAATAATTTGGGGAAGAATCTTAAAATGTAAAGAGGGCACTTTACACTTAAATAAATTAAGCAATTTCATTTTTCCAGGTTTTTCGCCTTTTTTAAAATTGTTTAATACTTCTCCATCAATGATTGGATGAGTGTCTTTTTAGTAATTCGAAGTCAATTATTTGACGAGTGTATGATGAACGAGTGAATGTAATTAACATTTTGGTGTGATTAATGTAATGGTTCGAACATTTCTTTTAGAATTTGTATAGAGATCTTTTTTGGAGAACTTCTCGATTTCTACCGTCAGCTCCTTTCCTTTTCCTCTAGCTTCTCATTGCCAACCCATTTATGAAGTTATCCTTCCCTTATTATTTTTTTAATCTAAACTACTTGTTTTACAGGGTCGTTCACTCTAGTTTTGGAGTCAAAACTGGAATAAAATTTATTCAGATGCTGTATCAGTTTCTGTCAGTTAGTTCTGTCATGATATTTTTCCTGTTTTTGTTTCAAAATGCTTATTATAATTATGTATAAAATTCCTTAGGATGGTGAGGAATGTCACTTTTCTACTTGGAGTCGCTTCCGGAATTCCTCCGGCTCTGTTAAGATCTGTTCACGCTATTTTCGGCTTTTTCACGTCAGTTAGAAGTCAAGTTAGAGTGGTGATTTTGATCACACTGAAATAGTAAAGGGAGCGAACAATTGAGTAGGTTTGGTTTGAGCCGTGACTTTTTTTCAAAATACCTTTACAATGGAGTGAGAAATCGGTTTTAGAACAATTTGGCGGTTTTTGAGATAGATTTTTTTCAGGTGCGTCAATTTGACTTCTTTTTCAAGAGTTTCCTCTCCTTCTGTGCTTTTAAGACGGTACATATGCGTTCTAGTTGTGCCTATTGCATTTTGCTTGAATTCTTTAAGGGTAGCTAAAATTTTTTAATGACTTTACAACGGTTTGGCATAAAATTTTAGTGAACTTTAGATTTTGCCACTTTTTCAATGTTCTGTTGTCTTATTTCTTAGTATCATCAATGACAGGTCTGATTGGTTGCTAATGAGGAATAAAAGAACCTATTTAATGGCCCGATTTAATAGCTAGTGGTTTCCATGACTTTGACATTACTTTTTCTCAAAAAAATTGAGTGAATTTTTCAGTCCTACGAGTGTTTTTTGATGTCACCATTTAATCTCATTGGGGACAGGTCTTTGATGCTGCTAATAGGGGTTAAGTTGATCGATTTAATCGTTTTTGTTCAAAGCTAGTGTTTTCACTAATTTTGACACTAATTGTTTTCAATAATAATAATCGAGCGTTTTGAGATTTGCGATTTTTTTTATTTTAAACTTTGTTGTCTTTACTTAGTCTCATTATCGACAGGTCTCATTGGTTTCTAAAAAGGCTTTAATTCAAGCAAGTCATTTTAGTTCATAGTTTTTGCTTTTGTGACAATTACGCTTGTGCGTTTTTTTAAAAAAATCTGAATTTTTTAAATTTGCTTGTTTTTGTTGTCTTTATCGCTGTCTTTTCACTTAATCTCATTGATGACAGCTCTCAACGGTGAGGACTCAAATAATTCATTTAATTGTATCCTTCAGTAGCTGCCGCATTCTGTAAATTTTAAAAGTTTTCAAAAGTTTCAGCGAGTTTTATTGCAATTTTTGGTGTTTTTTGTCTTATTTAATATTATTAGTGAGAGGACTGATCGACATTTAATGACAAGTTGCCAATGAGAAATAGAGGAATATAGTTGGCAGTTTCATCTCATAGCAGTTGTTGTTTGATGTTGATCATGTCTTTTCAAAAATTAAAAATGAATTTTTAGTCTTGCTTGTTTTTGATGTTCTGGTTTTGTTTTATTGCTTGGTCTCGTTACTAACAGCTCTCATTTTCCTTTTAAGGTGAAGTTAATGATTGTTAGATCGTTAATTGATACAATGTTTTGAATTGTATATCAGGACTTTTCCTGCTGTGTTTTAAGATCTGTTCACACATTTTCATGATTTTTGAAGTCAAATTGTAGTAGTATTTTTGGTCACGCCGAAACAGAAAGTGGAGCGAAAAAGCGAGGGTTTTGCGGCGTGAGTTTTTTCTCGAAAGTAGAGTGAGAAAGTGGTGTTCGGGCATAAATTAGCTTTCTAGCAAGTGGTTTCTTTCGAATGCGGCAATTTCACTTTGATTTTTACTGTTTTTTTTTCAATTATTTGGATTGGGTCTTTTAATGGTTTTCCCAATCCATTGAAAGTTCGTTCTAGGTTTAATTTTTTGTTTGGACCAAATTTCCATCTCGCTGGTGGTTTTGTGTTCACATGGGGCATTTTGACATTGATTTTGTTTTTAGTTTTTCTATCCAATTTTAAGAAATGATTTTCCTAATTCACTCATAAACCGTTCTAGGTCTAGTTTTTTGTTTAGTGAATTAAAATTCGTTGACGTCAGGACTTGTTCTGCTATGTTTTTAAATTCTTCGTCTCCATCGATGATTGTTGCGACCTGACTTTTTGGAATTGGCGTTTTCAATTTCGGTGATTTGTACTTCTTTGCACTTAAAATCTGTGTTCGTGACGTCATTTCTGCTTTTATGTCATTTGCTTGACTTACCTCACAAAAAAATGACTTCTGAACTCGTTTATTGAATTTTAAATTTTACGAACCTTTACTAGTTAAAGGTCAATAGTGTGCATCCAAGTAGTGCCAAATGTATATGCCCTAAATCTTGAGTATTAGAGTCTTGAGTTTTTGTTTTCTAACATTAATTTTGAAAAAGCTCCATGAGGGTTTTTCCGTTTTTCGAGTGTGTCTCATAAAAATGAGAGTCGGAATCTAACCAAAAAGTCTAGGGGTCTATAAAAAGGACTGGTGGTCAATCTGTCAATTATCTGATTTCTTTAGTTGTTTCAATTCATGGAAGGCCACAAGCGTCTAGCGTGGCTATTTTTCGGCAATCTGCCGGCTATGTTTGGATTTTTGGTTGGAAAATAGTATTTTACGCCTTCAACATTTCGTCCTCAAACACGGGATGAATTAGTAAAACCCGGAGGGCAGTACGTGGCTGAGCATCTCTTTGAGCCTTACCCCTTTCTAGTATCTAAATAGTCGATTCACTGAAACTGTTTGGGTGACATAAATTTATGGTGTGAAGGGTGTTCGTAGAGTTCCCGATTACTTAAATGCCCAAGCGTTTGCGTATTCAGAACCAGAAAATTGTTTTGTTTCACAGAACACTTTAATATTAAAAGCATTGGAAATTGATTGTCTGTTTTAAGTTTTATAACCATTCTATTCAGTGTGCAACCTTTTTTCTGAATAAAATTCCTTTTTTGTCTAAAGGTTTCATGTTTTGCTAAATTAGAATGTTCTGAAAGTTCCGTTTCTGCTTTACTTAATTTTGTATTGCCTAAATTTGGATACTTTTTTGAATCCCGTCAGTTATTCATCCTTTTTTCTCAGTTTGTATTAGTTGGAAAAACTCTAATTTTGGGCCATAAATTTTTTGCCTTCTGCTCCTACCCTGAGGTTATTTGACAAATTCTTGTGAAATGTTCAGGTAACTTAATTTCAAATGTCGTGTGATGTCGACTCTGCCTAGAAAATTATCACTAATTTCTTTGATGATTTCTTTACAATTATTTTGATATTCTGTTCGCCAATGCGCCAGATCCCCTTTGAATTTCTGATCATTGAAACTTCAATTGTTTCTCGTTACGCTATGTCTCTCTTTCTTCTGCTAAGGGAAGCTTGTTTTGTAAAAGAACCAGGTTATGATCACTAGAAGAACAGTGACAAATCATGGATTTTCTTTTAATTGTTACAATATCGAAGTTCGTAAATAGTAAACTTAAACCGCAAGCATGATTTTGGAGATTTTGACCACTCTCGTTTAGTAGATCAAAATTGTAGTCACCTGATAAAAGTATATTATCGGTGACGAAAAATGCGTTGAAAAACTCAGCGCTCAACTCGTCGAAGAAAAAATTACTAAGGTTGTGATGTGTACAATAAGATATGTTGATGAGATATTTTTCTATTTAATTTGTCTATTCTAATTTTTCTATTTAGCCACATATTAAACAAAAATTCTTGTCTGTAAGTTTTGATTCTTTTCTACCTTTATTTTGTTAGAAACCAAGACCCCCTTCCCGCCCTCACTACTCCAATTTGTAATGATCGTCTTTTATGGTCAAAAGTGTGGTAAACACTAAGAACCTCTGAAATCAATGTTTTAGCTTCGTCAAGTTATCATCGCAGCATCAAACGCAGACAGTTTTTACGGTATTCCTTTACCGCAAAGTAGTGCTTTTCGCTTTGTTAGAAAACAAAACTACAAACAGCCCAATAAATAATGAAATAATTTTGAGAAAATCATTTTTCTTGGGTTTTTTCTTGCTTGAGTTGAGAGTTGAGTAAATTATATTATTGAAATTTGACTTTTTTCTGCAAAATACCTATAACAAGCCAGATTGTCAAATAAATTTTTAAAGTTCTATGATTTAATATTGTGGCTTATTTAGTAATGAGATGTTGGTTTGTTCAGAGATGGCGACCAGCTGCCCAGGTCTAAGATGTATTCTGACCCAGAGTTCTTCTTCCATATTTGGGTGGAGGAGATGACTAAGAAGATGGAGATTGGAATGCAACAGCAACAGGCACCATCTGACAAGGAGCAAATGGTCAGTGAATTTGAAGGATGCGCTATAGATTCTGTTTGCATTGACATATCCATTGTGAACAAACAATTGAGGGCTATATTCTGTTCCCCCCCCCCAGTGTTTTTATGACCCCCAATTACAAATTATCTGTTGTTATATAGCACGTTACTATGTAAAAAATGGTACGTGCGCCTGTGGGGCTTGAAAATTTCATGCTCATTAAGTTTAGGGGGAGGGGTGAAACAATAGATCACAATTGCATTTCTTAATCTGTAAATGGTTTATAGAGTTTTCTAAGAGGGAAAAGAAAGAAAAGTGCTTGAATGACAAGTGTAATCCAATGCTATGGCAATAATTCAAACCTGTGGATCAAAGCCCTTATTGCAGAAGACCAGTGGTCAGTTGGAGAAAGAGTTACTAACTATTACGAGGTATAATTAAATCAGAGCTATAAAATCAAATCACGAGTTTATTTTCCGTTTTTTGCTAACATTGTTGTGTATGGAGGGAGTTCAATTATAAAGAGCGTTTTGTCACGGTTGGGTTGATTACAACCCTCTCAAAATTACGTGTACGTTTCTTAATCACTGGTTTAATTTTTTAGGCTCACAGAGCTGGTCGGCAGAAAAAACCCGAACCCGCACCATCTCTTCCCGAGATTAGATTGAGGAATTTAGACAGAACCACTCCCAGCGGAATTCTGTACAAGTCTGATACAGGAGTGCGTAGGAGTAGTCTCATTCAGTCACCAGCTTCCCCTCAAACTCCTACGTCGCCGAATTCTGGAGAAAACTTTAACTTCCCCACGTCGCCTCCAAGTAACAACAGCTCTGCTGCCGTGTCCCAGGCTGGACAGGCTCCAAAAACGAATGTTCCGCCGCCTCCGCCTGCTCCACCAGTTGTGATTCCGTCATTAAAGGATGCAATGGGGAAGCCTGCGGCAAATCAGACGCCAAAACCCCCAGTGTCGACAGGTGGAGGCCCGCCTCCGCCACCTCCCCCTCCGCCTCCACCAGGTGGAAAAACTGCAGGTGGGGGTCCACCCCGACCACCGCCGCCTCCTGGTAATGTCCCTCCCCCTCCGCCAGCGAAAGTGGCACCTGGACCACCCCCACCACCTGGACCACCGTCAGCAGGGGGTGGAGGACCTCCGCCTCCTCCCCCGCCCCCTCCACCGCCTGGTGCTGGAGCACCTCCGCCCCCTCCACCTCCCGGAGGTGGAGCTCCTCCGCCTCCCCCAGGACCAGGAGCGCCACCTCCACCGAAACCCGCAGCTGCTGGTGGTGGAAACAGCTTGCTCGAACAAATTCAGAAGGGCGTGGCACTGCAGAAACCGAAAGAAAGGGCTCCGGAGGTAAGCAGCGACGGGGCTGACGGCGGGCGAGGAAACTTGTTGGCTGCTATTGGAAACTGTAAGTTTTACTTCGTTTTGGGATACTTTTCACTAATCGTGAGTGCTGTGAACTACTTCATGAATGTTAAAAGGAAAAGAGAACAAAGTTGAATACTGTTGTTTGCTTACGAGGGGGTAAGTGCACTTACTGCCATGGAATTTGGGTTTGTTTAATAGCTGCGAAGCGATAGCGGCTATTATTGGGGACATCGTGGGCTTTTACAATTCAAAGAATTGGAATTGTAATCGAGCGCTGTCTCTTTTTACACATTTTTTGTTCACGCGTTTTCATGATTATTGAAGTCAAATTGGAGTAGTGATTTTGGTCACGCCGAAACAGGAAGTGGAGCGAAAAAGCGAGTGGTTTTGCGGCGTGAAATTTTTATGCTCTAATTTTAAAGAGTGAGAAAACGGTGTTTGAACAAAGATTCGCTTTCTCGCTAATGGTTTTGTGTTCACATGCGGCACTTTTACTTTGATTTTTAATTGTTTTTTCGATTTTTTGGATCAGATTTTTTTTCAATTTTTTGGATCGGATTTTTTTCTAAATGGTTTTTCCAATCCATTCATATTTCATTCGGGGCCTAATTTTTTGTTTGAACCAAATTTCCATTTCTCGCTAGTAGGTTTTTTGTTCACATGTGCCATTTTGACATTGATTTTGTTTTTTTTTTAAAATTTTTTTATCTGATTTTTTAGAAATGGTTTTCCCAGTTAACTTAGTACGTTCGAGGTCTAGTTTTTTGGTTAGTCAATGAAAATTCTTTGAATTGTACGTCAGGAATTGTTCTGCTATGTTTTTAAATTCTTCGTCTCCATCGATGATTCTTGCGACCTGGCTTCTTGGAATTGGCGTTTTCAATTTCGGTGATTTCTACTTCTTTGCACTTAAAATCTGTGTTCGTGACGTCATTTCTGCATTTATGTCATTTGCTTGACTTACCTAAAAAAATGACTTCTGAACTCGGTCATTGAATTTTAAATTTTACGAACCTTCACTAGTTAAAGGTCAATAGTGTGCATCCAAGTAGTGCCAAATGTATATGCCCTAAATCTTGAGTATTAGAGTCTTGAGTTTTTGTTTTCTAACATTAATTTTGAAAAAGCTCCATGAGGGTTTCTTCGTTTTTCGAGTGTATGTCTCATAAAAATGAGAGTCGGAATCTAACCAAAAAGTCTAGGGGTCTATAAAAAGGACTGGTGGTCAATCTGTCAACTATCTTATTTCTTTAGTTGTTTCAATTTTTGGAAGGCAACAAGCGTCTATCGTGGCTATTTTCAGGCAATCTGTCGGCTATTTTTCTGGTATTCTTGACCAGTAGCTGAGTGCTTTTGATGTGTGCTTGCATGGTATTCCGTCCCCTTTCAACCGTATTTGTCTGAAAAATGAACAACATATATGACGGTTACATGTCTGGGCAGCAACAAATTTTAATTGATTATTAATATCCGCGAAGCGAAAGCGGGGCTATAGGTGATCTCATCGTTGATTGTTTCATATTGGTTCCCGGTATTTTTTGTAAGATGTGTATTCCCACATTTTTTTAATGACTTCAGGCTTTGAAAATGGGCTGAACATGTAAGGGCGTAAGGTTGAATCAGAGCCCCTAAGTTGCCCTTAGTAGTCTTCAGCCCAGTAGTTGGAAAACTTTAATTATAGCTGCGAAGCTGTAAGCTGAGCGTAGCTATATTGCTGTGCTCTTGGTTTTTTGTTTCGTCGTCTGACGCTCCATTTTCGCTTTACATTTGTTCTAGAACATTCTGTCTCGTCACTGCTTAAATGGTTTTTTTCACGCTTTCTGCGTGACCTAAGTTGCGGTTATTCAGAAGTTGTCTGATGCTAAAACAAAGTTGATTGTAAGAAAAAAATCGTATGGTCCGACAGCGGAGTGGTTAAGGCGACTGGCGGTTAATCAGATCGGCCGTTCGAGCCGGGGCACTGAAAAAATTTTTGCACCCAAAAACAAGCTCCTTTGAATTAAACTTGTAAGTTTTATAGGCGGCGGCGATAACTTCTATCAACTCATTTATGTATCTTTTTCCATCTGTACTTTACAGCACGCAAGTCTATTTCGCAGCCATTCCGGCAATCTGCCGGCTATGTTTATACAATTTCTTGTAAATTAAATGATGACATGTCAGCCATTTGTCAAAAACGAAATTTATCCTCCTCGTTTTATTTTTGAATATTTTCGCTTTTTGAGGACGCAATTTAGATAGATTTCGGCGTTTTCGTTAAATAGGTCCTCAATTTTCGTTGATCAGGTTTCAAAGCGGTCTTGTCCGATCAAGAGTGTCTTTTCATGACCATTCATAGAGGTATGTATGGGTGATGCAAACTTATTTACATAGAGTTGTATTAATGTTTCCTGTTTTTTGCTTTAATGGCAAATAGAAAGCATCAGTTAATGTTTTGGATTTCAGTGCTTTTTTATTTTGTTGGCTGCACTTAATTTGTTTTGCAGATTTTGGTGAGAAAAAGTTGGTTTTGAAAACATCACGACCAAAAATTGAACTAATTGTTTTATTTCTTCTCGTTTTTTGTCGTTTTGTATTCTCAATTAAGTGGTCCAATTTTTGAGCTTGCAGGTGAAATTTTTCGAGAAAATTTGTGCATTATAATGCAGGCATCGAAGATAATTACACCAGAAACCTAATCTTTCGAAATGCTGGCTTATTTCAGTTTCTTGAAGTTGTTGTTTTCGCCGATCCTTCCGTGTCTTTTAGGCAAGATTTCTGTTAGAAAAAAGCGCTATTCTTGTTGATGAATATTTGTGGTAGGAAATAGGTTTTCAACATCTTAACAGTTAACTTCTTACAATATAAATACTACTAATTCAATTTTAAATTTATTTTATCTTGAGTTAATGTTTCCCTGGATTGAAGATTTTCCAGTTTCTGATTCAATTCTTTAGATTGTAATTCAGAACTCGTCCTGCTGTTTCTTACGGTTCAAAGAGTTGGAATTGTCTTGGTGTGCTGTCTTTTTAAGTGCTCTCAAACGTAGTTTATAGCGAATATATTTGACCTGTGGTCTTCTTGAATGCGATTATTCGCTTGACCCATTTTTCGTCTAACCAATTTGACTTTTCGTCCTCAAAAACGGGATAAACAGTTAACGCTCAGAGGGCAATAAGTTTTGAGGCGACAATTTCCTGGTGTGAAGGGCGGTTCTTAATCTTGAGAGCTTGACCCCGCCCACACTCAATCAGCCCCCGCATCCCCCACTTCCCCTCGTCCACCCTCCTCCACCTGGAGGTTTTGACCCCCTTCTCGTCCAGCCCTCCCGACCCTACCCCCCAATCAGCTGAACCCCTTCCATTGCTTGCATCTCTGAGCGTCAGCTGCGCACTACCGATGGCAACCGCTGGCTGGTCGTTTGAGAACAATTTGCCCGACGTTAGTCGGTTATGTTTAAGATCTGTCCACTCATTTTTTAAGTCAAATTGGATGACTGATCAAAATCTTATTGGAGGGTTTATTTTGACCACACCAAGGTAGCAATGAGAACAAAACAACTATTAGTTTTCATAGGGGTTTTCCAAACCCTTTCTTAAAGCCAATTTTAAGCTAATGGTTTTTGACTTATATATTATGTTTTCAAATTTGGTTTTCAAATTTGTAGTTTTTGAGTTTTGCTCGTATTTTTTCATCTTTGTGCTATCCTATCTTTTAGTTACAAATGGACAGGCAACTTTGGCTAGCTAATGAGATTTTATCAAAAAAAATTGCCGTTGATAATTTTGGTTGTTTAGACTATCACTATAAATGCGCACTAACTGTTCGTGAATTTTCTTGTTCTTCTTATTGCCTTATCACTTAGATAACTGGTCCTGTAGGCTTTTTAATTACGCACAGGGAGACTTATATAATGTGTTGTCTCATAGTTTATGGTTTCGTAATATTGAAGATTTTTATCTGTTAAGCAATTTTTTTTACCTTTTACAGCTCTAATTTTCAAAAGTGTTTTGACATTTGCCTTACATCTTAATGGCTTTTCTTTCTTTGTTTCGCTTTTTTCTCAACATTTTTTCGTAATTTTTGGTAAAAATTACATCAGCGGTAACTCGGTAGATTCTTACTAATCTTATAAACAGATCCTTTGAGGAAGACAGATTTCCAATCCTTTTCTCATAAAAGCTAAGGTTGTTGGCAACTTTGGCTAGCTAATGAGATGATCCCCACCCGCTGCGCAGCATTCCACTCGTAACGCTACGCGCTTCCCCCCCCCCCCCCCCCTGTGTCTCACCATTGACCCTCGTGCGTTGCCAAGCCCGTCGTTCGCAGCAACACTCACACCACGCATTAAGCTAAAGCTAGCCTCCCGCTCCTTGCTAGGAGAAAGCCAACCGCTCACCAGTCGTTTGAGAGCAATTCGGTCGCTGTCAGTCGGATATTTTTTAGCATTTTGTTTTGCTGATTTTTCGTCTGATCATTTACTCATTAGTGATAGGTGCCATTGGCTTTATAATAGAATAGGGCTTTAAAATTTATTTAAATGTTTGAAGCTGTTAGTTTGTGCTTTGTATAACTTTATTTGTGTTTTTAAAACTTATTTTGAATTTTTAGTTTCGGGCCATAATTTGTTCTTTTTGCTGCGCCGTGACTGTTTCACTAATAATAGGTCCCGTCGGTTGGTGTGTAGTTCTGATTGAACATACTTCATGATAGTCAATCGTTGATAGTCAATGTTTTTAAATGACTTTGTTTTCAGAAGAAAAAGTTTTCAAATTTTGCACATTTATTTTTTGATAGCCTTGTTTCTTGGTCTGATAAATGACAGGTGCCATTAAAGTTTTCTGATGAACCTAAGTGATTTTCTCTGATGAACCTAAACATTTTTTGACTGACATTTGGTTTTGAAAATTTACCTGCTCATAATTGAGTTTTTCGGTATTTGTTGCTTTTTTGTTATGCTGCCTCTTAATATGGATCAAAACGGATGTCATCGGACATCAAGTGAGGTATGATTTGATCTGTTTAATTGCTCTTGAACGAAGTTCATAGCAATTATTGTAAGCGTGTGTGTCTTTATGCAAGTTTTTCGCTGGACAATTTTGCGCTTTTCTTCTAGAACATTCTTTGACTTCTCAAGTGTTTTTTTTACGCTTTCGTTCTTCATTTTTGGAACATCTTAATTGCTCCAAAGTCGGTTGCAGAATAGAAGCGGTAAGTGATTTTCTAGCGCAGTGGTTGTGGATTGGCGTGTGGATGTGGATTGGGAGGTCAGTGGTTCGAATCCCGGCGGGGGAAAAATTTTTGCACCCATAAAGAAAAATTGATCTGAATTAAATGGCCTCGCTTGTCGTTCAAGAGAAATTCTTCCGACATTTGTCGGTTTATCTTTTGATCTGTAAACTGATCTCAGCTGTTATCTATTGTTTTAATAGATTGAGACAACATGTTTTCGGTCAGTTTTATTGTCTGTTTGCAATACTTCTTTTTGTCACTTAAACACTAACGGATGTATGTCAGAGATGTTATCTTCTTCGTAATATTGAATAGTTTTTTCAGTTAAGCGATTCTGTTTTTTAAACTTCTACAGTTGAATTTTCAAAATTTTTTGGTATTTGCCTAATTCTCAATGGCTTTCCTTACTTTTTCGCCGTTTTTCTCAAATGCTTTGTAATTTTGGTGAGAGCACTTCTACTATTCTGATAAACAGATCGTTTTCTACTCTTTTCTACTGGATATCTACTATCTGATAAACAGATCGTTTGAGGAAGACAGGTTTCCAATTTCCTTCTAAAAAAGCTAAGATTGTTCTCTTTCACAAGAGATGCTCAAAATCTATTGAATGTAATTTTTGACCAATATCTTTTGCTGATTGTTTGGAGTAAGATATTCGACAAGGAAATGTTCAACATAGTTTTTGACTTATTTGAAAAATTCCAAATTCTGTATTGCAAACAGTATTGTTTTCGAAAACAGCATAGTACAGTTGAAGAAGGTACGTCTTAACATAAATAAATGAACTGTTGTGAGTTTCGTCCTCGATCTCCAAAAAGCTTTGAAAATGGGCGTTCAAAAAATTGTGTCTGAATATCATGATTATTAGATTGACAGCAATTTGTGGTTGTTAACTGTTTTTTTCCTGGAAGAATCACCTGTGGTGTACCCTAGAGTTCAATACATTTTAGACTTTTATTTCTAATTTATATAAATGATCTTCCGCAGAGTTGTAGAACGACGGAAATTTTTAACTTTGCGGTTGACACAATTGTTACAGCTATTAGTAAAGTCAACTCTGATATACAGAGAGATTTCGAGATAGTAAATAAATGGCTAACTGTAAAAAAATAGTTGTTAACCTTATCAATTAATATTGGATCAAGTGCTTCCGATTTGGGTTTTGAGCTATGTGGCAATAGTGCTAAAGTTGAACCAGATCTTAAGTATCTTGGCGTTTTTCTTGATACAAAATTGTCCTTGCAATCGCACTTCGATTTTGTTCTATCCAGATAAAGTAACATTGCGGCCTTGTAGCAAAAGTGAGATACTATTTTCCCCGTAAACATCTGAACTGTTATCGAAGCAACATCAATCCGATCGTACAATGCGGAATTTTCTTATATGGATGTTGTTCATATTTATTTCATGCCAATACTTGTTCGGATGATATTTTCCGCCAAAAGAACATCTTATCAGTTGCATACAGATGTATCAAACTGTACAACATACTTCGTCTAAGCAACATCTCACTAGTGATTGTGTAATTGACTTGAAAATAAAAAACTTGGATCACAACTTTAGGGAAATAGAGGATAAGGTTAAAGTAAGGGAACTTGAAAACTTACCAAAAGATAACTTTTTTGCTCATCAACTGGGTGGAACAAAGAAAATACAAACGAAGATTAATAGCCTTCCGAATGAAATATCTTGACATTCATTCGCCGCATCGGAAAGAAAAAAGAGAAAGGGGAATTTTTTTCTCTCAAGAAAATTATCATCATTAAACACGGCGCAGATACTAGTTGGGTCTATGCGGCCCCGTTTGTCTACCCTCTCACTAATTGTAGTATTTGTTTTTATATTTAGTTTGATTACATTGTTTGCAGCGGAGAAATTAATTTCTCTCTTTTGATGTAATGAAACTGTGATTTAAATTGAAAACCTTTGACACTTAGGTTGTCAATTTTTCTAACTGTTTCAATCGCAACTCGGTCAGTGCGGGTTACCGGCGGATTTTTTAAGGCAATTCAACCATTGAGGTAAGATTTTTGTACATTGTTGTTGTTTTTTATTTTATCATAAATGCAGATAGCAAAATTTCATACTTTTATGGTAGTAATGCAATGCGTTCACATGTCATAATCTGTATGTAGTTTGTGTCATGATAAAGTATCATTCCTTAGTATTTTGTGTTGTACTCATTTATTTAATGACTGTTTTTGTTTGCAGTTGATAAGTCGCGACTTAAGAAGGCCTCCACTAACACTAATCAGGGTGATAAGAAGCCAGGCGGAGGCGGTGGAGGTGGAATGAAGAAGCCAGGTGGATTGTCTCTTATGGAAGAGGTCGCACTGCGAATGCGTGCTGTGAGGGATGCCCAAAATGTGGAAGAACCAGAAGATGATGATTTAGAGGAGGATTGGTAACTCATGAGGTCAAACCAGTGACCTTAAAAAGGAAAAGTTATCTGGACGGAAAAATTTAATTGGACTGTACATGAGACTGCTCGGGGAATTGAAGTACGAGGAATTAAGAGGCTCTAGTGAAAATTTCACAAAATTATTCAATTGGTGCTGATGTAATATATCATCTATGCGGACGATTTTATCTGAAATAGTTTCTTTATAAACCGGTTTATTAGTTAGTATGCTATGCTATAACATAAGGTATGACATGTCATCAGTTGGATATGACGTTCTGAGTCAAATTCTGATAGATAATTTTGAATAATTTTCCTCGAGTTTTCTATAAAGGGGAAGTACGGCATAATAATTGTAGCAGAATTATTTAGTAATTTGAATCAAAACTAACTTTACATCGCATGCAAAAGTCATAGTGAAATGTAAGATAAGGAGTAATATGGTGATATTGTGATATTGTGCTGAATTTGGTCATATTTTGGTACTTCTCGTTACGAAACTGTTTACCATTCGTCTGATCAACTGTGAAATGGCCTGAAATGCTTGAAATGCTGTTTAATTTTTTTTCAAAAGGTAGAGCTTCGACCTCCGATTAACAACTGAGCGGTGTCAATAGAACTGTCCACGATCGCAAGATAAGCAGGACTATTGGTCCTGGACTATAGGACCCGGTAAATAAACAGGACACTATTGGCAGCAGAGTTTTATCATTTTTAGTTTAATAGCATCTTATTAGCAGGTTTCTACGAATGCTGAGCTGTTTGCCAAAATTTCCAAATCAGCACAATGGTTTTAGTTAGACTGCGGTATTGAATGGTAGTTCATTTCGTAATGAGGCCCTTTCTGAATGCAAGTTAACTGATATATCATTATGTTGTTGCTTTCAATTATGATCTAAAAAATATCAAATTCATCTTTCAGTTCTTTGATCTAAATATTCATCTTGAAATTACTGCTGTATATATTTGTGCTGATATATTTTCACAATGAAATAGATCTATATTTTAATTCAAGTTCAGTGAAATTCCTGCGAAACATTTTATAGCAAAGTCATTAATAAGTTTTGTAAAATTCTGGCACGTATAAATATATAGCTTGACTAGGATACAAATTTATTAATTGCGCTCTAAAGAAGTCTTTAGAAATTATATTAGTCCTGCTTGTCTTTTTTCTACCAGCTTTTGTAGTACCAACTTTTCGTCTGAGCTTTTTCTTCTGACCATTTGACTTTTTGTCCACCACACCGCACCAACGTTCAACCCCTAACTTCGCACGCTCCAACACCCTCCCGCCTTGAGACCCCCACTCCCCTCAACCGCCCTACCTTTAAACTAGCATCCGTGAGCCACATCAAGCTGCTGACGAAGGCAACTGCTCGTCAGTCTTTTAGAGCAATTTACCCGACGCTAGTCGGTTATGTTATTAAACCTTTGAGCTTAAAAATTGCCGAAGGTTCATGATTTTCTTGGACTCATTTCCTTTCATCGTTGAATTGAGGCAGGTATGATATTTTTTTACGATTGATGTGGATTGATCAAGTTAAGATTAATCATTGATTTAGAATATAAGTTGATAAAACAAGACAATGAAGAAAATTCAACAGAAACGTCAAAATCAGGCACATTTCTTTAATTTTTTTGAGTTTTAGTATCGCCAAAACTTCCGAAGATGTACATCGCCGTCACCGAAAACAAATAGAGTCACGTTCCTGCTATGTGTACAGGTTGACCAGCCTTCACTAATGGCTCTGAGATAAAATATCATTAGCTTAATCTTTTTTACAAACCTTTGAAATTAGATTTGATAGATCTTTTTTACTGCTCGAAGAGGAGTATCGTTGGAGCATCTTTTTTCAATAATTTTGGTACACAGTTTACTAATGCGCAAACTGGAATGCAGGAACGAGTATTTTCTGGTCATACCATTTTGTTTAGTGAGCGAGACAAAAAGAAGCTGTTAGAAAGTTTTCGCTAAGTGATGAACTGTCACGCGTGAGAGAATTTTTGCCCGCACCGGATTTGAAAACAGTTTAATTGCCGACTCTCGTTTCTTTTTGCAGTAATTTGGTACCAAGCTACAGTATTAATTGCAAAGTGCTTGTACGTTCTATAAATCTTTGGTGTTCCCATTTTCTCTTTTACGATTTAAACTGTTTGGCATTTTTGTTAATGTCTTTCCCAGTTCTTAAAAACTTTTCCGTGTCGCAGTCAAATTTTATTTCTTGCTTATGCTTTTTGGTACGTAACTTGCACATTTCTTGGTTTTGGGAACATCAAATCTAAAACTCAACAGGGAATACAAAAAAATTGCGCGATTCCGAGGATTTCCTTTTTTAAGGCATTTATCTCCTAAAAATTTTCGAATGTTCAATCAAGACAAACTGATTGCATTTTGAATTTAATTGTCTGCTGATTTTTCCACAAATTTATCACAATTTTTTTTGCAAAATTGACTGATTAATTGCTCTCAAACGAAGGCAGCTATTGATGTTTTTGACCTTGATGCCATTGTTACCGAAAAATGTTATCGAAATTATTGTTCTGGTGTGATGTAATGAATCATGTTCTATTTTGTTTAACGTTCGATTTGTAGTCACGTTTCCTAATGACTTGCGCTTTATTTGTCAAAAACATTTAGTTGAATTTCCCTAACATTGACAAAATCTGTTGTGCCCTCCTCATATTGCATTCGGTTTGATCGTATATTTGTGGTTGTAGTTAGCTGGTGGTTCGTTCTTTGGACTTTGATAGCATTTTTCATAATAAAAGTTTTTAAATCTTCCCCTCAATGTTGGTTTCTGAAAAAGTTATTGTTTGCCTCTAAGTGGCAAAAAATGGAAATTTTTGAATTATTACCTAATTCGTGATATGAGACATTCAAGCAAGTGATAGGAAAGCCTAATTGCAGGTCTTATTTCTATTTTGGCATTTTGAGACGACAGGTCTACGAAGCTATCGAAGCTATTTTGGGCAATCTGACAGCTGTTTTTCTACTTGTCGTCAAAATCTGATGTCGAAATCATTGGTACACCTTAAAAACCGTCAGAAATTATTTCGTCGCTGATGTCACTTTGTTTTGTGCCCTTCAGGAGTGACCGTTATCATCTTCTGCGTGTATTTGAAAATTGTGTTCAAACTTTTTTTCATTAGAAATCGACTTTGTGGATTCTGTTCCCTCGTCAAATACCGGAAAATTAACCCATAGTTTCTCCCTTTAAATTATGTAAACAAAGAAATTAAAATTTTAACTTCATTTTCAGTGGTTTTTGATTGCTCAGCTGTTCGAAATTGATATCCATTCTCTGCGATGTCTGAAATAAAATAAATATTGACTGCAAGATTTTTTCCTTGGGAAACCATTTTTGTCTGTCCTCTGTTTCATAGTTGAACTTTCAGAAAAAGTGAGGTGCGAGCAATTTCTAAATGCTTATTGTACCACAATATTCAAAAATATGGGAACAATTATTCGATGCTGCTTATATCTTCACTCCAGTTTTCATCTTTTTGTTTACACATCGTAGAGATGCGTCATATTGTTGCTGAGTCTAGTTCCGATTCATTTAAATTTTGGATTGAACAGGGGAAGAACACCTGATCAGGACACATTGAATAATAGGGGATGAAACCTTCATCCTATAAATTAAGTAAAACTTATTTTGAAAATAAATCATTTCACCAAAAATTTCATGAAACCCTGGAATTCAAATTCGATATGTGACTGAAATTGCATTTCAGAAACCAAAACAAATTCAAAGTTTTTGAGACGTTTTTACAATAACATTTATAAGTTAAATTTCAAAGCTCTGATATCTAGCTGCATGATTAATTGCTTAGGTTCTACTGAAGTGCCAAAATTTCTAACGAATAAAGTTATTCGTTACATGTTTGTTCAGAAGATTACTGCAGCTTGTTCTTGAAAGTTATTATCGATAATAATGAGTTTTGTTAATTTAGAGTATCATTTATTTTGATTAAAAAATGATGGAAATAAAAACAATTTTGGATTCAAATAATTTTGAAAAGTTGACGAAAATTTAAATAGAAAGTACAGAGTTTTTAGTGTTTGGATGCATCTGAAATTTTTCGGACTTGCAGTGGTGCTGCTTTGATGCTTTTGTTGCTCACCGCCCTTATAACTTTTTACCGAGTAAGTAACAAAATGAGCAATCTATGCAGCGAGAAAGTTTTTTTACGTCATTTTCTAACCCACGTAAGCCTTATATCCTTTATATTTTACCTAGAAAGCCCAGAACACGTGCAAGCAACATAATTTTCACCAGGCCTACCAATATACTAAACCGATTGAGATCGTTTTAGGCTTAATTTTTTTTGGTTTCAAAACGCATTGTTGTCCGATATAAGACCAAAACCTGGCAAAAATCGTCAAATTATTTTGTCAATAATTTTGAATAATTTTCCTCGAGTTTTCGAGGGGAAGTTTTCCTCGAGGGGAAGTACGGCATAATAATTGTAGCAGAATTATTTAGTAATTTGAATGAAAACTAACTTTACATCGCATGCAAAAGTCATAGTGAAATGTAAGATAAGGAGTAATATGGTGATATTGTGATATTGTGCTGAATTTGGTCATATTTTGGTACTTCTCGTTACGAAACTGTTTACCATTCGTCTGATCAACTGTGAAATGGCCTGAAATGCTTGAAATGCTGTTTAATTTTTTTTCAAAAGGTAGAGCTTCGACCTCCGATTAACAATTGAGCGGTGTCAATAGAACTGTCCACGATCGCAAGATAAGCAGGACTATTGGTCCTGGACTATAGGACCCGGTAAATAAACAGGACACTATTGGCAGCAGAGTTTTATCATTTTTAGTTTAATAGCATCTTATTAGCAGGTTTCTACGAATGCTGAGCTGTTTGCCAAAATTTCCAAATCAGCACAATGGTTTTAGTTAGACTGCGGTATTGAATGGTAGTTCATTTCGTAATGAGGCCCTTTCTGAATGCAAGTTAACTGATATATCATTATGTTGTTGCTTTCAATTGTGATCTAAAATATCTCATTCATCTTTCAGTTCTTTGATCTATATATTCATCTTGAAATTACTGCTGTATATATTTGTGCTGTATATTTTCACAATGAAATAGATCTATATTTTAATTCAAGGTCAGTGAAATTCCTGCATAACATTTTATAACAAAGTCATAAGTTTTGTAAAATTCTGGCACGTATAAATATATAGCTTGACTAGGATACAAATTTATTAATTGCGCTCAAAAGAAGTCTTTAGAAATTATATTAGTCCTGCTTGTCTTTTTTCTACCAGCTTTTGTAGTACCAACTTTTCGTCTGAGCTTTTTCTTCTGACCATTTGACTTTTTGTCCACCACATCGCACCAGCGTTCAACCCCTAACTTCGCACGCTCCAACACCCGCCCGCCTTGAGACCCACTCAACCGCCGTACCTTTGAACTAACATCCGTGAGCCCCATCAAGCTGCTGACGAAGGCAACTGCTCGTCAGTCTTTTAGAGCAATTTACCCGACGCTAGTCGGTTATGTTATTAAACCTTTGAGCTTAAAAATTGCCGAAGGTTCATGATTTTCTTGGACTCATTTTCTTTCATCGTTGAATTGAGGCAGGATTGATATTTTTTTACGATTGATGTGGATTGATCAAGTTAAGATTAATCATTGATTTAGAATATAAGTTGATAAAACAAGACAATAAAGAAAATTCAACAGAAACGTCAAAATCAGGCACATTTCTTTAATTTTTTTGAGTTTTAGTATGGCCAAAACTTCCGAAGATGTACATCGCCGTCACCGAAAACAAATAGAGTCACGTTCCTGCTATGTGTACAGGTTGACCGGCCTTCACTAATGGCTCTGAGATAAAATGTCATTAGCTTAATTTTTTTTACAAACCTTTGAAATTAGATTTGATAGATCTTTTTTACTGCTCGAAGAGGAGTATCGTTGGAGCATCTTTTTTCAATAATTATGGTACACAGTTTACTAATGCGCAAACTGGAATGCAGGAACGAGTATTTTCTGGTCATACCATTTTGTTTAGTGAGCGAGACAAAAAGAAGCTGTTAGAAAGTTTTCGCTAAGTGATGAACTGTCACGCGTGAGAGAATTTTTGCCCGCACCGGATTTGAAAACAGTTTAATTGCCGACTCTCGTTTCTTTTTGCAGTAATTTGGTACCAAGCTACAGTATTAATTGCAAAGTGCTTGTACGTTCTATAAATCTTTGGTGTTCCCATTTTCTCTTTTACGATTTAAACTGTTTGGCATTTTTGTTAATGGTTTTCCCAGTTCTTAAAAACTTTTCCGTGTCGCAGTCAAATTTTATTTCTTGCTCATGCTTTTTGGTACGTATTTTGCACATTTCTTGGTTTTGGGAACATCAAATCTAAAACTCAACAGGGAATACAAAAAAATTGCGCGATTCCGAGGATTTCCTTTTTTAAGGCATTTCTATCTCCTAAAAATTTTCGAATGTTCAATCAAGACAAACTGATTGCATTTTGAATTTAATTGTCTGCTGATTTTTCCACAAATTTATCACAATTTTTTTTGCAAAGTTGACTGATTAATTGCTCTCAAACGAAGGCAGCTATTGATGTTTTTAACCTTGATGCCATTGTTACCGAAAAATGTTATCGAAATTATTGTTCTGGTGTGATGTAATGAATCATGTTCTGTTTTGTTTAACGTTCGATTTGTAGTCACGTTTCTTAATGACTTGCGCTTTATTTGTCAAAAACTTTTAGTTGAATTTTGAATTTCCCTAACATTGACAAAATCTGTTGTGCCCCCCTCATATTGCATTCAGTTTGATCGTATTGTTGTGGTTGTAGTTAGCTGGTGGTTCGTTCTTTTGACTTTGATAGCATTTTTCATAATAAAAGTTTTTAAATCTTCCCCTCAATGTTGGTTTCTGAAAAAGTTATTGTTTGCCTCTAAGTGGCAAAAAATGGAAATTTTTGAATTATTACCTAATTCGTGATATGAGACATTTAAGCAAGTGATAGGAAAGCCTAATTTCAGGTCTTATTTCTGTTTTGGCATTTGAGGCGACAGGTCTACGAAGCTATCGAAGCTATTTTGGGCAATCTGACAGCTGTTTTTCTACTTGTCGTCAAAATCTGATGTCGAAATCATTGGTACACCTTAAAAACCGTCAGAAATTATTTCGTCGCTGATGTCACTTTGTTTTGTGCCCTTCAGGAGTGACCGTTATCATCTTCTGCGTGTATTTGAAAATTGTGTTCAAACTTTTTTTTTATTAGAAATCGACTTTGTGGATTCTGTTCCCTCGTCAAATACCGGAAAATTAGCCCATAGTTTCTCCCTTTAAATTATGTAAACAAAGAAATTAAAATTTTAACTTCATTTTCAGTGGTTTTTGATTGCTCAGCTGTTCGAAATTGATATCCATTCTCTGCGATGTCTGAAATAAAATAAATATTGACTGCAAGATTTTTTCCTTGGGAGACCATTTCTTTCTGTCCTCTGTTTCATAGTTGAGCTTTCAGAAAAAGTGAGGTGCGAGCAATTTCTAAATGCTTATTGGGAACAATTATTCGATGCAGCTTATATCTTCACTCCAGTTTTCATCTTTTTGTTTACACATCGTAGAGATGCGTCATATTGTTGCTGAGTCTAGTTCCGATTCATTTAAATTATGGATTGAACAGGGGAAGAACACCTGATCAGGACACATTGAATAATAGGGGTTGAAACCTTCATCCTATAAATTACGTAAAACCTATTTTGAAAATAAATCATTTCACCAAAAATTTCGTGAAACCCTGGAATTCAAATTTGATATGTGACTGAAATTGCATTTCAGAAACCAAAACAAATTCAAAGTTTTTGAGACGTTTTTACAATAACATTTATAAATTAAATTTTAAAGCTCTGATATCTAGCTGCATGATTAATTGCTTAGGTTCTACTGAATTGCCAAAATTTCTAACGAATAAAGTTATTCGTTACATGTTTTTTCAGAAGATTACTGCAGCTTGTTCTTGAAAGTTATTATCGATAATAATGAGTTTTGTTAATTTAGAGTATCATTTATTTTGATTAAAAAATGATAGAAATAAAAACAATTTTGGAGTCAAATAATTTTGAAAAGTTGACGAAAAGTTAAATAGAAAGTAAAGAATTATTAGTTTGTGAATGCATTTGAAATTTTTCGGACTTGCAGTGGTGCTGCTTTGATGCTTTTGTTGCTCACCGCCCTTATAACTTTTTACCGGGTAAGTAACAAAATGAGCAATCTATGCAGCGAGAAAGTTTTTTTACGTCATTTTATAACCCACGTAAGCCTTATATCCTTTATATTTTACCTAGAAAGCCCAGAACACGTGCAAGCAACATAATTTTCACCAGGCTTACCAATATACTAAACCGATTGCGATCGTTTTAGGCTTAATTTTTTTTTGGTTTCAAAACGCATTGTTGTCCGATATAAGACCAAAACCTGGCAAAAATCGTCAAAATTTTTTGTCAATAATGCCGCTTTGTTTTTTGCTCAGCAGGATTGACCATTAACACTTTTTGCATATATTTGAAGATTATTTTAATACATTTTAAAAATTAAAATTCAACATTCTAGGAATTCCACTCCCTCGTTTAATACCGGAAAATTAAACTAAAGTTTTTCCCTTTATATTATGTAAACAAAGAAATTAAAATTTCAACTTCATTTTCAGTGGTTTTTGAGTGCTCTGCTGTTTGAAATTGATATGCATTCTCTGCTATGTCTGAAACAAAATAAATATTGACTGCAAGATTGTTTCCTTAGGAGACCAGTTTTTCTTTCCCCTGTTTCATAGTTGAACTTTCAGAAAAAGTTGATAAAGTGGGGTGCGAGCAATTTCTAAATGCTTATTATACCGCAATATTCAAAAATGTGGGAACAATTATTCGATGCAGCTTTTATCTTCAGTTTTGTTCTTTTCAGTTTTTTATCTCCAGTTTTGTTCTTTTTGTTCACACATCGTAGAGATGCGTCATATTGTTGCCGAGTCTAGTTCCGATTCATTTAAATTTTGGATTGAACAGCGGAAGAAAACCTGATCAGGACACGTTGAATAATAGGGGATGAAACCTTCATCCTATAAATTACGTAAAACCTATTTTAAAAATAAATCATTTCACCAAAATTTTCGTGAAACCCTGGAATTCAAATTCGATATGTGACTGAAATTGCATTCCAGAAACCAAAACAAATCCAAAGTTTTTGAGACGTTTTTACAATAACATTTTTAAGTTCAATTGCAAAGCTCTGATATCTAGCTGCATGATTAATGGCTTAGGTTCTACTGAAGCGCCAAAGTTTTTAACGAATAAAGTTGTTCGTTACATGTTCGTTCAGAAGATTACTGCAGCTTGTTCTTGAAAGTGAGTTATTATCGACAATATGAGTTTTGTTAATTTAGAGTCTTTGTTAAACTTATTTTTTGTGCAGTTCGGTTGATTGAATCGATTTTTTAAATTTTTGCTTGCTTGCAGAGTAGAAAACTATAACTTTCGAAGAGTAAACGGTTTCTAGTAGCTTTAGGATTATACAAATAGACTTATTCTCTGAGATGAATTAAAACTTTCCGGTCAAGTTTGAGTGGTACCCTGAATAACTCTGTAGCACGTGAAGACTCGCACGAGCTGACCTCCACTTCGTGTCTGATCTACAATGTCGTTTTTGCAAGATTTATTTATTTTTTCAAAAATGTCAACATTTTTGGAGCGTTTCTTAATTTCTCAAGTGCACTTTGAGTTTTCCCCTCTATATAACCCACCCCCCCCCCTCAAAATTTATAGTCCACCATTATTGTATGTTTACCATAATGGAGGGAGGGGTTTAGTTATATGACCGCTAAGCTGGGCTCTGCTTTTATCTAAGCACAGTCTGATCCTGTCTTCAATTTTCTGCAACAATTTTTCTTACAGCATATTGACCCCCAATAAGAAGTTAAGGGGGTATTAACAGGGAAGGTCCGAATTGTGATCGAAACTTAGTACATCAAATTGCGTGTTTGTTTCAGATCTCGGGTATGGTTTTGAGCGTATCCGTGGTTGCCAACTTAAAGGACACGTTCAAAAAGTCCTCGCCTGGCGTTTACTCATTAGTTGGTCTGGCATCGAAAGAAAATGAGGCAGTAGTTTTAGACGCAGTTAAATCGGACAATCTGAATTCATCGAACCTCAGAGACCCAGAGACGTGCTTGACATCTTTGATATCCCACGTTGTGGCTGGAATTCATCTTATAGGGATCTGTTTCTTCATGTTTTCCTGAACATAAACTATGTTTGCATTTTTGGATCTATTCTGTATTGCCCCCCCCCCCCCCCCAGCCTAGTGAGCATAAATCTTTTATGACCCCCAGACGCACGTGCTATTTTCTTACATAGTAACGTGCTATATAACAACATATAATTTGTAACTGGGGGTCATATAAAACACTGGGGGGGGGGAGGGGGGCAGAATAGATCCCATTTTTTATGTGAACATTTGTTTTTTTTAAGTAAAGTGAATTTCTGAACAAATTTTAAAATGTATTTTAGTGTATTTTAAAATTTCTCATCTGATTAAGTCGACAATGGTCATCTTCTGAGTTTGTCGCTGATAAATAAAGAGCGAAATTGTTTTTTTTGCAGTTGGTATGCTATGGATTAACATTATAAAGTCCCGCCGTCTTTTTTTTAAAATCTCAAACATGTAAATTCGAATAACCCCAAGGTAAAAGTTACGTGTTGTAATATTATAAATCAAACATACTACATCTTTCCTTTGAATAACTAAATATAGTATTAAAAAAACAAAGATTCAGTTTCTAGTTTTCGTGAATTATTTTATAAAAAATAAACTTTTAAAGCCTTCAATTTTGTTGTCCATTGGAACTCGTTCGCGTCTTTTTTGCATCTCTTCCTTTAATTCTTTTTAAAAATTTTTCTTTGATTTTTCCTTTCTAAGAGCTCTTGGAGGTTTATTCCATTTCCGAACGAAGTTTCTTATAACTGAATTTTAATAAGAGGTGAGGCTGTGCTTTTTGAGATATCGAATCAATTCTGTTTTTAGTTTTGGTATTTCAATCAGTACCGTGCTGTATAACAACTAAACAACTAACAAAGTTTTCAAAGTGTTATTTACCGACAATGGGGTTCTAAAAGTCAGTGATTCATAAAGATTAGCAGTTGTTACGGGTGGGGTTGAGCTAGAATAGATTGCACCTAAAAAATATCATAGCATACGGTCGGTGTTAAAAATCAATCACGAAAGATGATATACAACCGTGGAGAAAAAACAGTTCTTTTTTAGGATTCCTGATAACATTCCAGAGCCAATCAGATGACAACAGGGGAGATTCTGTTGAAAATTTATCCCCTGCAAATGTCAGAAGTTCTTTGTCGAAAGCTTTGCTCAATCTAAATTTTCAGCTTGAAGATTTAAATCGGCGTGTTTGTTCTTTAATTGGTTTCTACTACGATGTGAGTACGGAAAAGTTGCAAGCAATGGCTTTGGAAATTGGCGAAAACAAAGTTACAGATGTAAATTCTGTCGATATTAAATCATTACCACCAAAGACCATTGACCAGTTAGTACGATACCAAGTTTGCGTCAAGTTAGATCTCAAGCTTGCGACCGCAGAATTTGCGGATTACAACTCAGTTTTAGAAAAAATTGCGGAGACGTTTAAAAAACAATTGGACCCGCAAAATTGTTTTATAGTGCTTGGCGATAAATGTGTGAACAATCGAGAATTGGTTAGCAAAGATTTGCCCGAGCAGGAAAACAGTATATCTTTTGATATTTTCGAAGCTGCAAAGTTCTCGATTGACCGAAACGAATCTGGAACAAGTTCAGCGGAAGTGGCCAGAATGACTGTGAGCTTAGCAGGAAGTGTTTCAGTTGTAGGAATTCTGAACCGATTATCAGACAGGACTTGGGAAGACGTTTTAGCAGATATTGCTGCTGATTTGACCGAAACTATTTTCTTTAGAATGTCACAAGTTTTTGACAGAACTGGTCAAGCGACTGCAAAAATGCCACAGAATATCGCATTACCAGCTAGGACGTTTATTACAAATGAAGAATCAAAGTTGCCACTTTTTGTAAGTTATGACGAAAATCAATTGGATATGTTGATGGAAAATTCATTGAGCAAAAATTCAGTAGCAGAAAATTGTAATGAGGACATGATAACTTTAAAGGACAACTCGGCTAGTAGAGATCAAGAGGAGCCTAACCCGAAATTGATGCTGTTAATAAACACTGGTGTGGTTGTTGGTTTAATATCATTGGTTTTGGCATATTTAAGTTTGTAAAAATGGTGTACAAATGAATTGTTGGAAATCATTAAATTAGACGATACCAAAGCTTTACAGTTTTTTTTTAGCAAAAGTAGGCAGAGATCTGTGTTTTAGATGGTCAGTGATGTCTTTTTTCTGTGATATATTTTCCCGAATTGAGAAAATTATTAATTGCTCTCGAATGAAGTTTGGAGCAATTATTGTAAACGCGTGTGTCTTCTTAATACAAAATATGTGCTTGACCGTTCTCTTCTAGAACATTCTTTCACTTTCACATCCTGCACCCCTCACTAATCCAAGCAATTGGTCCAACGTTGTCGGTTTATGTTTGATTGGAGTAAACTGGTGAATGATAAATTGAGGTTTCTGAGAACAAAAAAATTGTTTGAAATGGGTTTGCGTAAGAAACTTTGGGGCAATTGAAGGGCTGTACTAGGGATCTAAATATCATGGAGAAGGGATCTCGTAGTGTGTGGCATTGACGATGTCAGTAATTTCACATCGACAATCTGTGCAGCTATTGGTCTGCAGTTGTTAAAACGGTAACATACTTAAGAATATAAGATTTTATTTCATTGAAATGCAGTAATATTTGAGATGCAAGCCTCAAAAATATGTTAGCTATATGTTAGCTATGTTAGCTATATGTTAGCTATGTTAGTTATTTATGTTAGCTATAAACAAATGACTTGAAGTTGTATATGAATTGTAATAAGATTATGAATAAGAATATTGATGAGATCATTGTTATTTGTCTGTCGCTTGGTACAAAAATGGAATCGGGAAAAATTACGTTGAGTTAAATTGACTTCAAAAAAGTTTAGATTACCATGTAAGAAGTCATTTTTACATTTTTACTTTTGACAATAAATGTAAACGGCACCAAAAAAGTAACAGGCTCAAGGAAGGTATCTGAGCGACGGAATTCTACCAGCTACTCGAAAAATGGAACAAGATTGCTTGACAAATAGCAAAAATTGGGTTCAGAAAAGTGACCTCATGTTTTGGGATGCTGTGCAATCGATTGTCCAAACAAGCTAAAGTTTTATAGATATTTTATAGATATTTTAGATATTTTGAGAATAAGAACAAAAGACACTTTTCAAAAATATGATCCCGATTAATCAGAAATCGTCGGCGGTTTCTAGCGAAACAACTGGAAGGTGCTAGAATGCCAAGCATGGCTCCAACTGAATTTTTTGGGCGAGATTGAGGGAGTGATTAGTAGCTAGATTAGTAAAAAAAATGTCCGAAGTTTCAAATAAAATTAACCCTGATCCTGATATGAATAGAAAAGTGCATGAAAACTGTACAAACAGTCTACTAGGTGTTAAAAAGCTGAAGTCATGATAACTCGTTGCTAGAGAACTGGCTTGAACTCAAAATACTTGTTTTATTTGATATTTGATGTTTTATTTGATCTGTTTTTTTTAATATAAAAATACAAGGAGGATTTGTATACGCACAATGTTCTAACCATGCTAATCGGTTTTTTTTGGAACTTCTTTATACGAAAGGGATTGCTGATATTAAAGTTCTGAAACAATGCATGAATTGGTAGTAGAATTGGATGAGTTCCCGCATGAATAGAGACATACAGTAAACATTCTTTTTGGTTGTTGATAAACTGGACGAAAAGCAATGAAATACACCTTTCACTACTCGATGGAAAAAGTTTTAGTGAAGAGTGTTTGCAATCAATTTGAGACTTCCTGTCCGATAAGTGTGACGAAAAATGACAAAAGTACACCCGCCCTGGATCTAGCTGTGGACGGTAAATAATTCACTCTGGTTTTCGCGCATTCTTTAACTGATCAAGTAAAACTTCTCTGATGCTCAGCTCCAAATTTTAATTTTTGAATGGTTTTTGCTTGGATCCCTTCGTTTCTCGTTCAAGCGCATTTTAGCTATTTTAGTTCTTCGATTGCGCATAGTCAAAAATTAATATTTTTTCTTTTGACGGGATATTGTGAACAGTTTTTAATTTCCTAAGGTCAAGGTCAAATTTGGGCTATTGCTTGTTAAACACAAAAATTTAGATACCATTCTTTTCAGAAAAGTAGATTTCGGCAATAAAATGTTCTCTCAACATTCATGGAAGATAAAAATGCAAATGGTTTGCGCAAAAAACAAAATGAGGAAAAATTTTATCAGCCCAACGAATCATTTTCTGAGGTTCCTAGTTTTTTTCTTTTATCTGCTCTTGGCTACAAAATGTTTCGTCTGTAGTCGTAGTTCTCGGAAAATTGTATTTTTGATTTTGCACTACAACAACCTAAGGCCATTTCGAAATTGTCCAGAACAGAATAAATGTCTAAGACAAGAGCTCTAAATTCAAACGCGAAAAAGCATGCCTCCATAGAATTACGATCAGACCTGCAATATTAGGTCAAGAGATAAAGTAGCAAAAAGATAACTAACATGGGCATACGCAATAAAATACTAATACTTAGGAAACGAACATCAAAGTAAAAACTCTTTGATGTAATCTGAAAGCATTAAATAAATTATTGATGTGCTTTCTGTTAGAAGATTAAGAGACAACAACTTAATGTAAATTGTGCATAAGATAAGCTTGGAATAGTTTAATAAGAAGCTTTACTTTTTCAACGTATACTTGGCTTGAGACAAAGAAGTCTTGCGGAGCAAAAAAGTACACGAAAAAGGGCTATAAGAGGTGCCCAAGATCGAGAGCTTAAAACCAGTTGGTTCAAATGTCGAGGCATTAGGCTTGCATGTTAGAGATGCTGGTTTAAATCCAGTGCTGGTCCATTTTTACAGCAGTTGCACCTGCTTAGACCCCCTAATACTTTCTGATAAAACCAAATGATCCTGTCGTTAATGAAGCATTGTCATTAAAGCAATAAAATTGCATCAGGAATTAACTACATTTGTTTTTTTATGCAGTATTGTTACTTTAATGATGAGATTATTAATTAGTGACAGGATCCATTGGTTTTCTGTGATTTTTAACTCATTTTATTAAATTTTTACGACTTTTTAAAATCTGGGTTTTCGTGTATTGGTAGTGAACTTTTCAAATTCGCCAATATTTTTTTAAAGTGTGATTGCTTAGTCGCAGTAATGAGTAGTCACATCAAATTTGTAATGAGTAATATGCTTCGAAAATGTTAGGCAATTTTCAAGAATTTTCTATATTTGCTATTCTTTGAAATTCAGCAAGATTTTACAAAAACAAATATTGAAATGATAAAAACTGTGTATTATCTATTTGAAACATTGAGATTGCTCGATAATGGCTCACTATAAATCTAATGTGACTCCTCAATAATGAGGTTCACCGATAAGACTGAAGAAAAGATCATGCAAAACGGAAGAGTTCACCCTTTTTGCATGTTCAAAAATTTTTTATTAGAAAAGTAATGGGACATATCTTTAAGGGGCAATGCAATAATGCAACAAAAAAAAAACAAAATAGCGGCGAAATTTAAAAACTCTATGATATACAAAATTATATAGTTTCAAATTATTTCGTTGTATTTTACTTTTAAATTACAACTATGCACCTTTAGGAGACATGTATGATCTTTAGTAGCATTCTTGAGAACATCAGAAGAAAAACAGAAAAAATTAAATTCAAGTCATCGCACTCAAATTTTTTTGAGAAACCAAAAAATCTTGTCAAACGACGGTTTCTTACTCCATTTTAAAAGTAGGTCCAAAAATTTTACGCTTTGATCTACTTGTTTCGCTTACTTTAGTGCTCCAGCGTCACTAAAATTGCAAATTCGGTATCAATCCTGTTCAAAACAAAAAGTAAAAAAGCGAACGGATTATAATCAACGCTCATTGATAGAGATTTTAATGTGCTACTAAGTTCAGGACGATATTTGAACCGAAAACTGGAAAATGACGAGATGATTCCACTGATATAGTGCAGGGTCCCCTAATTTACAAATTGAGGCAATAGTGCAAAATTATCGGTAGTGCAAAATTATCGAATGCAAGATCAACGTCGAAGTAATCACGTAAATTCTAAGTAATAAGTAATAAATTTGGAATTGGGCTAATGTAAAACAAATATTGCCAGAAATTTAAATGGTAACAAGATTTTAACTGTACTGTATTATGTGCTGGACAGCGCGTGCATTTATTGTCAGGATCCAGTGAAATTAAAAAGTTTTTTCATAAGTCGAGGTCTAAACGAGGGTATAGTGGAAATAACATATTAAATTGTCTAAAGTTTATTAACAGCTAATGAAAATGGGATTCTTTTTATGTAGATGTTTCTGGCCATATGAGTAAAGTTTTTCAACAATTTTAGAATCTCAATCCCTGTTATTTGTTCCTCAGAATTGAGTAATCCATTCTAAACTCGACCAGTATCTGGACAATTCCTGGCAGTGAATCGGAAATCTTTGTCCAGTCAAGGTCTGTTTGTCTCCAGAGGTGATTTATCCTCCCATCGATCACGAAATCCCGCCAGAGACAAAAATCTCCCCCATTTTTCAAGTTTTTAATCGTGACACTTATTGTCAAGTGTCGTATGGAGTGACGAGTTTCAATATGAGCTCGTAAGTTGTTGTTCCTCCACCGTTCGATTCCCAACCGGAACGTGCAGAACCTGGTTGAGACTTGAGACCAGATGATGATTTTAGTTTGCAGCGACGTATCAAGAGGTAAATAAACGTAAAAAGGTTCGAAAAACAGAGAATCACGGATAATTGGGGGGCAGTTCGTAGCTAAGTTGCCAAATGTTTGTGAGTGATTATTTCCAAAATTGTTCATATGTATGGTTGCAGCTGATTCTGCAGTACCTGCATCAACTTGAGTGCCTGCTTCAAATTTTGAAGAACTCACGGAACCGTTCTCACAATCCTGGGCGCTTTTATTGTGATCTGTTTCGGTTTCTTTGTCTACTTTGAGAATCCCGTCTGGAGTCACCGTCTGGGATTCTTGTTCACATCGTTCAACGATCAAGCTGTTCAGTTCATTAACTTCAATTTGCGTTTCAGCTGGGTTTGGAATTTGGAACTGAGCTGTCAAAAGCCATCGGACCAGGGTTAAATCTGGATTGGTTTCTGTACCCGAGGCGACATTTTCAAGCTTTGCCCAGTTTGACTTCAAAACATCCAATTCTCGTTTTAGCTCATGTTTAGCTTCCGATATCTGCTTTAACGGAATTTGAACCGACTTTGAAATCAGTTTTGCTTTTTCTATTTTTTGCTGGAGCTGTTGAGTTCGGATATTTTTCTCGCCTGTGAGCTTCGAAAGGCGTTCGGCTAAAATCGTTCTGATATTTGCCTGGAACAAAATAAATCGATGTTCTAAGTGCTCCGGCTCTTCAAGACACAAACTACAAAGCAAAGTTTCGCAATTTTTGCACCAGTATTTGCTCTTCGTTTTGGGGTGATCTGAGCAGTACAAACATTGACCATCCGGTTCTCGACTTTCAGAAGCCTTTTTATTAGTAGTCAATGCTCTCTGTTGGCTCAGAAACTCTCTAAGGCCATACATGGGCGCAATAGATTCGATTGAAACTCTATGGCAGACACAACACAAAGCACATTTGAGTAAATTATCGGGTTGTAATAGAGTGTAAAGGCATTTTTTGTGAGGTCCACAAAAACAATGGCCACATGATAGTTGACGCGGGTCGTCCAGAAGATCTTTGCAAATAGGACATTCTGGAAGTTTTGGTTCGATATCCTGTTCTCTGTCCATAACTGCGATTGAAGCTAGGTTCGAGGTTAAAAAAATGATAACTTTTTTGGCCCGGAATAGCGAGAAAAATTGGTTTGTCCGAAAATATTTTTCAAGTTTTTTGGGTGTAGCAAGAGGAAAAGCTGGCAATTGATTTTTTGCTAATTTTGCAGTATATTTAAACAAAAAACGAACAAGATTTGAACTATTGTCTCTGGTTCTGTGTTAATTTTGACCACCGTTTTAAACGGATTAGAACAGCTGATTACTAAAAAGATAAATTAGAATTATGATCAAGATATTAAGTGCTTTATTAAACCTCTAACTGTAACTATAACTTGAACATTAACTAGTGACCCAATTATAACTAGCTATAGATGACATTGGCGTTTCTAATTTGGAAAGTTCGAACAGCCATTGAATGGTTTAGAATAATTTGTTTACTAAAACCCGATAAATTACTTTAGATTTACTTCTGTAACAGTTTAATGCTATTACATTTCGACTGTGATCAAGACCGCCAGCGAATTATTTTAATTCTACGAGAGCTGATTGCTGGAATTCTTTGCATTGTTCTGGTGACTGAAACTAATAGTTTGTTATGACATTAAAAATTTATTGTTCCAATAATTTTTCAAATGGGGGGATATATATGCGAGGCTGGTTTTTTCAGTAAAATTTTCACTTTCTGTTTACGCACCGTAGAGAAAAAAGAAAGGCACCATTTTGTAGCCCTCGGGGTGTAGTTTTGATTCATATTTAAAAATTGACCAAAGATTTGAAAACGGTGGACTCGAAAATTGGAAGGAAAAATTGAAAAGGAGATTGCCGTTGAATTCTATGATAACAACGCAGAGAGAAACTTGCATTAAATTTGGTTAGGTTACATGGAGATTTGTCATCAGTTATTCCTCACAGTTTACAGACTAAAAACTAACAATGTAGTCTATATGACCAAAAAATTCAAAAACAAAACCCTCCATACTTATTCTGCTGGTTACAAAATCAAGTTCAGACCACTTTTTCTCTTTTTTAAAACGATTTATGGAAACTCGGAAACTTCAGGCATTTTTATTCTCTCAAAATAGCGAAAATCAACTTGGAAAGTATAAACTTAAAAGTACAAAAAAGTTTTTTTTTCAAAGTTATAGGGTTTTCTTTGCAAACAAGCATTTCATTTCTACTTCGATTAAACTAACCCATTCAGTATTATGTGAATTTTGGAGACGTAGAAAAACAGTTTAATCAAATGAGCATCAAATAAACCAAACCATTACTGAAAAAAGATCGAAATATTTTATCTTTTATTTATTTTCTTTATATCGTCAGAGCAGATATTTCTAATTAGGCTCCCATGGAACAATGAAAAACAGAAGAGTTATAGTTTTCAGATGGCCAGGATGTAAAACTTTATACAATTGCAATAAAAAATGAAAATTATAAAATTTGTTTTTCACTTCTCTATTTTTTGAAATTAGTCTTCGAGCCGGTGTGTTCCAGTCTATAGGCGGTTTTTTAGACTGGAACACATCAGCTCGAAACCAAAGGTTTTTTTTTGGGTTGAAACTCCACATATGATGCAGGATTTTTTTTTCTTGAAAAAGGAAAGTTTTTCATTTAAATTTTTGAAAAAAATCTCAAAATTTGCTATTTCTTGAAACCAAGATTATTGGATAATGGAGACCACGCAGATTTAATTAAAAAGACATATATTCTAAAAAAAAAATTTAAATGTATTCGTAATCAAAATATTGAAAGGGCCACAAAAATTAAATCTAACTGTTAACCAGCGCTTCTCAACGCTGTTAATTGAGAGCTTCTAAGTATAGCTTTTAACGTTCGTGTACATGCGAAAAGCGGTTTTAAATACAATAAAATTCGAAAACTTTTAATGAAATGTAGCTGGAGGCAACCATATCTGCGATTTGGCCGATTATGCTCATGAAAAATCAAAAAAGAAAAATTTTATCAAAACTTTTTGAATTGACAATTTCATAAATAAGTACACGCCGAAGTTTTCAGAAAACAATAAACCAGACCTAAATGAATTGTGGAGAGCCTTGAGTAAAGATCAGATGCCCAAAAGAAAATCATATAATTTTTTTTGTGCGAATTTTTGTATTTGCCTGTTTGTGTGTGCTCGTGTGTGAGCTTGTGTGAGTGTATGAAAGTGTGTGCGTGTTTGAAATTTGTGTAAGAGAGGCAAAGAGAGAGAGAAAGTTTGAGAGAATTAGCTCATTTAAATATAAGAAAAAAAAGACAGAGAAAAAAATTGTCAGAACTTTTGAAAAATTAGACGAAATAGTTACTATTTGCTGGGAATTGGGGCTTGAAATAACTGAAAAGCCAAAAATTTTATATAACATTTCCTGATAACAGGTCCACGCTAATTTCAGAAAATAATTGTCTCATTGTGCTCATGAATCATCAAATATGACAAAAATAAATCCATTTTTTTCAAAATTTTGTGTCAATTTTTTGAATTACCAATAAAACTGCCTCAATAAGTACACACCTAAATTTGCAGAAAAAAATCCAGACGTAAATGAATTTTGTATTTTGCTGGGGTTTGTATTTGTTTGTGTGTGTGTGTGTGTTTGCTTGTGAGCGGAGCGTGTACCTACGTGTGTGCGTTTGAAATTCTTGCTATGCATATAACAGAGAGACAAAATGAGAAAGTCTGTGAGAGTTAGCTCTTTTAACTGTTAGACAAAAGTAGAAGCAGAGAACTAAAACTTCCATAAATTCTGAAAAAATGAAAAACCTTAATAATCGTTACAAATTGCGGCTTCAAATATCTCGAAAACCAAGAATCTGTGTTTATGTTTGTTTTTGATAAAACCTCTACGAGACGTTGAAAAACTAATTGTGTCTCATCAAGCTCACGAAACATCAAAAATGGAAAAAACTTTCGAAAAGCATAAAACCATTTCAAATTTTAGTGTCAATTTCACCATTTCCATTACTCTTGCCTGAGGAAGTCCATAATTAGCTTTCCAAAAAAAAAACATTCAGAGCTTAGACGAACGGTGATGCACCTTGAGTACATATCGGATTGGGTAAAGAGAGATTTAAATTGGGTGTTTGTGACATAAGTGTGTCTAAAAAGATAAAGAGACCTAGTTTGCGAGAGTTCATTCCTTTATGTGTTAGATAAAATTAGAGGCATAGGGCACAAACTGTCAGTAAACATGAAAATTAGAAGAACTACTTAGTATTTTACAATTTGCGGCTTTCAGTTGGTCTAATTATAAAACTGTTTGTTTGTAATTCTCGCTGATGACATCTGCGAGAGTTTAAGAAAATTATTCCTCCCCTTATGCACATGAAATATCTAAATTGACAAATTTTTTCGAAAAAGTGCAAAAAGTTACATTTCAAAGTTTAGTGTTAAAATTGCATTTGACGATTCAAGCCCCAAAACTCACGAGTAGTCATTTTAGGAAAAAAATAGAAGACCTTTTTTATTGACTGACGAAATTTGTGTATTGACCTAAGACCAAAAAAAAACTTTAAAATGTTTTTTGTGTAAAATGTCTTGTGTGTGTTGGTTTGTACGATTTTTCCATGTTTATGTGTTTCAAATTGTACAACACTTTTTTTCTATAATGTGGTAAAGAGTTTTCGTTTTCGTCTGCCGAAAAATGATGACATTTTTTTTGGTTTAAACAGTACAGATAATTATCTCCAAAGCATTTATGTTGCTTTCGGATACCCACGACAGTTTTTGTGATAAAATTTTAAAATTCAATCGTGTTCAGCTTGTTTAACTTCCTTCAAGTTTATTATGACATCGATGAGACCCCAGAATATGGTTTTCCAAAACAAATTGTGTTTTTTTGTTATGTTGCTTTTCTACATTATGAAGTTAGTTTAAATGTAATTGTTGATTCTTCAATCAGTTAGAACGAAAAATCAACACATTATACAGACATCTGCTTAGTTTTTTCTTGTATAATTTCCATAGAATGCTACATTACATGAAGAAGAACATGTAATAGGTGACTGGTTCTTAATAATAAGGTGAAAACCAGTGTAAAAATGACAAAATGAGCTCTGTTTTACAGTACGAAAAAATACATTACATTTGTGTTCGAACTGTAATGAGCCCTGTATTACAGTTCGAATAGTGAGCCCTGTATTACACTGGACTCAACGATAGAAAGTTCCTTAGGCCAGAAAAAAGATTATGATTTTGCTAAATAAAAATGTTACGGCACTCGCCAACGCTATACTGCAGTGGCCTACACTTAGTAATTTTGAGCATGACTTTCACTTTCTATCAAACAGAAATCAAAGACCTAAAAAGTGTTTAATATATCATTTTTTCTGATATGCCGTGCTGAACTAAGTTGTCGATGATTGAGAATGGCAAAAACTGAAATTACTGACAATAATCGACAATGAAGATATTAGTACCCGTACCTACGTGCATGTCCAGAACAGCGCTGAACCAGTTAAATTTTCATTCTGTTATTTTGGATGACCCGTTTTATGTTCATGTCAGTTTTAAAAATTTACATTGTGTTTTATTGGTGACTCATTTAGCGTTTATGAACATTCTTCGGAGCATGAAAAGATTCCGTCTGAAATGTTTCTGGCCTTGAATAACAAACGGCTGAATTTTATCGGAGCATGAGTAATACGCGGCTGACTTTTATCGGGTCATTAATAACACGCGGCTGAGTTTCGTCTGGCCATATCATGTTTACATAAGGATTACTTAAGTGGGGCAATTAAATCTCGCCTCGCTCTATAAGCAATTAAAATTCACTCCGTTTGCAAAACTCGATTTGCAAAACATTTAATCAAACTTAATCATGGTCAATATCATGGGGTAAAATGGGGGATTTAAACATTTAATTTAAAAATGAGGATATTTCCAAAAAGATATAATAATAACATGCAAAATGTTTCCGAGATTAGTTTTGACAATGATGAGTTCTTAGAACACTTTTCAGCTTTCAGTAAACGTCTCTGTCACAATAGTCGGTGGGATTAAATTGGGACGAATCCATGACACTCACACGTGGGAGGGGTGATGAGGACTTCCCGATTGCCATCACTCCAGAGTCTTCACGGACCTCTGTGAACTTGATGTGAACAGCTCGATGAACACTGACAGATAGAGATCAACTGCCCATACTTTCACTAACCATACTTTCACTGCATCCGAAACAAAGAGAACAGCGGCGACAACGGAACAAACTGTAATGTTAAAAGCAACCCAGGAAGACCAGAAAAGGTCAAATTTGAACTTAATTTAGGGTCTGTATTAACCAGTATTGAGCAAAATACTTCAAAGGAAAGAGTTCAACTTTGGTTCAACAAAATAAGATACGGTGAAAAAGAAAAAGAATCTAAGCCGACAAACCCGATTACCCGCCAATTGTAATGGTCGGACAAACTAAAGATGTTTGGGATCCTTTTCGTTTGTGCCCCCCCCCCCACCACATTATTTATGCCCACCTCCCAGTACGTTATTTATGTCCCCAGTACGTTATTTATGCCCCCCCAATTACGATGTCCCGCTTTTTCACCCCTCTTCATTTAAACCCCTATCATTTAACCCCGATTTATTCACCCCTGTATCATTTAACCCCTCTATCATTTCACCCCAATTTTAATCTTTCTATAAAATAACGGTTATTAAATTAGCAACATAATCATTCGACCATGCCTCGCGGGCCATGACAATGCCTCAGTGGCCCGTAGAACTTGATATGAAACTATCACAACCGAACGTGGGATTAATTTATCCAATTAATTATGACAAGACATGCCTTTAATGTCGACTTCTAATTGGCGGGATGAAATGATAGAGGGGTGAAAAGATAGAGGGGTTAAATGATAGGGGGTTAAATGAATAGGTGTGAAAAGAAGTACAAACCCAATTACACACGTGTAACTAAATAGTTGATCAATATGTAAAAATATGGCACGTACGTCAGGGGGTTCAAATAAAATTTATCCGCTAAGCTGAGGGGTGAGGGGGGCACAAACGGAAACGATCCGAATTTTTAGCTCTTCACACCAAGTCATGACCATGCGCGGGCCATGACCATGCCTCAGTGGCCCGTAGAACTTGATATGAAACTATCACAACGGAACGTGGGATTAATTTATCCAAATAATTATGACAAAACATGCCTTTAATGTCGACTTCTAATTGGCGGGATGAAATGATAGAGGGGTGAAAAGATAGAGGGGTTAAATGATAGGGGGTTAAATGAATAGGTGTGAAAAGAAGTACAAACCCAATTACACACGTGTAACTAAATAGTTGATCAATATGTAAAAATATGGCACGTACGTCTGGGGGTTCAAATAAAATTTATCCGCTAAGCTGAGGGGTGAGGGGGGCACAAACGGAAACGATCCGAATTTTTAGCTCTTCACACCAAGTCATGACCATGCGCGGGCCATGACCATGCCTCAGTGGCCCGTGGAACTTGACATGAAACTATCACAATCGAACGTGGGATTAATTTATCCAATTAATTATGACAAAACATGCCTTTAATGTCGACTTCTAATTGGCGGGATGAAATGATAGAGGGGTGAAAAGATAGAGGGGTTAAATGATAGGGGGTTAAATGAATAGGTGTGAAAAGAAGTACAAACCCAATTACACACGTGTAACTAAATAGTTGATCAATATGTAAAAATATGGCACGTACGTCTGGGGGTTCAAATAATATTCATCCGCTAAGCTGAGGGGTGAGGGGGGCACAAACGGAAAAGATCCGAATATTTAGCTCTTCACACCAAGTCAACAGAGTTTTGTGAAAAGTTTGGAGAGGTGGCAACCAAACCGTCCTCTCAACCCCGATCACGAGCACTTTGTACGGAACGTACAGTCCCCCCCATATTATGTCTTCAACTCGTTCGTTGAAATGGGAAGTTGATCTAAAGCCGTCAGTGTTTCTTGAGCTCTTCACACCAAGTCAACAGAGTTTTGTGAAAAGTTTGGAGAGGTGGCAACCAAACCGTCCTCTCAACACCGATCACGAGCACTTTATATGGAACGTACAGTCCTCCCCATATTATGTCTTCAACTCGTTCGTTGAAATGGGAAGTTGATCTGAAGCCGTCAGTGTTTCTTGAGCTCTTCACACCAAGTCAACAGAGTTATGTGAAAAGTTTGGAAAGGTGCCAAACAAACCGTCCTCTCAAGCGCAATCACAAGCACTTTATATGGAACGAACAGATCGTACGAAATGCATAAGTGACGCTAGAACGGAAAGGACAAGTAGTGCAAAAAGGGCAATACAATACAAAAATCAGGCTGAAGGAATGCTCAGCATTTCATCAGCAAAATGTTGCTGAATCTGCAACCACCATTCACTGGGTGCATAGGAACACCACTATTGAAGATTGAAATGATATAGATGCCACTGAACGCCAGAAATACCGCTATTAGTACTGTTATTGTAAATCACCATTTTAATTTAATGCAATTTTAGCGTCATGCTCGGTTTTCGAAATTTTCGAAGGTGTATCTATGCACAGTCTGTTTGTGACAACACTCACTGTATAGTCTGAGGTCATTGTGTCAGAATAGCCAGAGCAGATCCAGCATTAATTTATTAATGCCAAGATCCACATCAGAATGTGATTATCTATGCCCACAGAAAGATCATAAACTGAATACGCATGCCGAACTGACGTTAATCTTCACAGACTGAGTTTGCGATTTACACGGGTTTTACCATGTGCCAGCACTGTTTGTAATTAGTTTTCAATGTTTCAGTAATGAGATACTCTGTGACGTTGGTACCGGTATTGACATAAGTATTTGCTACCAGTCGTCAACCATAAGTTGTTTTATGTTCAAAAGTGTAAATATAGTCCTTATAATTGATTCCTCATAATACATAGCGTACTCGTTCTTATCTGTACCCTTTTGCCTGGAGAATTTTTTGCCGCATTTATCGACTTCAAAATCAATGAAATCAGACAATAAAAAAACACATTGAATTCCCATTAAGTTATTAACAGCAAACAAATAAATGGGCAGTGTAGGTCAGAGTTCAAAAACGTGCAAAAAAACTTGATTCCGGAGCAGAGCTTTGGTTCTGTTTTAGTCTGTAACTGGGCAACAACCCAGCTTGTATATGAAGCTATCAATATGAGTACGTTAGCAAACGCGACAGTGGTTATCTAAGCTTAAGTTCTTTGCATGGAGGTTAATTTATAACTCTTACAAAAAAACAGTTAAAATTAAACATTAGCATTAACACTAAAATAGTTGATGTGAATTTATTTGAGTTTCGTACAAGTTTTTTCATATTAAATTACAAGTTTTTCCTAAGTGTTCCGCGAATCAACAGTTTATTTGATCAGGTTCAACAAAGATTTGCCGGATCTAATCTGTTTCCCGATTTGATAGTTAACTATCTCTATACAGAGGATAGAAGAAGTATATTTTAATCACAAACTGCAATGTTTTTGAGAAGATGTGGAATTCGAGTGTTATATTTGAAGTGAACTCAGTTTTATCAGCCTCATTCTCGCAATAGTTTTCCACCAAAGGTAGGTAACTCTGTTCCAATAATCAAATTGCTCCTCGTCATCAAACTCTTGGTCGGATCTCTTCCGTATGTTCCCCCCGCACGTTATGCGCCCCCAGTTACAGAGCACGTGCCCGCACACAATAAATCATCAAATAAAAATTTGGCACGTGCGTCTGGGGTTGCAAATAATATGCACTCACTAATCTGGGAGCACAAACGGAAAAGATCCAAATAGCCATGTCTTCTTGATGTTTTTATCACACGAATCAATGACAATAAGATTTGAAAATGTAAATGCACTATTTCTACCCTTATGGTGAAGCTTGGAAGAAACTTACAAGATAACCATCAGACTTGTAAGTTCTTGTAAGTTAGCCATCCTGTCTCGACCCGGGAAGGCACACCCACTACTTTGTGCCATTGGACTTTCAAACCTATACAGACACTTTCCCGCATAATTCCGAATACAAACTGTTTGTTTCCGTATCTTTCCATTCCAACTGAAAAGACTGAGTTTGCAGCTGCTAAAAATTTGATCGGATTTCGATACCACCCTCTTGAACGTAAAATTTACGGCGACTGGTGAAATATTGGGTGGGTTGAAAGTGAGAAAATGGTTGTCAAACATCTACGAATGCGGCAATCTTATCTTCCGGAATTTGAACTTGATTCTGCATAAGACGGCATCGAATCAAAAGTTCTACGACCACTTTACATTTTGTGACGTTCTCGTTGAACTGTATGCAAGATTGTTTGTCAAACGGTAGCGGTCCATGAAAATTTCCACATGTTAAAATTGGGTGGCAATTATATTACCTTAAAAAACCTCTTGTATGAAAGATTTGACATCTTTTGGTGAAATTGGGCAATTGTTATTCTGTGGGAGAAAACACACCCAAAGGTTCGTTAAATGTCAAAGCCGAGAACTGGGAAGTCCTGGAAACTGATTTCTGAGTAGTTGGAGCACTGAAAAAAAAAGTCAAACGATCAGTGCAGGAACTGACCACTGACCCATCACCGATTTTTGGACTTTCAGATCTTCTTTCTAAAATATGGCGTTCGAAGGCTTAACTTGACAAATTGGGCTTAACTTGACAACTTGAGTAATCGGTTTTAGAGAGAGGAGTTGGTGTGCTTTGCTTTTTCTTAACAAAAAGAGCATCAAATTACTGTACCATTTTCGTAAAATCGGAGCGCGGGGAGTTAAGCAACCATTCGACACACTGCATTTTTTTGTTTAGTTTACATTTTTCGACAACTTTTGATGTTAGTTGATCCCAATTTTGCAGAATCAGCTTTCGTTCCCTTTCAAGATTTCGGCTTAGCCTTAGACAATGACTGATTGTTTCTCATCGAGTTTAGCTATTGCCTCAATCTTGTTTTCTGAATTTTCTGCAACTGTTCACAGAATAATTTTAAGATTTGAGAGAAATTTGACAAAGCATTTACAATTCGGGAATTTCTTAACGGAAAAGCAAATAAAATATTTCAAGCTTTCGAAGAATTATTACATATTATTAATAGCCACAAAGCGATAGCTGGGGCCATTATTGGCCTTCTCTTGATTTTTACAATTCAAAAATTTGAATTGTATTGGTGCGCTGTATTTTCACGACTCGAAGAGAATGATTGTCGGAGCGCCTTTTTTATCGATAATTTTTTGGATTGTATTTAAAACAGGATGTAAACGTCGATGTCGCATGTAAAAACTAAATGCTTAGGTCAAAAGACTGAGCGAATTGAAGAGAAGAGAGAAGAGAAAGCGACTTTAGGTTTAAGTCGTTTTTTGAGAGAGAACGTGACAAAAAGGTATGAAAAATTTTTCGCTAAGCTCGCGAAATTTTTTGTTCGTGTTGCATTTTTGAATGAGTTTTTTAGTTTTAACACCAACTTTCTCTGCCAAAAGTATTTTACTCAAGAATCTAATATTGTAATGGGGTCTGTAGAATTTTCTTTGACCATCTGAGTGAATTATTAGAATTTCAGATCCTATGTTCGGCTATTTTTAACCCCTTTTCCAAGTTTTATGATCTTTTTTAGTTTGTATGTACTGTAGTTGTTCTAGTGGTTTCAGTGTTCTTTCATATTGATGATGGTCAATTTTCCAGTTCGAGTCGTTTCCGGAGTTCTTCAGTCTATGTTTTCCTAATATCTGTTACTCCAGTTTTAAAATAGATTGAGAAAACGATCTTTAAACAAAAATTCGTTTTCGAGCTAGTTTTTTTGTTCACATTCTCCAATTTGACTTAGATTTTTGCTATCTTTGTCTATTTTTTTCGTGAATTTTTTAAAAGTGACTTTCTTTAATTATTTATTTATTTTTTAAATTTAGTTTTGTTAAAACGGTCAATTTCTTAAAATCTGTTTTTTATTACTTCGTTTATGCAATTTCAACTGAACTGCGCGAATTACATCATTTTTTACTCCTAGTAGAGCAAATTGTTTTGTTCGTTTGTTTGATTAAGTCTTTGGTCACACGTGACTTACCTCACTCTCAAAAATGACTTCCTCTTTCCGAAATTGACTTTTCTTTACTGTAGTTCAAAGACTTAAGATCAATTGAGTGTGTGTCACTCAAATTGAAGGTTATTTGAGAGCAGCTAGTAGAAGCAGCAACAAGTTAAACAGATTCTTAATCAATATGTAACATCTCAGTGCTTAATAAAAACAGGTTTTCTTTTTTGGTCTGTTTCTTTAACTATCTTTTGGAGACAGCAGATTTACGAAGTTATTGCGACTTGCTTTTTAGGCCTCATTGTTGCATTGAGGCCTAAAAAGCAAGTCGCAATAAACACCTACATAATGTCCATGACAATTGATTCATAGTCTGTCCATTTTATCTCATGGTTGCAATGTTTTGTTCAATGCTTCAACAAAGTCTTAAAAATTGATTCTTAGTCTGGATATTTTGACTTCATTATCACAAAATATACAATAAAACTTATAAAAGAAATTACAACAATGTAGAAAAGGGTTTGTAGTTTGTGTTTCGATGAATGGTTCAAGGAAATTTTGAGAAACCAAATCACATTGTAACGCAGGGAGATAGCAATGGCTCGCCCATGGTACTTGATTTGTAACTATCACAACCGATCAAATTATCACGACCAAATTTGGAAATTAAAACGAGGATTTATTTCCGTGGGGTTTTTTTTCTATCAAAAATTATATGAAATTATTTTCCGTGGGGGTTTATTTCCTATACAAAATATATGAAATTATTTTCCGTTGGGGTTTTTTTCCTAGGCCCATCTATTCCTTATTCGACCTTTTGCTACTTTAAAGTTTAAAGTCAACAAATCGTTCCAGCGAAATCATGGTTGGTAGCTTTCGCAAAAGATTGTGAGTGCAATTCTCATGAAGTGATAAGATCTTAGAATTGCAAATGTATAACTTTAATCAGTTTTGTAAATGGTTGATATTGATATCGGATCTATGATATGAAATTTTTAAACAATCGCAAGTTTCATTTAGTCTTTTAAAGAGCTCTGTTAAAATCTTTTGTAGTTAATGACACCTCGTCTAGACCTCGACTAACAGAAAGACTTTAAAAGTCTATTGACGGGGTTAATATTGATTATAAATACACTCTCAAGCAACTAGTCAAGGTCGAGCTGAGTTCCATGGTCCAAATAGAGTCTTTTCATAAACAATTAAAGTCGAGTAAGTTCTTTTTATGGGTCCACAAAAGCAGCACGGGAGCATACAGAAACAGTAATGGAGCAAGGCTAATCAGCTTTGCACCAGAGGAGTTCAACTTAAAGAACAGTCGAAGAAACTGCCAAAATTCTTATGGATTTTGTCATCTCTTAAGATAAAGCACTTCTTTTTGAGTCTAGCTAAAGTCTTTTTTAACCAAAAATTGTGTCGATCTGAAGTCCACACGTATTTTTGGGTCAATCTTAAGACTTGAGAAATGTTTTTGTTCAAGAAGTCTTCTCTGAAAAGGTTGCGTCCAGCTATATTCTTCTGAGAAAAATCTGAGTCGAGCTAAGGTCCAGCATGTCTTAAAGTCCAGCTAAAGTTTTTTCACTGCTCAAATGAGTTGAGCATGGTCTTTTCATAAGTCTGTACCTAGGCCGGAGTGCTCAGCCAACGGGTATGATAGATCAGATGGTAAGGAAATTTGGAGCATTATTCTTAAGGATTGGGTCAAATATGGACATCACAATTGTTTAATCAAATTGACGAACTACGGCTGAACTAGAACAAAAGTTAGAGTCAAAAAAATTTTAAAACTACGGGATAACCCAGAAACAATTGAAGCAAAAATTGGTTTAGTTGCAAAAGGGTCTCCGTAATTTTTTAAAAAGAAAGGGTATAAACTGGGAACGACAAATTTAAATTCAGAATTTTGGATATCTGATTAATGTTAAATATACAGAGAGTATAATTTTTAGAACGCATAAACGACGCTCATATGAAAAATAGTTTGACAATAGAACTTGGTTTAGTCATGCGGTGGAGCTCGGTATTAGGTAAGGTACTTGTCACCGCATTATAACTTTACTATTCTGTTTTTCTGCCCTATTTGAGTTTAAAACATGCAATTGTACCTCAGTTCGAATTCCAAATGACGTGTAACATCATCAATTTTTTTTCCATTGGAGTCATGTCTCTAGTCCTTCGCGCTGAAAAAGAAATTTTGACTTTGAAAGCTACTAAGAGGGTTGGTGTTCAGTGACAGACACAGTATAGTCACCTCCGAGTTTCAGGTGCAAATTTTCTCCTTTAGAAATTGAGCGCAACTGAAGTGCCTGATTACAAAAACGGGGATCATATCTTCCAGTTCAGGGTTTCTCTAGTAAATATTAAAGGTGCTCATACTGCTTGTTATCATAGCGCAATATCATAGTGCGGCAATTTTTGTGCAAAAAAAATCACAGGTGTGGGTGACTAACACTCCCCGGTATCGGTCCCAAGAGGGGAATCGCCATTCTTGCGGTTATAGGGGTAATGAAAAATGATGACGATGTGCAATGCGGTTGTGTTGTACTAATGGTAAAAAGTCCAACCAGTTTGTTGCCTCAACCGATCAATCTCACAGGTCGACTGAGAAGTCTTAAAGGCTTTTCCATTAAAGTTGTGATGTATTTGATGTATTGCTTCATCACAATTAAGACATCAGTTCTTGACGTCACTGAATATGCCTCAAGGAAAAGCACACGGCATTATTCGGTTCTAAATCAGTTCAGTCCGATGCAAATAATGCATAGCGATGATTTTTTTTCTCTTTTGTTTCTTAATTGGTTCGCTAGTTTTTTTTTTGCATAATTTTTTTATCTTGCTTCAATTTCCTATTCTAGACCTTGACCTATGAAAAACCATGCTCTACCAAAAATGGGTATGGTTAGACCATACTGGACCAAATAGAGTTACGATAAGGACTTTGCTAGTCTTTATTAGTCACCTGGACATTTGCTCGACCCAAATTATGTCACGCTGGACATTTGCTCAACCCAAAAAGTTACACTTGAGTTTAGCGCTACTAAACTTGGGCCCTGGACTCTTCCTCCACCCCAATTTTTGATGAGTAAAAATTGCGCCGAGCGAAAGTAAAAAGCATAAACCAAGAAAAAGTTTTTTCATATGTCTTTTTCGACCAGGTCAAACCTAATGTTAAATCATGGGTCTAGCAAAAGTCTTTCCATAAGTTTGCAATCTTGCCTCAAAAAATTTGCATTTTTATTGCTCACTACTGCTGTAATATAGTGAGCATGTATGGTCCTTCATCTTTTGTTATCCTGAAGAACCATAAATCAGCCAAAAATCTGCAGTTTTTAGAACTTTGGAAGGGAAAACAACAGAATAATGCCACATTTTCATCAGGGCTAATTGGAAGAAGGTCATTATATTTAAACTACCTTATTTCATTCAATCAATGGCTTCCACTTGTGTTTTTTGAACTGCTGTGGTGCAATGCTGTATAGGCTTCCTCCGTTGCTGCTTCAATATGTGCAGCAGCAAACGAAAGAATTTTTTCCACATTTGCAAAAAAGCAGACTTACGAAAAAACGTTTACTCGATTCATGAAAAGACTTTTGCTGGACTTTAACTAACAACCTCGACTGTATAACTTTGGTCAATGTTTACACCTCCTCTAAAATGCTCGGGTCTTTTCTTAAGTCCAGGTCTGGACTAGGGTCTCTCTGGGACCAATAACTCATGATTGTGTTTTAGCGCATGTCCTTATTTTTTAAGACTCAATTGCGTTTTTACGCGTTCTCTCTAATAAGTATCTTTTGAGGCGGTCTAACGTGAGGGCAGTTTTGAGGTTGTTTTCGAGAATCAACACTCTGGTAACTACCAGCTATAAATTGTTTCGACAAATTTTGCTTCTAAGAGTAACAGGCAGCATACTATCTTTATTTCTTCATCGTGTATGTAATTGGTTTGAGACCTTTTAATACAAGCAGTTATTATGCCGAGAGCGTTATTTTGTTCAACGTGTTTGGTCAAGTTGCGGTTACTGGGCCCCATATTGTGCCTTCATAAATTGAGACCTGGAAGCCAATAGTTTTTATTTGTTATCGTTTTCTGATCAATCTCAATCGTTGTCAGTGATTTTTTTCGTTTTTCGGTAATTAGTTACAGATTGGTTTCTCTGCTTTTGCAGCTTTTCCCTTATTATAAAAAGTATTTAGGTACTAGGGCGTATGAAAGGATTATGCTCACCAAAGCTGGGCGGCGAAAAAAAAAACAGAATAGATCCGAGAATTGTCTCCCAGCACGATAAATCATGCAAATACGTGATAACGTTTATTCAAGATATTAAAATTGGAGAGAAGATTTTTTACAAAGGCCAGTAATTATATTGAGGAAAAAGTTTTTGCAAAAAGTGGATCTACGAATGAACGATCATTATGACGTCACAAAGGTTGCAGCTTTGCCAAGTATGCACTCTGTCAACTATTCTGAGACATCAGCGTCCGAGTCAGAAAACCAATGACCGAAATTGAATTGGTTACTTTGACCACGAAATCAGAAATGTACCTCAATACTGTCTATAGAGATGATATTTTTCAATAGTGGCGAAAACACTTCTGCTAAAATTGCGCACTATTTTCATTCATTTTTTTCTGTTTTCATTGTTCCAGCTTTCGATTGGTTAAAGGGCTCTTTACCACTATGCCCCCCCATAGACTAAAGCGCTCTTATTGCATATTCACCGTGAGTGGGGGGCAATAGGTTATCTGATCACTAAGCTGGGTGGGGGGGGGGGTGGCTATAATGGTACAGAACAGGTTAAAGTAGCTTTACTGATCATTAACCCATCGCTTCAAAATCGCTAACTTATGTAATTTATTTCTACTACAGTCCGTTTTTTCGGGAATGAATTCATTTGGTTCCTCGACAACATCTAGCTATTTTTCACAGTTTTGAAAAATAATTTAATGATTTAATGAGAAAACATTATTCCACTTGTTTTTCCTTACAGGTTCGGCCCCGATTGATAAGTAGCCTCTATGAAATGGTCATGCACTTTATTAGCAACATACACTGTTGGGTAATGGGCTTTCGCAGGCGGAATAAAAACCGCCTTTAACTAAGCAATAGAATTGATTTGTCAAAAATGATAGAATAGCAAAATTATATTTTACAAAAGAATAAAGAGGTTTACAGGAGATAACCGAATATTAGATCCAGATGGTGATTCGAATTTAGAGAAGGAAAAGGGCTCGAAATACGCTCGATTTATACGCATTATCAGTGTGAAAAGGTAAAGTTATTGTTCTAACCATAACACCCTGATTTATAGTGCGGGTCCTAAGGGTTAAGAAGTTTTGTTTGATTCTGCAATTTTTCCCAGAAACCGCTCGCAAGCGACACCACAAATAGTATGTGTTTAAACGTTTTAGGAATTCTCTCACATTCCGTTGGTATCATAATCAATCAATACGTACTGTGAAATTTTTAAATTAAAAAATCTTACTCTAAAAACTACTATCCAGATACATCAGTTTGAACCGAACATTGACTCTAAGAAGTTTCATGACGACCCTGTCGGACTTTAGGTGATCGCGTAGAGGCGCTTATCATCAAAACTGTTCTGAATGCTTCCACTTTCGATACGGGTATGCGTTTCGTGAAGATGCCAGCCGCCATTTTGTCAGTACGAACGGAAGAAATTGAAATACTCCCATCTTCCGTGTTGTCTGGATTGAAGTGAAAATGGGTCGCGATGTACTTGCTCCGCTTGTGTATGACTGGGTTTTGACCCAATGTGCTAAAAATTTGGTTGTCTTCTCCAATTGCATGTTTCTGTTGGATGCGAAAGTCAGCTGCTTCAGATACAATACTTTTTGAGCTGATGCTGCCATGACCTGACGTTCTGCTTCTGATGAAAAAAAATTCTGATGAAAGAGCGACTGCAGTCTGCTTTTGACACCCCAGATAAGTACTCCCCAACATCCGTTGAGCTTGAAGTATCACCCCTTTGTTGATTTTCTGTCGTTCACATCAACAGACCTGTCTGCATCACTTTCCCCCCACTAAATTATAACTATCCTCTTTTGTGTATGTAAAATTTAATTTTTTTTTGAATCTTGAAGATACCGTTCGAGTTCTTGTCGACCTAGCAAGTAACGATTGATAGGTGCATTAAAGTGTCTGGATAAAACTTTGACAGTGAAATTGTTGTCTGGCGCCACCTATGGCCTTGCCCTTTTCCTGTCTGATTCTGAATCCCAGCCCAGAAAACAGTGTAGTCTCCCCTGCCTTCCATATGAAAAGTGGCTTCTAGTGATTTCTTGGCTTGTAAGATCACTCTTGTAGATGCTACGATGACCTCCTCAACCTAGAAAGTAGATGTGACCATTTGTCTCAATGTTGAACAAGCAATGATTGTTCCTGCTTCTGGTGAACCCTTGTCTCATTAGGAAATTCACCAACTCCATTTACCAGTTAGCAGGCCGTTTCAAACTATAAATTGGTTTATTTAGTCGACATATTAACTTCACTCCCTCTGATCTGCGCGTCACAAAACCTGTGTCTATTCCAGATATACTTCTTCTATTGAGGAATGCGGGAAAGTAGTTTCGACATCAAACTGACGCTTGACATGGGCCTGCTTCGCTGAAAGTTGATGTAGAATCCTGAATGTCACTGTTTTACATGTAGGCGCAAAAGTCATAAAGTAATTAGCTCTTCCAAGTGTTAGGAACCTTTCGCAACATAGCGTGCTTTGTGTTGGTCAAGTTGACTACTCTGTCCAAATTTCACTTTGTGGACCCATCTGACCGGGACTACTTCCTGTCTGTGAACGGTCTCACTAGATCCCAAGTCTTGTTGTCTTGGAGTGCCTTGACTTCGCCTTCATTGCTTGGTGCCACTGGTCCCAATCGTCACCTTGGGGTTCACATAGACTTAGGCCCGACAATTCACCTTCTCTTTGATTCCATATAGTCACATTCAGTCACAGCAAATTGCGTCCTCACTTCTCTAAAAATTGCTGAAAATTCCTTGCTCGTGTCTGTCCTCTGAGGTCTCCCTTTCCGCTTGCTCCGTTGAGTCTCCATTTGTGTCAGTCATCTTTATGGCTTAGTTATTGGAGTCACTGTCATTTAGTGAGGTTGAGGCCCTCTTACTGTTTTTCATTGCATTTGATCTTACTCCTAGTGCTGCTTCTTCTACATCTCAGGCCTATCGTCTCAGTGTTGTTTCGTGAATGTTTACGCCCTCTGCTTAATGCTACTTTTCCTTGTATTGCAGTAGATGTGCCCTGCTTCTCAATGTTGCCATCTTCGGGAGGACCTAAGTGATCCCCAGTTTTTCTGACATTTCGTTTAGTTGCTCAGACGTCTCAGTGTTGTCAGGTTGTGGGCCCACATCTGACCCATTGATTAGAGCATCTTGAATTGCCATCACCTTGCTTAAGTTGGGTATATACACGAGATAACTTTGATCACCCTCTGTGTAGCCCACAAGCTTTCCTTCCAGTGCATTGTGTGTAAGTTTTCAATTCTATCTGAAGACTGTTAAATGTTTGAAAGCTTAGTTTTTACATCTCGAATTAGCTATTCTTGGCATCTCTTTTCTCGTCTCATCAGCAAATGTCTGTCCCTTGCTTTATGGAGATGTACTGCTCCCCATTGAGAATCGAAGCGCTGAATGAGGTCTCTGAAACGGTTTCCCTTGCTTCACATCTCCTCTGATGAAAAAAACGTCCAGATCCTCAGATTCTTCGAGCTGCAGTCGAGCCAGCTCTGCCATCAGAGTCACCACTGTTGGCGTCCCCAAACTCTGAAAAATCTCTGGCAAAAACTTCCTTGCCTTTTTTCAATATCCAATGCCGTCACCTCCCACCCAGTCATGTCTCATTAGTACGGGGGGTGTTGCATCTAGAGTCAGTGCCAGACGCGATTACACATTGTTTCTTTTCTCCTTGATATCTAAAACTACCTTCTCTTTTGCATCCTTCAGCACTTTGTGATTGTTCTTCTCCTCCTTGCTTGCCATATTGATCGGTGGTGGAAGCCCATTGGGTGGCTCCTCTGTCTGCAGTAGTGCTATGTGAGCCCCTTTCGTCTGCATCATCGCCACGACTCTTGTGCTCCAGATTGGAAATTCCCGTGACTTTTGTGTGTAGATCAGCAGCTTTACTTTCTGTTGATCGTTGGGCTAAACCATGATGGGGCTAAACCATTGTGAAAATAAAAAACACCAAACAGAAAAGGAGTTTGGCTGTCAACAACAAATTAGTTTTGTTTTAGAAATTTTTTTCTTGATTTAGAAAACCACGGGGCCCATAACCGTTGAGTTATGGTTTGTTCGGGCGGAATGAAAAGTCTTTTTTAACGAAGTAAAAATTTTATTTTCTCGACAAGGAGAAAAAAGCAAATTCATATATTGCAATAGAAGTCAGAGATTTACAGGAAACATCTGAATAGTAGATCAAGCTAGTAAATTGAATTTAGTGATAAAGAAGGGCTTAACAATCAGCTCTGTATGTACCCATTGATTTGCGAAAAGCAATATATGGTTTGTGTCTGCAATTTTCCCAAAACTCACTTACAAGGGATTCTATAAATAGTAATCATTTACACTTTTCTTGGAAATAGTGCTCATTTGCGCTGGTTTTATAATCTTTCAATAGATGCTGGGGAGATTTTGCATCGGACAATCTCACTCTGATAATAGCTATCGACATTCATCTATTTGGACTGAATTTTTTTTCTAAGCATAATTTCTAGACGATTCATTTATTTAAGATATATGACTTCATTTAAAGCTTGAATCGAAAAATCAAAGTTCCGTACAAACACTTAACTTTTATCATATTATTAAAAGATTTCATGAAGATCATATGGTTGGCTAATAAACATTCAGGAATGTTTTTGACCAAATAACGAAATAGATTGTCATATTTATTTATTGGCTTGTTTTGAAGCATATTTGGAACCATTTATATGGAAATATATTTTTTTTTCATAATTACTTGAATGCTAATATATGAAAACTTTGTTATATCTCTCCTACGTCTATGTTTAAAAGTGCCATTGCATCAAATAAAATTTAATTTATATATTTACCTAGATAAGTTTTTTTAATATCTAAATGCAGAATAACAGCAGTTAAGTGTTATGCTTGAGCTCGCTCACTAGCAAGCGTTTTGTAGATACCACCACACACGCATTCAAGGTTTTGTAATGTGTTCTTGCTTTTTCTTGCACAAACTTGCAAACGCTTTCCAATTTCATGGAAAAAATAAGGTGAGATTTCTGGAAATATATATATATATATATATATATATATATATATATATATATACAGGTATATATATATATATATATATATATATATATATATATATATATATATATATATATAGTTTCTTCAAAAAGACAAATGGGGCTACTTGTGTCAACATCTTGGAACAAATAGTGTAATTTTTTACACAGGCCAAGACCGTTCCTGTGGTCAAAGATGTCAAAATCATGCAAGAACATTAAGAGAAATCTTGCAAGATATTACACAGCTCTTCCAAGAATCTTTGAGTCAGCTCATAACTAAGGCGTGCGTGGTCTTGCATATGATATGCTGATCTAATATCTAGCTTGGACGTGGATGTCTTGGGTCATCGCTATTGATAAACCGCATTCTTCAGAATCTTACTAAAATAGTTGAGTAAACATTTTGTTTAGTCCTTTTGAGACTTTCAAAAATTCTATCACTGCTTATGGTTAGTCGTTGTAAGCTTTAATTGAGTCAACGTATCTTTTATTTTTGCTTCATTTTTGCGTTAATTTGCACTTTAATTTTGGCTTGAATTTTTGTTTGAGTTTTAAATGGGTCAGTGTTGTACTTGAGAAAGGTACCTTGCAATCATTTTTTTTACAAATCACGTTTAAACTAAATCCGGAAGCTAGCTACGCGATCCTAAAAATGGCTGAAAGTGCTGAAAAACGTTACCTTTTAGTGTTTACTGTTACCTTTTATTCTGAATACCAGTGATACTAAATGGACAAAAATGACAAAATATTGTCAACTTTGTCCAGTTCGGAAGAGACAAAAGATACGACAACCTTTGCAACCAAATGATAATGTTTTCTAAAGTTTTTCAAATCAAGAGCTGGGAAATGTTACGTTAAATTTAATAACATTTGCAGAGTTTCCAACGTCGTACCAGCAAATGTCAGTTTCTCGTGAATATATTTCGAAAGACTTTTCCGGCATCAAATTTGTCCAAACCCAGTACTGGCTGTTATCGGGTCTCACCAAACAAATCGACAATTTCAAACGATGTGTAATAAAGACGCGCAAATGCACTCGGAGTTTGTTTGAATATCTCTCAACAGCCAACGAAAATAAAGTTCCAGCTCTTGCTAAATAGTTAGACTGAATTCTACAATCACAACGCTGGTTCACATTGTAAGGAAAACATATTTCTACAGCTGGTGTTACGGGTGCGGTGAATGTGAGGCTGTGGTTATTGTACTGCGTGAAAACTTCTGAATTTTGAGGAGGGAGTGATGTTTGATTATGCGGGTAGTGCTGTGGATCTAAATACCCTGAACTCAATAGGGGAGAGAAAATTGATATATTTTTACAATATGCTAAAATCCCTATGTTCCCTAGTCGGAATCGGATGTTAATCTTGCAAGGTCTTGCAGAATCTTGCAAGATTCTTGCAAGATCTTGCAAGATTAACATCGGCTCGCAAGCATCTTGCAAGATTAACAACCGTCTTGCAAGATTCTTGCAAGATTAACAACCAAAACTTGCAAGATTCTTGCAAGATTAACATCCAAACACCATCCAAAAAAAGCCAAAAAAACGTCTAAAAAACAAAAAATAAACGTTAAAAAACGCCAAATAGTAGCCGTTGAGACTCCAAAAAACCGCAATAGAGCCTAGAAATCTATCTTATAATGCCTAGATACCTATCCTATGCAAGAAAAAAAGGCTCAAAAATTTTACATATACAAAAAAAATAAAAGAGCATCACAAGAAGAGCAATAAAAAAGGCATCAGAATTACAATTCTTTAAGAGGAGAAATTCATAAATTAACCATTGCATCAAACTAGACAAGAAGTTTCAGTTTCATTTTGTTTTGATACAAAGAAGTAACAATACTATTTACTAGGTAGTAATAGTATTAAAATATAATGACTCAAGCTAATTTTAGAATTATTTTATGATAGTACAAAGTTTGCTATGTGAGAAAGCTTTTAGAATTTTTAAAATTCGAAAAAATTTTAAAGCTTTGAAAAATAAAGAAGTAAAGTAAACTTATTTGGCACTAAACCGATTGCAATGATCTTTGAAGCCAAAGAGAATTTGTCTAACATACAGAAAAAAAAACTGTAACAAAAAAGCATAAAGCGGGACCAGTCTCCGATTTAGTCTTTTTTTTCAAAATAGATTATCAATTAACCCTGATAGATGGTGGAGAACATTGGTTAAAATCGAATTTTACATTCTGGACTTTCATGTTAATCGCAACAGTTTTCATGACGGTGAAAAAAAGATAAAAGGCTGACTTGAAACTTAGAAGAATTCACCTGTAGTGAATCCCCGTACTTACCTCCGAGTGTAAATCAGTACTGGGCAATTGTAAATGCAAGCCTCCCGTGTAATATAATGTGCTCACTTTCTCTCTCTGAAAATTTGATTCTTTAAAGCGTATTTTAACTTCGCAAAAGATAAAATTCCAACAGTGACGGTGACGCAGTAAGGAGAGCAAAGTATATGGAGCGGGAGATCGTCGGTGCGATCCTGGTACGGAACTGTATTTTCTTGCCCAAGTCTGACAAGTTTTAAATGTGTTATGATCATAGCTCTGAATCAGTACTGATACCTAGACTGGGAATTAGACATGACCAGTACTGATATTGACTTAAGTACCGGTCAATCAAATGAGTTTTTTTTTGTTAACTTTGGTGCTTTTTGGAACCTATTTTGGTTGCGTAACTAAAGGAGATAAATTAGTTAACGAGCGAGTATCAAAAGATGCCCTTCCTTTATCCACTTCAAATTCACTTTTTTATGACTACTCCAGACAATTTTTTTTCTACATTACTCCGGCTGAGTCAAACCAAACATCTGATCATTTTTCAATGATAAAAGTAAATTCGTTTTTCGATATTGCTAAAAATTGCTTTTGTCCAAAAATACATTCCAAAAATGAAAATTAAGGTAAATTTGCCTTTATATCGTTATGGCATTTTTAAAGCTTAAAAATTGCTCATTTTTCCTCTGTGAAGGTAAATTACCCCATTTTGGTGTGCATAGCTCCTATTGACTTCAGGGTAATCAGGTTCACGTTACTTTGATAGTGGTAATTGTGCTGCGTTACAACTCCTGAAGTTTGAGGAAATGGGGAGGTCTGATTATACGGGTTAACCATGTTGTAGTCAGCGCTGGTACTGGGTAATAGGGTATTATCGTTCATGGGGTTCTGCGACCTACTTCTGTGTGCGAAACGATCTAATTGACCAATTCTTCCGAATTCGTGTTCTGCTGGCGTTCCGTTTTTCGGAATGTTGCTATAATCCAGTTTACTATCGATACTGAATTCACGTTCTGTTTGCGTACTTTTTTCGTGTTGAATAAATAATTCATTAAATTGTTGCTCTAGTATTCTGAAATCGAAGCTAGAAGGAGAAAGCAACCACACAATCGATTCCCAACTTTTTTCGGGACGAGTTTTTCCTTCCAGAAAAGAATTGAGCTGCTCCGAATGTGTCGCTATTCGAGTCACTTCGTGTTTGAGATCTTCGCAAACTTTCCACTGTAAACAAGAACGCCCCAAAATTTCATTGGCTGATTCAATTTTTCTATTTAGCTCCATCACTGCAAAGTTTTTCTCTTGGGAACGTGTTAATAATTGTTCGCAAACTATATCCCTGACATTAGGGAAGAATTTTACAAAATGGTGATTATCGTGTTCATTGCCGTCCATGCATACATTGCACAATAATATGTCGCAACTTCTGCACCAATATTTACATGCTGAGTTCAAGTGTTGTTTGCAGTAAATTGCACAATGATTGTTTGCTTTATCAGAAACTGTTTCTTTTAAATCCTTGAAGAAAGTTTATGTTTTCACAAGAACGTGTGAAGCGTTTGTATAGATTGATAAAATGTGAGACAGTAAAATACAATTTCTTATCCCAGTTTGAGGTGCCAGAACGAAAATTGTGAAGATCAATTACTCAAAGATGAACGCACAAGGTTGAGAGAAGTATTGGTTTAAAAATAGAAGTCTTGAATTATCAGGCACAAAAAATTGAGCGTAAACGCGAAAAAAGATTGCCAGTAAATTTTTTTTGTTAAAAAAACAAAGGTCGAGGTTGCACTTGCAGGTATTGATATGAGGACCCTTATTGTATGGTTCACTGAAGAGAAAAACTTTCAAGAGTTACAATCGAAACTCACTCTAATTCAATTTGGGACATTATGTCAGTTGAGAAAACCTGGTCCCTGTTTTGTTCTGCCTCTCTAAATTAAAAATTTTGTTGAAATTGTCGCGTACAAATAATGTATATAACTTAATAGATCAGTTTCAGGCAACAAATTTTTTTTGTGACATTTTTTAAACGTTCTACTTGAAATTAATTGATTCCTGAAGAACTTGAACACTTTGAAGAAGGCCTGAACACTTTTTCATACAACCTGAAAACTAAAATCTGACTAATCTAAGCAACAACAATCGAATAGCGAGGCTAGGTGAGGACAACGTTAAAACCATTAAAACCGAACCAACAGTCGATTTTTCTATTTAGCTCTATCACTGCAAATTTTTTCTCTTTGGAACGAATTATTACCTCTTCGCATACTATATTCCTGACATTAGGGCAAAAGTTTATAAAACGCTGGTTATTGTGTTCATTGCCGTCCATACATGCATTGCACATTAAAATTTTACACCAATATTTACTTTCTGACTAAGATGTTGTTTGCAATAAATTGCACGATAGTTTCTTTTTGTGTAAGAAACTGTTTCTTTTAACTTCGTGAAGAAAGTTTTATGTTTTCCTAAGAACGTGTGAGAAAGCAAACTAATGTTTGTTTTTGTACCAATAAGGGTTTGTAGAGACTGACAAAAGGTGATACATTAAAATACAACTATTTATCCCAGTTTCAGGTGCCAGAACGAAAATTGTGTTTTTCAAAAAAATGAAAACTAAAATCCGACTATTCTAAGCAACAACAATCGAATAGCGATGCTAGATGAGGACAACGTTAAAACCGTTAAAACCGAGCCAACTGTAAATTTTTGTATCTAGCTCCATCACTGCAAAAATTTTTTCTTTGGAACAAATTATCATTTTTTTGCATACTATATTTCTGTCATTAGGGAAGAGTTTTATAAAACGCTCGTTATCGTGTTCATTGTCGTCCATACATGCATTGCACATTAATATTCGACAATTTTACACCAATATATATATTCTGAGTGACATGTTAATTGCAATAAATTGCACGATAGGTTCTTTCTTTATAAGAAACTGTTTCTTTTAATTTCGTGAACAAAAGTTTTATGTTTTCCTTAGAACGTGCGAGAAAGCAAACTAATGTGTGTTTTTGTACCAATAAGGATTTTTATAGACTGATAAAAAGCAGGACATTAAAATACAGTTTCTTATCCCAGTTTGAGGAGCCAGAATAAAAATTGTGAAGATCAATGACTCAAATATGAAAGCTCAAAGTTGAGGGAAGTATTGGTTTATAAATAGAAGTCTGGAATTGTCTGGCACAAAAAATTGAGCTTGAATGCGAAAAAAGATTGCCATTAACTTATTAGTTTTGTTAAAAAAAAACAAAGGTGGAGGTCGCAGTTGCGGTTATTGATATAAGGACACTTGCTGTGTGGCTTACTGAAGAGAAAAACCTTCAAAATAGAAATTCAAAACTCACACTAATTCAATTCGGAACAATATGTCAGTTGAGTAAACGCAGTCCCGGTATTAATCTCCCTCTCTCCTGAAATAAGAGAACTTTATTGAAATTGTTGCGTACAAATAATGCATACAAAGGAATAGATTGGTTTCAGCCTACAAACCTTTTTGTGACATTTTTTAAACGCTCTATTTGACATTAATTGTGCCCTGAAGAACTTGACCACTTTGAAGAAGGCTTGAACACTTTTTCATACAACCTAAAAACTAAAATCTGACTAATCTAAGCAACAACAATCGAATGACGAGACTAGGTGAGGACAACGTTAAAAGCTTCAAAAGCGAACCAACAGTCGATTTTTCTATTTAGCTCCATCACTGCAAAAATTTTTTCTTCGGAACGTAATATTACGTTTTCGCATACTATATTCCTGACATTAGGGCAGAAGTTTATAAAACGCTGGTTATTGTGTTCATTGCCGTCCATACATGCATTGCACATTAAATTTTACACCAATATTTACTTTCTGACTAAGATGTTGTTTGCAATAAATTGCATGATAGTTTCTTTTTGTATAAGAAACTGTTTCTTTTAACTTCGTGAAGAAAGTTATATATTTTGCTAAGAACGTGTGAGGAAGCAAACTAACGTTTATTTTTGTACCAATAAGGGTTTGTATAGACTGAAAAAAGGTGAGACAGTAAAATACACTTTTTGATCTCAGTTTGATGTGCCAGAATGAAAATTGTGAAGATCAATGACTCGAAGATAAAACCACAATTTTGAGGGGAGTATTGGTTTTAAAATAACCAGGTCTGGAATTATCAGGCACACAAAATTTAACAAGGACGCAAAAATTTGTTGCCAGTCATCTTTAAATCCGATAAAAGAACAAATCTCGAGGTTGTAGTTGCAGGTATTGATATAAGTAACCTTGCTGCGTGGCTCACTGAAAAAAAAACTTTATAAACAGAAAACCAAAAGTCATTCTAATTCAATCTAGGAATTTATGTCAGTTGAGTGAATCCGGCCCCGGTTTTGTTTTGTTTGTCCTGAAATAAAAGAACATTGCTGAAGTTGTCGTATACAAATATGCATTTAGAGGTCGGAATAGATCAGTTTCAGCCGAAACAAATTTTTGTTTTTTTAACGCTTTAGTTGAAATTAATTGTGTCGTAAAGGGCCTGAGCACTTTTTCATGAAAACTAAAATACGATTAACCATAGGAACAGCAATCAAATTGCGAGACTAGATTAGGTCAACGTTAAAACTGAACAAACAGTCAATTCTTCTAATTAGCCCCATCACTGTAAAAGTTTTCTCTGGGGAACGTGTTATTACTGGTTCGCATACTATACTTCTGTCACTAGGGAAGAATTTTCTAAAATGGTGGTTTTCATGTTCATGGCCGGAATAGATCAATTTCAGACTACAATTTTGAAACATTTAACTAGAAATTAATTGTGTCGTAAGGGGGCTTGAACAGTTTTCCATACAATCCGAACATCTAAATCCGACTAATCCTAGCAGCAGGAATCAAATTGCGAGACTAGGAGAGGACATCATTAAATAAAAACCAACAGTCGTTTTTTTCTATTTTGCTTCATCAGTGCAAAATTTTTTGCTTGGGAACGTGTTAATACTTGTTCGCATACTATATTCATGACATTAGGGAATTTTTTTATAAAATGGAGCTTATCGTGTTTATTGCCGTCCATGCATGCACTGCACAGAAGTTTTTGTAAATTTTGTTCCAAATTTTACATTATGAGTTGATGTCTTGTTGCAATAATTTGCGCAAAAGGTTCTTTCTTTATCAGAACCTAATTCTTTTAACTTCGTGAAGAAAGTTTCATGTTTTCATAAGAATGAATGAGAAGGCAAAATAGCGTTTGTTTTTTTACCAATAATGGTTCGTATGGACTGATAAAAGGTGAGAAGGTGCAAACAACTTTTATATCACAGTTTCAGGTACCAGAACAAAAGTCGTCCAGAACACTGATTCAAAGAGAAGCGCAAAGGGGTGAGGGGAGTAATGGTTTGAAAATGAAAAGGTTTCGAAATATCAGGCATTCAAAATTGAACATGAATGCGAAAAAGAGATTGCCAGTAAAAATTTTAGTAAGTTAACAAAAACAAAGATTGAAGTCGCAGTTGCAGGTATTGATATAACAACCCCTGCTGCATGGCTCACTGAAACGAAAAACTTTCGAAACAGAAAACCAGAACTCACTCTAATTCAATTTGGGACATTATGTGAGTTGAGTAAATCCGGTCCCGGTTTCTTACTGTTTCCCAGGAATGAAGAGAACATTGCTGAAGTTGTCGGTTACTGAAAAAGCATTTAAAGGACGGAACAGATCATTTTCAGCCAACAAACAATTTGTGACTTTTTAACGCTTTACTTGACATTAATTGTGTTTTAAAGGTCTCGAACCTTTTATCATATAATCTGAAAACTAAAATTCGACAAAAATAAGCAACAACAATCAAATTGCGAGACCAGATGAGGAGAACGTTAAAAACGTTAAAACCAAACCAACAGTCGTTTCTATTTTTTTTAGCTCCAACACTGCGAAAATTTTCTATTTGGAACGTATTAAGGCTTGTTCCAATACTATACCTTTGTCATAAGGGAAGATAATTTTAAAGTGTTGGTTATCGTGTTCATTGCCATCACTGCATGTATTGCACAATAATATTTGACAACTTTTGCACCCATATTTACATTCTGAGTAAGATGTTGTTTGCAATAAAGTGCACGATATTTTCTTTCCTTATAAGAAACTGTTTCTTCTAACTTCATGAAGAAAGTTTTCCTAGGAACGTGTGAGAAAGCAAACTAATGTTTGTTTTTGTACCAATAAGGGTTTGTAAAGACTGATAAAAGGTGAGACAGTAAAATACACTTTTTGATCTCAGTTTGAGGTGCCAGAACAAAAATTGTGACGATCAATGACTCAAAGATAAAACCACAATTGTGAGGGGAGTATTGGTTTAAAAATAACCAGGTCTGGAATATTCAGGCACACAAAATTTAACAAGAACGCAAAAATTGATTGCCAGTCATCTTTTAATCCAATAAAAGAACAAATCTCGAGGACGCAGTTGCAGGTATTGATATAAGTAACCTTGCTGCATGGCTCACTGAAAAGAAAAACTTTTTAAACAGGAAACCAAAGTCACTCTAATTCAATCTGGAAATCTATGTCAGTTGAGTAAATCCAGCCCCGGTTTTGTTTTGTTTGACCTGAAATAAGAGAACATTGCTTAAGTTGTTGTATACAAATATGCATTTAAAGGTCGAAATAGATCAGTTTCAGCCGAAACAAGATTTTGTGAGTCTTTTTATCGCTTTAGTTGAAATTAATTGTGTCGTAAAGGGCTTGAGAACTTTTTCATGAAAACTAAAATACGACCAACCATAGCAACAACAATCAAATTGCGAGACTAGATTAGGACAACGTTGAAACTGAACCAACAGTCAATTCTTCTACTTAGCCCATTCACTGTAAACGTTTTTTTCTTGGGAACGTGTCAATACTGGTTCGCATACTATACGCCTGTCTTTAGGGATGAATTTTCCAAAATGGTGTTTATGGTGTTCATTGCCGTCCATGCATACATTGCACAATGATATTTCGCAGTTTTTGCACCAATATTTACATTATGAGTTGAGATGTTGTTTGCAATAAATTGCAGGTTAGGTTAAATTTTTCAAACCTGTTTCCTTTATCTCCGTGAAGAAAATTTTATCCTTTCATAAGAATGTGTGAGAAAGCAAACTAAAGTTTTTGTGTGCACTAATAAGGGTTTGTATAGTCTGATAAAAATTGAGACAGTAAAACACAATTTTTTATTCCTAGTTTGAGGTACCAGAATGAAAATTGTAAATATTAGTGACTGAAAGATTAATGCACAAGAGTGAGGGGAGTATTTGTTTAAACAAAAACAAGGTCTGGAACTATCAGGCGCAAAGAATTGAACATGAACGCGAAAAAAGATTGCGAGTAAGTTTTTAGTTCGTTGAAAGAACAAAAATCGAGGTCGCAGTCGCAGGTACTGATATAAGAACCCTTGTTGCATGGCTCAATGAAGAGAAAAACTTTCAAAACAGAAAATCAAAACCCACATTAATCCAATTTGGGTCTTTACGTCAGTTGAGTAAACCCAGTCCCGGTTTCGTTCTGTCTCTCCTGAAATGAAAGAACTTTGTTGAAACTGTCGCGTACAAGTAATGCATATAAAGGACGGAAGAGATCAGTCTCAGCCAACAAACATTTTTGTGACATCTTTACACGTTCTACTTGACATTAACTGTGGTGAAGGGCTTGAATAATTTTTTCAAAAAAATGGAAACTAAAATCCCGCTAATCTAAGCAACAATAATCAATTGCAGGACTAGATAAGGAGAAACCGAACCAACAGTGGAGAAAAAGATCAGAACACAGTTGTGACACCTTCATATCAAGCATAAGTTTCTGCCGTAACATTAGCTGCAGAGAAACCAGGTCTTAAAAAAACAGAGCTGCCAAGAACATCAAAAAGAAATAGAAAACAATTAGATAGATTTGGAGAACTTGCCCCCACAAACTTACTTGAGAGAGGGAGGAAGTGATAATTTTGAAAATCCTACAGGAAACTTAGAAGTTATTTTTTGTTAATGCTTCAAAAAGTAAAAGAAAAACTTACGTGACAAATTCTATTGATGTATAGACAATCAAAAGCCACAAACTAAAATATTTTCTATATCTCATTTGTTCTTGTTGCTATCATTCTCCTATTGACCTATCAATCAAGTGTCACAGGTTAAGATTTCCCACCTATTGAAAGTTGATTCTAGCAATCATACGCCTGTACCAGAGCAAATAAGATTTCCAAGGAAGACAACAAAAATAGAGCATTATGTCCGGGGTTCGGAACAAAAATCTCTTATCATGTCAATCAGGCAAAGCATTTGTAGCTATTCTAAATTTTTTCTGAACGTTTTTACATTGATCAGAACTATAAATATGAGATTTTTTTGCATTTTTTCAGTTCAAAACTTAAAATTTTTTACTTGGGATAGTGTTAATACTTGTTCTTATTCTGTGTTCCCGACATTAGGGAGAAATTTATAAAATGGTGCTTATCGAGTTCATTGCCGACCACGCATGTTTTGCGCAATAATATTTGTCAACAATTGCACCAAAATTTACATTATGAGTTCAGATGTTGTTTAGAATGAATTGAACGATAGGTTCTTTCTTTATCAGAAACTGTTTCTTTTAACTGCATGAAGAAAGTTTTATCTTTTCTTAAGAATGTGTGAGGAAGCTAACTAATGTTTGTTTTTGTACTAAAAAGTGTGATATAGACTGATAAAAAGTGAGACGGTAAAATCAATTGTCATATCACAGTTTCAAATACCAGAACGAAACTCATCCAGACCAGTGATTCGAAGATGAACGTACAAGAGTGAGGGGAGTTTTGGTTTGAAAATAACAAGTTCTGGAATTATCAGGCACACAGATTTTAACATGAACGCGAAAAAAGATTGCCTGTAAATTGTTAGTTCGTTAAAAGAACAAAGATCGAGGTCGCAGTCGCAGGTTTTGATATAAGAACCCTTGCTGCATGGCTCACTGAAACGAAAAACTTTCGAAACAGAAAATCGAAACTCACTCTTTTTCAATTTAGGACATTATGTCACTTGAGTAAATCCGGTCCCGGTTTCGTTCTGTCTCTCCTGAAATAAAAGTACATGGCCGAAATTGTCGCGTACAACTAATGCATTTATAGGATGGAATAGATCAATTTCACACAACAAACATTTTTGTGACAGTTTTGAAACGTTTTACTTGACATTAATTGTTCCGTGAAGGGATTGAACACTTTTTCATACAACCGCAAAAGTAAAATCCGACTAATCTAAGCATTAAAGATCAAATGCGAGACTAGATAAAGACAACGTTAAAACCGAACCAACAGTCCAGAAGAAAGTCAGAACACAGATGTGAGACCTTTCACATCAAGCATAAGTTTCTGCCGTAACATTAGCTGCAGAGAAACCAGGTCTTAAAAAAACAGAGCTGCCAAGAACATCAAAAAGAAATAGAAAACAATTAGATAGATTTGGAGAACTTGCCCCCACAAACATACTTGAGAGAGGGAGGAAGTGATAATTTTGAAAATCCTACAGGAAACTTAGAAGTTATTTTTTGTTAATGCTTCAAAAAGTAAAAGAAAAACTTACGTGACAAATTCTATTGATGTATAGACAATCAAAAGCCACAAACTAAAATATTTTCTATATCTCATTTGTTCTTGTTGCTATCATTCTCCTATTGACCTATCAATCAAGTGTCACAGGTTAGGATTTCCCACCTATTGAAATTTGATTCTTGCAATCATACGCCTGTACCAGAGCAAATAAAATTTCCAAGAAAGATAACAAAAATAGAGCATTATGTTCGGGGTTCGGAACATAAATCTCTTATCAAGTCAATCAGGTAAGCCATTTTTAGCTATTCTAAATTTTCTCTGAGCGTTTTTACATTAATCAGAACTAAAAATATGAGATGTTTTCGTATATTTTAGTTGAAAATTTAGTGTTTTTTACTTGGGATTGTGTTAATACTTGTTTTTTTACTGTATTCCTGACATTAGCAAAAAAATTTTTAAAATGGTGATTACCGCGTTCAGTGCCGACCATGCATGCATTGCACAATAATATTTGTCAACCTTTGCAACAAAATATACATTATGAGTCGAGATGTTGTTTACAATGAATTGCACGATAGGTTCTTTCTTTATAAGAAACTGTTTCTTTTAACTCCGCGAAGAAAGTTTTATCTTTTCAAAAGAATGTGTGAGAAAGCTAACTAATGTTTGTTTTTGAACTAAAAAGGGTGATATAGACTGATAAAAAGTGAGACGTAACAATCAATTGTCATAAAACAGTTTCGAATACCAGAACGAAACTCGTCCAGACCAGTGATTCGAAGATGAAGGTACAAAAGTGAGCGGAGCATTGGTTTGAAAATTACAAGCTCTGGAATTATCAGGCACACATAAGTTAACATGAACGCGAAAAAAGATTGCCAGTAAATTTTTAGTTCGTAAAAAAGAACCAAGATCGAGGTCGCAGTCGCAGGTTTTGATATAAAAACCCTTGCTGCATGGCTCACTGAAACTAAAAACTTTCGAAACAGAAAATCGAAACTAACTCTTATTCAATTTAGGACATGATGTCACTTGAGTAAATCCGGTCCCGGTTTCGTTCTGTCTCTCCTGAAATAAAAGTACATGGCCGAAAATGTCGCGTACAACTAATGCTTTTAAAAGATGGAATAGATCAATTTCATACAACAAACATTTTTGTGACAATTTTGAAACGTTTTACTTGACATTAATTGTTCCGTGAAGGGATTGAACACTTTTTCATACAACCTGAAAACTAAAATCCGACTAATCTAAGCATTAAAGATCAAATGCGAGACTAGATAAAGACAACGTTAAAACCGAACCAACAGTCCAGAAGAAGATCAGAACACAGATGTGAGACCTTCACATCAAGCATAAGTTTCTGCCGTAACATTAGCAGCAGAGAAACCAGGTCTTAAAAAAACAGAGCTGCCAAGAACATCAAAAAGAAATAGAAAACAATAAGATAGATTTTGAGAACTTGCCCCCACAAACTTACTTAAGAGAGGGAGGATGTGATAATTTTTAAAATTCGACAAAAAACTTAGAAGTTATTTTTTGTTAATGCTTCAAGAAGCAAAAGAAAAAAATACGTGACAAGTTTTATTGATGTATAGACAATCAAAAGCCACAAAAGTCAAAACATTTTCCAGATCTCATCTGTTCTTGTTGCTATCATTGTCCTAATGACCTATCAATCAGGTGGCACAAATTAAGTTTTACCACTTATTGAACTCTGATTCTAACAACCACAGGCTTGTACCAGAGCAAATAAAATTTCAAAGGAATATAACAAAAATAGAGCATTATGTCCGGGGTTCGGAACATAAATCACTTATCAAGTCAATCAGGTAAGCCATTTTTAGCTATTCTAAATTTTCTCTGAACGTTTTTACATTAATCAGAACTATAAATATGAGATGTTTTCGTATATTTTAGTCCAAAATTTAGTGTTTTTCACTTGGGATTGTGTTAATACTTGTTCTTATACTGTATTCCTGACATTAGGGAAGAAATGTATAAAATGATGATTATCGCGTTCATTGCCGACCAAGCATGCCTTGCACAATAATATTTGTCAACCTTTGCAACAAAATATACATTATGAGTCGAGATGCTGTTTACAATGATTTGCACGATAGGTTCTTTCTTTATAAGAAACTGTTTCTTTTAACTCCGTGAAGAAAGTTTTGTCTTTTCATAAGAATGTGTGAGAAAGCTAACTAATGTTTGTTTTTGAACAAAAAAAGGGTGATATAGACTGATAAAAAGTGAGACGGTACAATCAATTGTCATAACATAGTTTCGAATACCAGAACAAAACTCGTCCAGACCAGTGATTCGAAGATGAACGTACAAGAGTGAGGTGAGTATTGGTTTGAAAATAACAAGCTCTGGAATTATCAGGCACACAGAAGTTAACATGAACGCGAAAAAAGATTGCCAGTAAATTTTTAGTTCGTTAAAAAGAACCAAGATCGAGGTCGCAGTCGCAGGTTTTGATATAAAAACCCTTTTCGGTCCCGGTTTCGAGTAAATTCGGTCCCGGTTTGGTTCTGTCTCTCCTGAAATAAAAGTACATGGCCGAAAATGTCGCGTAAAACTAATGCATATAAAGGATGGAATAGATCAATTTCACACAACAAACATTTCTGTGACAGTTTTGAAACGTTTTACTTGACATTAATTGTGCCGTGAAGGGATAGAACACTTTTTCATACAACCTGAAAGCTAAAATCTTTCTAATCTAAGCATTAAAGATCAAATGCGAGACTAGATAAAGACAACTTTAAAACCGAACCAACAGTCGAGAAGATGTTCAGAACACAGATGTGAGACCTTCACATCAAGAATAATTTTCTGCCGTAAAATCAACTGCAGAGAAACCAGTACTTGAAAATCAGAGCTGTCAAGAACAAAAAGAAATAGAAAACAGTAAGATAGATTTGGAGAACCTGTCCCCACAAACTCACTTAAGAAAGTGTGGATGTGACAGTTTTGAAAATTCTACAAGAAACTTAGAAGTCATTTTTGTAAAGTTTCAAAAAGCAAAGTAAAAATTTTGTGACAAAATCTATTGATGAGTAGAAAATCAAAGATCACAAAACTAAAATTGCTTCTAAATCTCATTTGGTCTTGTTGCCATCATTCTCCAATTGACTTATCAATCAGATGTCGCAAGTTAAGTTTTCCCACTTATTGAAATTTGAATCTAGCAACCACTGACCTCCAAGTGACGAATTTGATTGTACAAAACCAAATAAAAATTGCAAGGAAGATAACAAAAATAGAGCATTATGTTCGGGGTTCGGAACATAAATCTCTTATCAAGTCAATCAGGTAAGCCATTTTTAGCTATTCTAAATTTTCTCTGAGCGTTTTTACATTAATCAGAACTAAAAATATGAGATGTTTTCGTATATTTTAGTTCAAAATTTAGTGTTTTTTACTTGGGATTGTGTTAATACTTGTTTTTTTACTGTATTCCTGACATTAGGAAAAAAAATTTTTAAAATGGTGATTATCGCGTTCAGTGCCGACCATGCATGCATTGCACAATAATATTTGTCAATTTTGCAACAAAATATACATTATGAGTCGAGATGTTGTTTACAATGAATTGCACGATAGGTTCTTTCTTTATAAGAAACTGTTTCTTTTAACTCCGCGAAGAAAGTTTTATCTTTTCAAAAGAATGTGTGAGAAAGCTAACTAATGTTTGTTTTTGAACTAAAAAGGGTGATATAGACTGATAAAAAGTGAGACGTAACAATCAATTGTCATAACACAGTTTCGAATACCAGAACGAAACTCGTCCAGACCAGTGATTCGAAGATGAAGGTACAAAAGTGAGCGGAGTATTGGTTTGAAAATAACAAGCTCTGGAATTATCAGGCACACATAAGTTAACATGAACGCGAAAAAAGATTGCCAGTAAATTTTTAGTTCGTAGAAAAGAACCAAGATCGAGGTCGCAGTCGCAGGTTTTGATATAAAAACCCTTGCTGCATGGCTCACTGAAACTAAAAACTTTCGAAACAGAAAATCGAAACTAACTCTTATTCAATTTAGGACATGATGTCACTTGAGTAAATCCGGTCCCGGTTTCGTTCTGTCTCTCCTGAAATAAAAGTACATGGCCGAAAATGTCGCGTACAACTAATGCATTTAAAAGATGGAATAGATCAATTTCATACAACAAACATTTTTGTGACAGTTTTGAAACGTTTTACTTGACATTAATTGTTCCGTGAAGGGATTGAACACTTTTTCATACAACCTGAAAACTAAAATCCGACTAATCTAAGCATTAAAGATCAAATGCGAGACTAGATAAAGACAACGTTAAAACCGAACCAACAGTCCAGAAGAAGATCAGAACACAGATGTGAGACCTTCACATCAAGCATAATTTTCTGCCGTAAAATCAACTGCAGAGAAACCAGTACTTGAAAATCAGAGCTGTCAAGAACAACAAGAAATAGAAAACAGTAAGATAGATTTGGCGAACCTGTCCCCACAAACTCACTTAAGAAAGTGTGGATGTGACAGTTTTGAAAATTCTACAAGAAACTTAGAAGTCATTTTTGTAAAGTTTCAAAAAGCAAAGTAAAAATTTTGTGACAAAATCTATTGATGAGTAGAAAATCAAAGATCACAAAACTAAAATTGCTTCTAAATCTCATTTGGTCTTGTTGCCATCATTCTCCAATTGACTTATCAATCAGATGTCGCAAGTTAAGTTTTCCCACTTATTGAAATTTGAATCTAGCAACCACTGACCTCCAAGTGACGAATTTGATTGTACAAAACCAAATAAAAATTGCAAGGAAGATAACAAAAAGAGAACATTATGTCACGGTTTCGGAACAAAAAAGCTCTTCTCAAGTAGATCTTTAGCTTATCTAAATTTTCTCTGGACGTTTTTGCAGTGATCAAAACTATAAACATAAGATTTTTTTGTATGTTTTCAGTTCAAATTTTAAAGTTTTTAAT
>NC_134476.1:7814343-7910648 GCF_964194025.1 Convolutriloba macropyga
TTGCGAGTTTGTAATTTGTAGTTGGTTTCTTTGACCTAGTTCCATATTTATGGCCAAACGTAGTGCTTGGGCTGGTTCTAAAGTTTCTCGCAATAATTCCCGTTGAATTTCTGGATCTAACATATTTGCAATAAATAAGTCTCTAATGAGGGTGTCTCCTTGACTTCCGAGCTCCACAATTTTCAGAAAATTCTTCAATTTTCCGAAGAACGTTCGATAGACTCTCCTCTTGTCTGTTTCGTGGCGAGAAGTACATATCTGTCGAATGTGATGTTGCTCTGACGAATAAATGCTGTTTCCATGACTTTCCAGAGTTCTGCTGTTGAGAGACTGTCCATCTTGAGATGTGGGTTTTGACTACAGACAATTCGACGTCCTTCAGTGCCCAAACTGAGATATAGCATTGACACAGTCTTTCGATCGGCTTGTGCCCATGGCTTGTCTCCGCACATTATTCCTATCTCCAGTTGTCTCTGGCACTGGTTTTCCCAGTTCATTTTTGATTGAGCGTTTCTCGCCAATCTTTCCCCGCTCCGATTGTGCCGATGATCCGTTATCGTAACCTCATAGATCGGTCCAAGTGGTAGTTGCACTGTTTCAGGTTTTGGTTCCAACAAAGTGTCTATTGTGATATTTTCCTTCGCAAGAAGAGCTAACTGGCCTGCATCTGCCACTTTTCCCATTTCAGCGGCGGGTCTACACTAGGTTTATCCCAAAATGGCTCAATGCCAAGTGGAGTTTGTTTTTGAGCTGCTGGCTGCGCCATGTCGTACCGCGAGTGAAGTTGCGTACTTGATCTTGAGTCGCGAGTTGTGTTATGTTCTATGTCCTACTTGCGCGGCGAGTGTGCTTTACACAATTTCCAAATGAATCCGCTTAGCCAATCGCGTAAGGACTACTTGTTTACTTTACTCGATTTGTAAAGACAGTTAAATTGAGCAACTGTACGCGAAGTGCAAAACTAAGAGAATGAAGAATAAGACAACTGGTATTCCAGAAGTCATTACAAAATGTGAACATTAATTTCCCGTTGTGGGAAAATGGGAGCAACAGACTAGCATGTGAAATAATAATGGACTTATGCACATGCCCCTCAGGAATAGGTACACTAAATAAATTAAGTACATCGTATGATAAGTTTACTGCACTAAATTAATTTATGATGTATGACAGGGTTAAATAAAACAATAACGATTTTTTACGAGGAAACTCACATCTCATTAGGTGACCTTCCCTGTAAACAACACTCTCCTTTAATTGAGTGAATTGCGATATGAATTGATTGAGCCTCTGCTGAACCAGAACCGGGTCTTCAATTTTCAGTTAAACTACTGATTCGATCTCACAGCGGCGAACTTTCGCGCAATGAACATTGTGGCCGTCATTTCATAAGAGTAACTGAGCCAAACGACTCTACTTTAGTCACAAACAACAACTGTTTGAACTTCTGTTATTGGAAACGAGAACTGTTTGTTTCAAATATCTTCCGAACTGACTCAGAAAAGCCTCCAAACACCTATAAAGTTTGGGATAACGAATTCATTGCCTATTATGTGACAATTATGCAGGTGTTGATAATACTACCTCTCCTCGTCACAAGTACCAGAAAAACAAACCTCCTCTCGGCATCGCGTTTGAAATTATACTGTGTTGCAGCGGGAAAGTATGATTATGTCCAATGAAGCTGATTTCCTGCCCACCAACTAGGCAACATAAAACTCCAGGCCTCGAATTATTTTCAATAATCAAACACTTTGGTTCGCTCAGGGATGATAAGCTTTGTTGAGCAAGACGATGTTATTTATTTTCACAAATCTTTTAAGGTATAATCTTCTAATGGCATGAGCTGATAACTTATGGTTGAAATTAAGAACTAGGGTTCGCTGAACCCCATGATTGCGGCGAGAAAGAGAGAGAGAGAGAGAGAGAGAAAGAGAGAGAGAGAGAGAGGAGAGAGAGAGAGAGAGGAGAGAGCGAGAGCGAGAGCGAGAGCGAGAGCGAGAGCGAGAGCGAGAGCGAGAGCGGGAGCGAGAGCGAGAGCGAGAGCGAGAGCGAGAGCGAAGCGAGAGCGAGAGAGAGAGAGAGAGAGAGAGAGAGAGAGAGAGAGAGAGAGAGAGAGAGAGGGAGAGAGAGAGAGAGCGAGAGCGAGAGCGAGAGCGAGAGCGGAGATCGAGAGCGAGAGCGAGAGCGAGAGAGAGAGAGAGAGAGAGAGAGAGGGAGAGAGAGAGAGAGAGAGAGAGCGAGAGAGAGAGAGAGAGAGAGAGAGAGAGATAGAGAGAGAGCGGAACTAAAGTTTTTAAACAATTAGAAGTTTGTAAGTTGGTTCTATGCAGATTAGTCCACTCGCATAATGATTCCAAGTGAACAAAGAGGGCCGTCAAAATAAACAGTGTTTTGGACAGTTTTTTAGTCTGGCTGACCGGTTTTTGTACCTATTTATGCTGCCACAAAAATTACAGTTCCTATTGCAGCACTAAACTTCAAGCCCCTTGCTGTTTTCTCTTTTATTCCTACTTTTTATTGTTTTCTGATATTTGGGTGGCCACATGCCTAATTTGTCTTCGCTAAGTTTGAGACCAGAGCCTTCTCCTGTCGTGTCTAAATTACTCAATGTTGCTGAAAATTCTTGCTCTGTGCCTGTTGTCATGCTTGTCATGCCAGCGGTCAAAAATCTCAGCAGTGTTGCACTTAATCTGGCAACTGGGTGGCAATTTTGGTGATGGATATCAGCTGTACTAGGGAGAACAAAACAGGCCCCAAAACAGGTCCCAAGTTCAACTCTTGATTAGCTAGTTATCTCCGTGTTGTTGAAGTATAGGTAGCTGTGCTGCAACATACAGAAGCTCGCAATGAAGACAATATTAATAAGAATTGATTTGGCAGCTTCCAGGACCTTATTTTTTTTGCCCATTTTAAGAGCTTTTTTAAATTCGAGTTGTAAAAACCACAGTTGCTCGGACTCTAAAGATTTGCAAAAATTTTTGCTGCATTTATTATGTTAGAGCACCAGCTTTATCTCGTACTCCTCGCTGATTTCTGTTAACAGATTTAACAGCAACTGAGTTTGGTTCTTCAGCAAGGCATTAGGCAACAAGATGCCTCAAAAGTTCTTCCACTCCAGTCGGCTGGGCGGAAGCTTTCCATGTTTTTTTACTGCAGTACAAAATATGCTCGGGATATATTTTCTTGAAAAATTAGAAAAATTGTAGACAGATGAAAATTTTAATAATATTGCTATAGTCCTGCTCAAGTTGCGGGTTGCGTTGACTCACACTGAGTTGGATTGCTGAAAATTCAGCTATCAAAAAAAATTCAATTGGTTTTTCGAGCCAAATAGTGTTGAAGTCATGATAACTTTTTATCTGCTTATTGAGGGACACAGACAACTGAGTATTTACACTGTTAAACCGAACACATGTTTAAACATTAGTAGCATTCCCGGAAAAAAAGATTCTGGAAGCACAAGTCAAATTGCCGCAAGGGAAAACACCCAAAAATCTGTTTAAACACCAGCTTCTCACTCCAATTGAATAGTTTCAGAGCAATTTTAAAATGGTTTATTCACTTAATATACTCGCTTTTTCACTATTTCTATTGTCTTAGCGCGATTAAACAACACCATAATTAATGTGACTTCTCATTAAAATCACAAGTTGCGTGAGCAGATCTCAAGAAAATGACATCGCCTCAATAACTACTAAATGAGTGTAGTTGTTTCTATGAATTTAAATTGAATCAAACAAATTTACCAATTTACAAATTGAATCAAACAAATTTGAATCAAACAAAAAAAACTTTAAATTAAAGGTATCTAAAATTTACAGCTATCGTGTTGACCAATGGTGGTAGATGTGATGTCAATATTAAATGGGTTCTCGCAGTACTTAAATAAGTTTTCTTTTGAGAATTAACTTTCTTTAGAAAACCTGTTTTCTGTGCGATATAGGTTTTCTATAATTTGCCAAATCGTCAACAACGATACTTTGATGCAAAACTTTCGTTTGTACAGCCCTTTCCTGCTTCTCATTCGAGAGCAACTAATAAGCTGGTTGTATTGCCCGTGATTTCAAAAAATATCGGTCCCTTGTCACACAAAATATTATGAACCTTGTTTGAGATCTATGTGGGTTGTAGTTGCTGCCGTTTTTTCATAAAACTCTTTCAGTTTCACCCTTTGAAATTAAAAAGTTTTCAATGAGTTCATTCGAGCGAAATAGATGATTTCGTAGGTTTCCTACTAAAACGCATATGATTTCTGGGGCTACATACTATATTCATAATCGCTTGATTAGCTTCTAAGTTGTTGTAGCCTGATTTGATTTCGTGGTTCATTATAATTGCTCCGATACCTTACGATGTTTTTATTTACCAGTATGACGCTGGGAACTTAAATAGTTTCCTTTGACGTAATAGCATGATAATATATCAATCTTAGTTTCGTATAATGATCATGTATGACTTTGAGATTTCATATTATAGTAATAATAAAAATATTTGATTCAAGTACCATATAGTTTTCTCAGCAAGAAATCTTGTCTCTCATGAGAGCAACATTTACTAATTTTTGACGCCTTGCGTAGACTTCAAACTGGGATCATGTATGATTCTTCGGTTTCAGCACCATTGGGCACGGAGTGAATGGAATAAAATTTGAACCATGTATGAAGTCAACGAAACTTCAACTAGATTAACTGGTTCCAGCGGGGATTTTCAAAATGAAACAATTTTTTAAAATGGTATTGCAATTGAGAGAGATTACTTATTGAAAACTGTTTGAAAACTAAATTCGTTTCAATACTTCATAGACTTTCGTTCTAATCGTAAATAAAAAAGCAAAAGAAACCTTTTCATTTTTTTGGAATGTTCTAGAATTTTCAGTTTCGATTTTCTGGAACCATTTCCACAAAATATCTAAATGCTGGGAAAATGCACAACGTTAATATGGTGAGATTCAGTTTTCGTAAGTTAAAAGTTTTTATAACGGTGTGGCGAGAAAAAACTGTCGTTGAACAAGTAAGTATTCAGCTTTGAAAAGATGAAACGTGATCAAATTTCGATTTCTGAACTTATTATTACTCTCAGCAAAACAAACTTGAAACTAATCAATAATCTACTAATTCAGAACGCGCCTACTCGTTTAACTCTGTTATGTGTGATCGAACAAAAACACATTATTGTCAAACATTTTATCATTTGCGTAATAAATTACTTAACAACCACTATGAAAAAGTAACAGAACTTTTGCTGTAGAAAAATAGTAACTGAAAAGAAATTACTATTACGTTACACAAATTTAAAAGAACTACTCATCCTCGAAAACTTGTAATTTCTCAGCGTATTTTTTTGCGATTTAAAATATAACGACAGCTTGACAAGTACTGATGCTCTTTGATCGAATAAGTGTTTAAAAATAATTTTTATGTTTTTGCATAGATTCATTAGTTGTTTTATTGTTAACTATAGACTACTTATTTTCAAATCAGCGAGCAACAAGCGGCCAGTAAACGTTTTTCAGATTTCATGCCACATGTTTTTATATCTTTATCTTTGATACAATTTTTGAAATGCCGGCATGGTTAATTTTATGCCGGCAAATGCACTTATTAAACTTATGCATGAAATATAAATGAGTGGTTTTTTTTACCTTTTAATCAACTATTTTTTTTCAAAAGACAATATTTTCTGATCTTAATAATCTACCATTTTTCTTGATGAATTATAAAAGACTGACATGCATGTAGCATGCAAAAGATAGTCAAATACCACAAAGGAAAAGATATTCAGCCTGAAATAATCACAACAAAAGGATGTCAAGCACTATTAGAGTCAAGCACTATTCGTCTAAGCGAACTATTTTCAACAATAAAAACGAGGTGACAATAATAACAAATAAGCTCGGTAATGTTCCGACACCTCTCTCACCATTCTGTTGTCATCTTAGAGGACTGAGCGTACAACTTTAAACAGTGAAAAACAATAATAAAAATTGCAAAATCTTTTGACAAAATTGTCGAAATCCGCAGTTAACCAAAAAAGAGCAGACAAAAAATGAAGTCTGAAAATGGTACAAATGCAGTGCCAAGAGCCGAGACACTTGAATATGTCATTATTTTATCGCGAAGTTTATGAACTCATAGCACATTTTTTGGATCTTTTCGGCAAAACGTCAATAGGTGTTGATAATATCATACATATCGATAAATTTAAATTAAAATTTCATAAAATATGGAAAATGTAAGGATTGTCTATAAGAAAACCAAAAGTTTTTAAACAAACAGTCTCAAGAATACAAAAAGTAAAAACTTATTCGTCTTCTAAGGACGTGAAAATTTATGGGTCTTTTCCGTTTGTGCCTCCTCCCTCCCCCCCAGTACGTTATGCGCCCCCATTACAGAGCACCTGCCATTACATAGTAAATCACTATGTAAAAATTTGTCGCGTGCGGCAGGGGGTGCAATTAATATGCACCCACTAAGCTGGGGGGGGGCACAAACTGAAAAGATTCAAATTCAGATATACAGTTAATCGGCAAATTTTTTTGTTTAAAGAGACCATAAGTTTTTAATTACCGTTTTTTGTAGTAAATTTTTGTTAAAGTAAATTGTGAACTTTGATTTTTGCTTCTTTTGTTCTCACTGTTAAGAAACAAAATTGTTTCCTCGTAATTGCTTCAACAAATAGGTTTCTATTGCAAAAACTTACCAAACTCGGTTTGAAGTGAAACAATAACTGGAAAAAATGACTCACTTTTATGCTACCTTGGCAGTAAAAAAAGAGGTAAGAATTGCTCTAAAGAACATTGTGAAGTCAACAAAAACCGAAACCACAATTGGTTTTTGGTTACATTTTAGACGATAAAATTGTACAGTCTAAAATGAAACCACAAGCCAGCTATATACCCCACGTGATGTCTCCGTCAATAAAAATTATATGGGATAGAGGGCGTAAAATGCCTACTTGTAGATTAAAAGGCGTTTGGACTATTTTATATCAAATACAGAACTAGAGGATTGAAAATCAGAGAAAACACTAGCGTTAAAAAATAAAAAATTATATGCCAATCAATTTTCTTCGTTGAAACCTGAATTTGCGCAAATAATCAATGTCACAATTGAAAATGTTTTTGCTTTGCTCATCGGTAATCAAAAAAAAAGTTTTCTTGGTTAGAAAAAGGCTTTTAGTAGATTCTTTTTCACAATTACTTGAATTTTTTAAAATCATTGTAAATGAATCTCGTCTTTGAATGCCGTATTAGAAAGTAGTCAAGTAAATTGCCCTCGTTTTTTTTTGCTAAGGATTCATTGATCAAGAGCATCTGATTCAGCGAGATTCCTTATGAAGCTGAAATTTTAAACAAACAAGCTTGCACAAAACCATCAAAAGAATAGTCAAGACAGAAAAATCAGCACGTCTATTTTATTTTGAATAACACCGTTACTTTTCTCGTATAGTTTTTACACAAGTTGTTGAATTAAAAACAATTAAAAGAAAACTTTGAGAAACAAAACAAAAAAAGAAAATCGGCCCCTGATTTGAAAATAAAACCATTAAAATTCAATGTCTGCTATCAACTGGACAGCCAATGAAATGCGGCAGTACTACACATAGATTGCATTGGTAAAAATGTCCAGTAACCTTGGCACGAGCAACTAAACTAAACCGATAACGTCCCCAAAAATAAAAACATTCAGTGTGAAATGATAAATTGTTTAGGAAGACCTTACACATCGATAGCTCCTCAAAGAAACAAAAATCGAGAAACCCTCCGACCGATATCATATATATTTCGCGCGTTCGTTGTGCTTCCGATACCAATCATGTACTCCTATGTCGTATAGATCGAACAGTTTTTTTAAGAAACGAAAATCGTTCGTAACTAGTACTGGACCCAAGATCCACCAAGATAATTCAAAATTTGAATAATTCGATTATTGAAATAATTCAATATTTGCACAAAAAATTCATAACCAATGTTTTTATTGGACAAATTTAAAGTAAAAGGACGAACATAACCGACTAATGTCGGGCGAATTGCTCTCAAACAGCTGGCAAGTGGTTGGCTTCGTCAGTAGCTAGCCACGGTTTAGTGAGGCTAGATTTAGCTTAATTGAAGGAGTGTGAGGGGAGCAGAGCGAGGGGGCGGGGGTGGGAGGGTTTTTGGACCTTACCGCCTGAACAGTTTGCAGGGGTGGCAGTGAAGTGGGGGGGGGGTCCACCTCTAAGTACCGCCCTTTACACCATTAGTATAAGTCTCCAAAGCAATTTCTGTGAGTCGCATACTTGGAGACTAGTGGGTTGATAGGCTCTATGAGAATCTAATACACGCTAAGCGCTACCTGTTTATCCCGTTCTTGAGGACGAAAAGTCAATTGGGTCAGACAAAAAATGGGTCAAGTGAAAAATCACTTAAAAAAGACCAACAAGACTAATATAATTAATACAAACTTCGTTTGAGAGCAATTAAAGAGGATAAAAACTGGACCAAATTTTTTTTAGCAAACACAGTTTCAGAGAATTTTGTTATTTTGGAGGATCATCAAAGGACTTGAGATTGACAACAGCTCCAGCTACCACCATCTGCAGCAGCAAAACTCATTTTGGTTTTCTACCATTCAAGTCTTGTTCCCTTTGAATAGTAAAATAATAGTAAAAAACAATAGTAAAAGTGGGGATACCTAACAATAACAAACACAGGAACCTAAGAGGGAAAATATGCAGAAATGGATAATTTTTAGCTCAGTGACCCACAACCGACGACTTTTGGCGCTTTTACTTTATTTTGAAATTGTATGCAATTAAACAAAAAGCCTCTTTGTTTATCCTAGCAGCCCTCAGACATTTAATTCAACTTTTCTCTGTGATAATTTTGTAAAGCAATGATATTGAAAAGGTTGAGTTTGACGTAATTTGAACATCACGTTTGCTAATATTGGATCTCCAGGTATTGCGAAAAATAGGTTAGCATAAAGAGTTGGATCAACGCACACCCGCTTTAAGTAATCAAAATTGAAGTCTTCTCACGGGATTAAGTTATTACAAACAGGCACTGAATTCCGAGCCAGAATTGGATAGTAAATAATGCTGTTGTCTCGAGCTCCGTAGTTGAACGCAGCAATTAGTTGAACTGTGTGATAATCAGCGACCCGATTGTGTGGGACGCAATGTGAAGATAACTTTTCCTAGACGTCTGTGTTGAGCTGAATCAATCTCTTGATGAATTAGAAACAAGCCAGAATTCTTATTGTACTCACCCAATGAGAGGGGAGTATTTTCGTAAGCAATGTAATACAACAGGAGGGTACTTGAGCGCAGTTCATTAACGCGAGGAAATTAAAAAACGAGAGTTAAAAGGCTGAGGGAGAGAGGAAGAAATGTCAGAGATCGGAGAAAACCTTAAGATTGGCAATAAGAAAAAATCAGCAAACATTTAAATTTTAGATCAATATAAACCAAGATTATTTGATAATGGAGACCACGCAGATTTAATTAAAATATGTACCTCTGTAAATAATATGATTCAGGAATCGGCAGTGTAAATTTACAGAATTAGCCGAATATAATAAAATTAAAACAAGGAGGCTCGTTAATGTGCATTTGCACATAATGTTCCGACCCCGCTCACCCACATTTTTGGCATAATTGTCCACCAAATGAGGAACAGACACAAAACCACCAAAGTATTATTCAAAAAATTGGTGTATGAACAAAAATATCGCCTCCAACGCAAATAACTCAGTGGAGTAAAAAATAAGGCATTAGATTGATGAGATCTGCCATTATTAAGAAAGCCAGGCGAACATAAAGACGAACAACAAAATTATTTTACTTATATTCACAGGCCAAAATAAGGTTTTTTTACATTCAAAAAGAACATAACCAGCAAACTTAATAAATTCGCTTATAATTTCACAAACAATCAATTTCAAAGTAATGAAAACCCTTAGATATCACCTGAAAACATCCATATGTTTTTTAACAGCAACGCATATATAGAAGGGCATTAAGAACTGTCTTTATTCAAATTTTAAACCGATTACAAAAAGAACAACTAATAGAGACAAACAAAAATTCAATTAAAACTTGCGAGACGACGCTGTCGGAGTCCTAAAGCCATATTTTGCCTCTAAAAACATGATCAGTTGCGCCTTCTTCTAACGCCAAAAATGTGTCATGTGACCTCTTGTTAATGAAACTAGGTAAAATCTGACAAAAATTAGAAAGGGTAAATTTAAGAAACACTTTGTATTTTTCGAAAATAAATATTTCCAAAGTCAAGAAAAACATTAGCTTCAAAACGAAATAATTAAATAAGTTCGTTTAATGGTCCACAAGAGGCCCTTGAGAACTGTGATTTTTTAGAATATGTCTCACGTTTACAAAAAGAACGTGAACTGTAGATGAAAATCAAAGTGTTGTACTTTTTTTGGCAAAAAACCCGTGTTGAAGCCAGTAAGGTCATTACGATTTCTGTAAACACTTTACATTTTGCACACTTGTGGCTTCTTTGAACGCCAATAATGTCACGTTTAACCTGTAATTAACGAGACTGTAACAAATACACACAAAAAAGAACATAAATGCGAAAATAAAAAGTTGTGCTTTTAAACAATTGATATAAAATTCATGAAAGTCATCAGCTATCTACTCAAATTAAAATATAGGCTCATCTAATCCTCCATAAAAAATAATGAGGCCAGTTATTTTCCAGAAGTTTTTATACGTCTACAAGACAAAGTGAAAACGACAGTTGAAGACAAAATCTAAAAAAATCTTAATTTAAAATCTTCGAGAGAGGGGTGTCGAAGCCGTTCAGGCGACAATCTGTACCTTGGAAGGGTTCAAAATCTTCGTTTGTCCCTTATTTTGAACACCGGTGACGTGTTGTGTGAATTTTTAATAATGTGATGAAGTGAAAAAAAAAACGAAAAGGCGTGAAAACTGGGCAAATGCCTAAAAGTGAAGAAATTTTTGAAATCTGGTAGTACCAAAGCCGATAACCATAACATAACGCGTAAAACCGCAGTAAAAAATTACATCAATCGGATGAAGAAGCATTCTTTCCTTGCTGACACTAAGTTAAAAATTGACAAAATTAAGTGGAAAACGTCGGCGAAGTTCAAAAAGTCATTGTTTATTTAAAACCAGATGCATCACTTTGTAACTGCTTAGAAGACCAATTGGACCTATCACAAGTGCGCTTCGATATGAATTGTTCTGTTCTTTAAAATAACGCTAGAATTCTAAAAAAGACCAACTAAATACATTCCGAAAAACTTTTGGATTGTGACAGTCCAAGACTGGACCGAAACTACCTTTGCTTTTGTTGTCCGCGCATTAGGAACACTTAAATGTTTCGAATGTTATTGATATAGATAATTTGTAAAAAATTGAAAATGCTGCGTTTTTGATAATCATCAAGAAAAGTTAGCAAAAGGCGGCAAAACTTGAATTCCAGAGCACTCTCAATGGATGTGTAAGTAGTACTAGCCCTCTTTGGAGTTAACGAAGGTTTTGTTAGTGGTTTGGATGTGTACTTCCGCTAAATTTAATCAAAGTGGACCGAAGAAGCTTTTTTCGTGTAATTTGTGATGAAAGAGGCAGAATTTAGAAAAAAATTAAGCCGAATGTTTAGCCAAAAAAATTAAATCCAAATAGTCAACAAAACTTTGTCCTTGAGTATCAAATTAACAAGACTATTGTTAACAATTTTAACATAGCTTAACAAAACTGACAAGATTTTAGGCAAAACTTCTGGAAAAAATGAAAAAACGCAAATCAATCTCAATATTCGCAAAAAGTTAAACCTCGACAACTCGCTCTAGAAAACGAAAATCAAACAATCTTTTTAAGTCCAGATTCTATGCCGGACGGGCTTTTTAACGATACCGCTCACAACTCTCTAGGATGAATATATCGATCAGTCAAAATTGACTAAAAAAATTCCCATTTAAGTATATAGTTCCTCCCCCCACCCCCCTCCAGAGGGGTCGGAACAAAAAGTTAATTTATGGGAAAAAGGAAAATTGAGTAAATATATGTAGCCTCAATCCAACAACTAACAAAATTTATACCAATACTTATTACTTTTAATGTTAAAGTTTAGCCATGATAAGCAAGTTATCTTTCACAAGCAAGGTTTAATTGAAAGATCAGCTTCTCAGGTGACAAGTGAAAAGTACTATCTTTGTCTGAAAAAATAAATAGAAAGTACTGATGGATTTCAATTACATTTGAGGCAAATGCGTATGCATTACAAGAGCTGAGTACGAGGGCGTTTAAACAAGGATGGAAAGTAATTGAGGAAAACGTTTCAGGATGGCTCGTTTCGTTTTTAACTCCTTGAGAAATTTCTTAAGCGTTTGTATTATTTAGACTTGGAAGCTTTTATTACCGTCAAGAATTCGACTTTTCCCTTTCAATTTCTTAGAATTTTATTGGTTCACTGAACAATTTTCTTCTGAATGTGTCAAATATAAAATCAATTTCAGAAGTGTTGACATCGAAGGGATGTTCAAAAAACAGTATCAAGTGGTTAGTAGTTTTCTCTAATTAGATTTTTTTTATCGTTAAACGATTTCATTTTAAGTTAAAATTATTGAATAGGTCTCATATCGAATTAGTTACGCTTGAACGTCAACTCTTGAGGGCATATCGTTGATATACAAATTCAATAAAAGTTGCCCTAGAACATTCCATTGGAGTTACCCCTCTGAACTTCTCATCCTAATTGTAATATTCAGGTACCGAAATTTAGTACATCAAGAAAGATTGAGTTTTACTGGGCAATTTTTCCGCATTGTGTCTCAATACCAATTAGTTAGAGGCACTAAAACGCCCACATTCAAATAGTTTAACAGCGCTTTCCACTTGTAATTAACAGCTAGCTTGTAATTAATTACCTCAGAGCTCAGTTGACTGGCTGAGAGGTTATGACTAATTTCACAAATAGACAGAGGGAATTATAAGCACGTCTGAGTTCCGATCCTGAATGGAACCTCTACTGTTGTCGTAATTGACATAACTTTCGAATGGAAATGAAGTCTACCCACCCTCTCTGTAAACTAACAGCCTTCTGGTCGTCCTATAAAATGTCAATTCTCCAACGATGCAGTTCTTGTGTATCCTGGCGCGACATCATATGTGGTTTGGCTTTCGCACACACCCACAAAAGAACAGTAAAGGCAAAAAATTAATCCTAATCCTTCACTCTTCGATATTTTTCCGTCCATTTATTCTTCCTACTTAAATATTTATTCCAAGTGTCCCGATCTTCATACTAAGTTCATAAGTCTCAGAAGACAAACTGTACTGTAAATACAGAGAAACAAGGAGGCTCGTTAATGTGCGTTCGCACATGATGTTCCGACCCAAGCTCATCTACATTTTTGACTTGTCAACCGAATGAAGAGATAATCAAAAATAGAAGTTTGAGTTAAACAATCTTTACATACCCAAACTACTAATTGATTTACATAACGCCATGCCTCATTAAAGCACCTAGTAACAACGTCAAATTGCAATCAGATAAAACAACGTTCACTTATTGCTCATTAGCAAGCCTATTAAACTTTTAGTCAACGAGTCTATGCCATATGACTACAAAAATTTAGTAAAACCTCAAAAAGAACATCAAAATTTTATTAAAAATTACGAAAACTCAGCGTAGAAGCCAAAAGAAAAGAAGAACAATTCCTAGGAAACGGATTTTTTTGTTCCTTGGGCTTCATTTGACTGTAAGTGAGGTTCGTCATTAACGGAATCTCGATATGAAAATTGACTAGTCTATAAGCGACTTTAAAAAAAAATGCGAAAATTTTTCTGAAAAAAAAACAGCTCTCAAATATAATTCGAGTTTTTTTATAGTAAACTTACCAATGAGACCAGAACTAGCATTTTTGTCGCCTTTCGTTTATTAGGAATGCATTTTTTTTTCATTTAGTAGCATGAAATGTAATCTTGAATAATAATTTTACAGAAAAAATCTTAATTTGAACAAAATATATGCCAAAAGTGAACAAAATCATGCCAAATGTCCTCTGTTCACGCAAAACTTTAAAACTCGATAACTCCTTGAAAAAAAAGGAAATTCAAAAAACTCTTTTTAATTTCGAACTCTACGCAGGACGAGCTTTCTAATGATGCCAATCACATCTCTCAACGATGAATATATCGATCGGCCAAAATTGTCTGAACAAAAAAACCCATTTGAGTATATAGTTCCTCCCCCCATAAGTGGGGTCGGAACAATTAAATATATGAAATGCGGGAAGTTGTAGCGAAGTATCCCCCCCCCCACTCGAAGAATTGAGCATCAAAACCTTAACTCCACTTAGAATGCGAGAGTTGAATTGTCCAAAATTCTCAACGAGCATAAACCCAGGGATAAAAACAGTCACATAAGAAGTTACTTCAGGCAAACCCGCTACTCAAAACGACCCATTAAAGGATCATGAAGGCCTAAGCAGCTGCACAGAGCAAAAACGAACACAGAAAGGGTGGGTTTCAATTTTATTACAATTAATGAAAGGATCAGATTGGTTTCAAACGGGGCAAGATTATTCATAATTACAATAACCCAGGCAACAATCAGAATGAATTATATGTACTATTTCACTCACATTTCATCCGACGAATGGCAGAAAAAGCAAGAATTAACTTCACAATTAGCATTCTCAGCTCAAAATTAGACTTCAGCCGACATTTTGGAAGAACGGTCCAGGACATTACCAAATTCATTCTGCTACCATATAGATCAAGCTTATAGTTTTGTATTCATTTAATGAAAATAGCAAACTAAACTCACTAAACACACGTCTTTAGATAGTTATGGACCATTCTACTGCTTCCATTTCTTTTTTTAATCATTACTGATTAAGCGCTGATTTGAAAACGCAATAATCACAATGCATCACAAAGATTCTTGTGTTAGTCTGTCCAAAATGTTCAACGTTTAAGACATCCATTATTGTCGAATGTTTTAAATTTTAAGTGACCGGACAGTTTCTGCTGGACTTGGAAGTCAGGAGTCCCTTTCCGTCCACCTCCAGAGGCGCGTCGTTGAACCTGACCACCCCATGGTCGTCAACTTTGAGGTCCACTTTGACAGCCTCCCAAATCTTCTTCTTAGGGTTCATGAAGGGTCGCTCAGGGTCACCTATAAGACAGTTCGGGTCATGAAGCTTAACGGCCCATTGGGGTATTACAAATTGGGTTATTTCATTTCAGCACAATTTTTGTGTTCATCGGCAGGCCAAGGCAAATTTGTTAATTTTTTGCCGCAATTTTATTAGGGTCAATTACGGATAGATATATTATACCACAGACAGCTTAAGCAAACCGCTGCAACCATTCCACATGACACTTGATTTTATTGAAAACCTTTGAATTGCGTTGATGGATTAACTACACTGAATAGATAGAAATTGACCCGATGACAAAAATTGCTCGTCCATTTTTAGACATCAGTTTTGGCAGCAAGTTTCGGTAACGAGGCCGCGCTGGGTTTATATACTCTAGCCTCTCAAGGAGGTGACAAAATTTCTATCTCAGGTGAAGGCATTGACAGTACAGAACCCAATTTAATTCATAGTGAGCCCCCTGAAGTCCTTAACATTAAGAAACAAAACTACCGTCAAGACACTTGAGAAAAAGATGCCGCTGCCCCGTGGGAATTAAATAACTCCTTAGTTGTGATATTTAATGGACGGTGCAACCCACCTGGGAACTCTTTGCATATGACTCGGTCACCGGCTTTCGCACCCGGAGGTGGGTCCAGCAGCTCTGCTTTGTCCGGCTGAGTGGCACACATGACCATGCCCTGAGACATCACTCCTCTCATCTTTGCTGGCTTCAAATTGCACATCACCACAACTAGTCTAAAACAGTTTAGTATATTCCATTAAGTTGCAGTGTAAATATAGCGTGTCCATAAAGTTGAAATAAGCGAACGTTTCAAAAGCCACAAATTAGATAGTCAGTCCCATAAAGTTGCAACGCTATCGAACGTTTCAAAGGTCAAATTTTAAAATTAAAACATGCAGATATTTAACAAAACACTGCCCATTTGCATGCCCCAAGTTTTTCGAACGTTCGCTCGCGTTGCAACTTTATGGGACTTACTATAGAAGCTTTATGGAAAAAACGTTGACATTCAAATGACCAATTTGATGCTCAATTGCCTGTTTTTGACGTTTTCGGACGTTCGTTTATTTCAACTTTATGGGACAGACTATAGTATATTCCATTTAAATTGCATCGCAAACACACGTTCGAAAAAACAAACATTCAACATGCAAATGAACATCAACATGCTGCATTGTACATGTTTTAACTTTGAACTCGTCATTCCAGAAGATTTGATTCGTTCACTCCTGTTGCAAAGTTAGACGGACGCTATTTACAGACTGTTTCACGAAGTTGAAACGCAAGCAAAAATTCAAACTACTCCATAAAAGTCTAACTTGAAAAATCAAATGTGGACAAGTTTGTAGGTTGAGCATTTTCTCGCGACTCAACCTCAAGTTATCATGAGTGAGCATGTAAAGAATTAATGTGAAATGCAACATTTTTAATGCCCCGTCGACCATCTCTTAGATACGACAAACATTTCAACGATGCCTCTGTATAATTATCTCCAACATGATGCAACATGGTTCAGCAAACTGCTTGGCGGTCCAAAAAACCCTTAACCCTTTATGGTAGTAAAAATTGAACAGTCTACTCCACCTGTTACGCAGATCCTCCTCTGGCATATGAGCGACCAGTCCACTGCAAATGGTCCTCGTCTCTCCAAAGCCTCCCTCATTGCCTGAAATATGCCAAATACACTATAATCACTATAATAAATATTTCGGATACACAGCCGTTGTTTTCTACTGCTTTTGAGAAAATAACACAATATAATCTGTCACGCAACCATTAAACCCTCAAATGTTGAACATGATTATACAAAAGCATTGCGCTCATAGAAACTATGAAATCGATAAACAAAAATCGATGATAAATAAAGATAGCATCATCTTGCATTTCAAAGCCTCAAATTTTTGGTTTAGAGCAAAAAAAACTTCAATTTCTAAAGCTTCGAGTGAATCTGCATGGGAACAGAGCCCAAATAAATAGAGGTCAGACTTAGAAAAATGAATGATGTTTAAAAACAGCTGTCAGACTGCCAGAAAATAGCTTCGATAGTTTCGTAGACTGCAGCCTCAAAATAACAATGAAAAAATTAGGACCACAGCAGAAAAACTTCGAGTATTTTAAACTTATAGCTGAGATGTCACATTTAAATCTAAAGGAAATTGTATAACTTATGTGTTGTTTCTGTTAGGTTCCCTCAAACTGCCCTCTGTTAGGTGGCATATACGCAGTTGACCTTTTCTTTAAATTGAAGTCACACACGCAAATCAGTCATAATTGCACGAATAAATGAAAAAACATAGCAGGACAAGTTCTGAAATACAATCCACAGAACTGCATGAAAAAATTAGAACTAAAGAACCTGATCAGCAGTTCAATTGAATAATGCCAGCCAAAAAAAACAATCTCAAAAGTTGAGAAGCTAAAATAATGAATAAAACAAATATAATCATCGCAGAAACAAAAGAAGATTTTCACCCGAAGGCCAAAATTGATTCATTAAAATATACACATTAACCCAGGCACAAGACCTGACATTGGTTCATTGGCCAATAAAGAGAAAAAATTGAGAAATAAGACAAATATTTTTTAAAAAATTGAGAAGAAAGCTTCTTAATTTCGCAATATTAAAATGCACACAGCCATTTTTGTCACTGGAATCTGTCCAATAACCCATGTGCAAGACCTATGAAAGTTTCATTGCCCCGTAAAGATCCTTAGAAAAATAAAAAAAAATGGAGAACAATTGCAAATTTCAATTAAATGTTGCTAAAAATTGTGATATTAATATCTTCATACCCAATTAATTTTCTCAACATTCTTTTCCATTTATCCAATTTCAAGCCATAAAAAGTTGCATTGGCTCATAAAGATCGATAAACTAGGAACATGACAATAAATTTCAGAAAATTAGAAAATTCAAATTTTATCAAAATATTGCAAAAATTTGTGATATTAAGAAAAGAAAAAAATTCAACTGCCCCTACCAACTATGCAGCAACATACTATCAAATCCTAGAGGAGGTTGCCTGTCCACTGAGTCAAAAAAACAGAACAAAAGACAAGTAATGTAGAAAAAAAATTCAAATATTATCAAAAAGTTTCTAAAATTTGTTATATTAAAATGTTGAAAACCGTTCTTTTGCCAACAAAAAATATGCATTAACTTATTCTCAAACCCAGTTGGAGGTTTTCTGGCCACTGAGGCTACAAAAACCTTTAAAATTACAAAAATTTTCGAAAAACTTGAAAATTGCCAAAATTAGAATCATTTTCGTGTATATTTTTGCTGTACCGAAAGATATAGCTCATAAAATGGTCAGAAAAAGCAATTTTATCTTTATCAACTTTGACAGACGTGAAAGCAAAAATGATCAAACAAAAAACTGCAAAAATGACGAAAAAACGTGAAAAGTCGCACCATTTTGAGCTCAGAAATTCCTAAAAATGACGGTCTACTAGACGTTAAAAAGCTAGATGTTTTAGTACCATAATGTAACTGGCCCTGTCACAAATCATTGTATCAGTGCGTTTCTGAACTATTTGCTGCTGATTGAAGAGTAGCATACCTGGTTCATCACCACACTCAATTTGCTCTACGTAGAGTGCATCTGCATCAGGGTGTCTGGAAACCTCCCGGATGTAGCCTATTCTGAGATCCAATGCAGACACGTCATACTTCACTGGTTTCTCTTCAGCTGAAGAAGCAGTAAAAACTTCAGCATTTTTAACACTCATTGATGACTATTAGATCAAAATAATATATGAGAAATATTCATATGTCGTTCATAAACCAATGTCATTTATAAACCAATTTAATATATAGACAGCATCGGATAGTTGTCCATTGGAAAATTTCAGTACCTTAAGTTGAACGCAAATTACCAAATAATTTTTGCAAGGGCGGCTTTGCATCATCAAATTCTGCATCAAGAGTTATTCGGTAGTGTCCCTGCACAGTACACTTAGCACCAACAAAGGCTCTAAGAGCTCCTCGGGAGGAACTTAATACCCTCCGGTTTTACTTGTTTATCTCGTTTCTCTTTGAAAAAAGTTAAATCACAATAATATTATGGACACAAAATGTGATCTAATCTACCACCCCCCCCCCCCCCCCCCCGTGTTTTTATGACCCCCTATTTACAAAATATGTGTAAAGATTTATAAAGTTACTAGGTAAAAAAATAACACATGCCTATAGGGCCCATAGAAGTTTTATATCCACTAAGCTGGGGACCCAAACAGATCTGAAAAAGGACCAGACAGAATTCAAAATAAAGCGCGACTACAAAAATTGCTTCAAACTTCGTCCGAGAGCAAGTAAACAAACTAAATTTAACTAAATGGCAGTTTATGAGAACTTTTTGAAGAAAGGAAACAATAATTGAAAAAAAATTGTTGATATATTTTTCGTCTTTTTAATCAAAGCCCACAAAGATTTTAGCAGCAAGAAGAGAATACAACACTTGCAAAAATTTGCTGAAAATTATGAGCAACATAGGAGATTATGTCAAATTCAAAAACATCGTTTACCTTTGGGTTGGGTGGCACCTTTCAATTTCTCCTTTTTCGACTTTTTGGGCGACTGTTGATCACTTTGAGCACAGCCTTCAGATTGAGGTTTCTCTTCATTTTCAACTTGGCTCTTTTCACTTTTAGCACCCACATGTTTTGCTCCCGAAGCCGGAGTCTCCGTACTTCTAGCAGCATTGGTCAACAATGAAACAGATTTTCCGTTCGAAAGTAAAGCTGTTTCGTATTTCGCTTTCAGATTGTCAATATCTTTCTTCAATTGCCCGTTTTCCTGCACCAAAAGGGCAATTTGTGATTTCATCGTCTGTTCACGCAAAAGCGCAACTTTGGCGCGCAATTCTGTCACTCTTTGCTCAATTTCAGCGTTTGAAGTCATTTCGATTCTGCGTAATTTCGACCACAGGTTCCACGTTGAACAATGTCTTTTGGAGACAAGAAACGACACTTTGGAAACTTATGTCAGCTTAAAAGCTCAAACTCAAATCTGAAACCATTCGAACTGAGCTAAATGCGACCACATGTCAATTTATGAAGTCTATGGTTTTGATAGACTTCTAGAAAATTAATTGATTCATTTTGCGGTTTGCTGTCGTTTTGTATTGCAAACAACTTGAACAGATATTTAAATTAGAACTACCTAAAAGCATATTTTCAGATCACATCAGATGATACAGAAATTAATCTTGCATATACTGAAGTCATCGGAAGGGGGGATTACATATCAGGATAATCATATGTATAATTGATAGCACCTTTTGAAACTTATAGAGCCTCTGTTATAGAATTTATAGAACCAGTCCTTTACATCTTTAAATTATAGAACAAGCCACTAGATGAGAAAATGCCCCCTTTTTAATTAGATAGAGATGTAACGGGAGGATGACGAATCGAGTTCAATTGTAATGACATGGATGTTTGTCAAGTCTATCAAAGGCACTCTGAATTCAAACAATTATCTAAGACCCAGACCTCAAATAATATTTTTGCGCAATTCAGGCGTAACAAGTTCAATTAGTTATGTTTTCTACTTAAAGTGGAAATTTGTATTTTTTGTCGTTAGAAGGCTTCTACCTGGGGAGCGGCTCTCTCGAGACTATAGAAAAAGATATACGATGTACCTAATAATTAATTTCCAGAGCAATGAAAGTAACCGTAGAAGGATAACTATCAAAACCACCAAGAATCTATAGGAACTTTAAATCAAAATGTATTTGACGGTTATCTCCGGAACATCTGAGTAGGATGCAGAAAATTTTTGAAAGTATTCAAATACTATTGCAAACCAATTGAAAATAATTTGAAATAGTTAGAGAAATTCCGATACCACTAAGTCGGATTAATTTATTTTACCCACAAAGCTCGAAATATTTTGCACTTTTTCTATAACACTTTCCTTAGCAAGGCAAATCTAACTCACATCTCAACTTCCTTCATCAACCTATCATATAGTTAACAGACGAACCCCTGTTCTTCAGAATAGCGAATCTCTGAGCGTACTGCCTAAAGGCACTCAAATTTGATTTTTATCACGATTTTATCACTGTTAAGTAAAGTGTCGTTCCATTACGAACATTATCTTGAGTAAGCGTTTGCTGCAGTTGACTGGAGCTCCGTAGTCAACTCACTTTGATGGCTTCAAGTTTCAGCAAAACATGTTTTTATTCTTGTACCAGTATTTGATTGTTTTTCAGCATTGCTTCTTAATTAGACCATTTAACGTTGTCCCTTCAACCTGTATTTTAACGTGAAAACCTGTCCATTAAACCTGCACATAGGGTTGTATGACCTTAGAAAGCAGCAATGTCTTTTAGGTTTACTTTAAACAGCCTTTCAAAAAATTGAGAATGTCGCCATATCCTCAGGATTTTTTAGTAGTGTTTTAAACATCCTTAGCATTTCCCTAGTAAGATGCTGCCTGTTTGCATCATTTTGTTCTATAGTTATTCAATAAGCAATGCTCATGTTAAGTTTTATTTCTTAAGAGTACAGAAAGAAGTCTTCAGTTACTGTTTCTTTTTGTTTGATTAAAAAACAGTAATGAACAGCTTTGCGATACCGGAAAGAAAGCGACAGTTTTTGAGTTGCACACACAAACGTTTGGTTCACCATCTGTCACAATTTGAGCAAATCGGACTTAAGAAAGTACCAAATTTGAGGGGTGGCGAAAAACTCTCATACATTTAATTTTGTAAAATTTGGGACTCCGAAGCCGTACCAGATTGACGAATCAATATCCCATGTTCTCCGAACCTAATCGAGGTGTTTGTTTACATGTCATTTTATTGTTTGCTCAACGAATTATTTCTTAATTCCTATTAACTTTCATTCATCTACTGGCATAAATTAACCAATGGATTTCCATTTAAATGATTCTGTTCTCCCGCTTCATCGTAATAGAACAAATCCACAAGTCGTATTGGGCAGACAAAATACAACTTGAAACATGCCTTCGGTACTACCAACCAAATTTAAACCTTGTCAATAGAGACCTGATTTGAAGTCCTCTGCTCTAGGAACGCCTTTTGGATTATTCAGACGATTCTTATTAACACGAACATGTGAGACCGCTGGCCTTGAGCGTCTCATTAAAATTTCTTAGGATATTAAAGTGGCTCGAGTTTTATTCAAACGTGCTTTGGACAATTGAAATTAATGTAATGAGCAAGTTCTCTCCGTTTCACTAGGTACCTTGTTCATGCATCTGGTAAAACACTCAATAAAATTTGCATTCGTTTAATAGTCAATTGTATCTCACTATTAAAGAGGCCTTCAAATGAATCTTACTTCAAGAGAGCCCCTTCTTCAGATCCAACTTAATTTGTTCCCAGAAACGTCGATGGATACTATTGATCCTGATAACTGATCCTGATTCAATCAAAACGGAAAAGAAATCTTGTCGTTTCTTAGGTGAGGAAGGCCACGATCGCCACCTATTAAAATTCAGAGGCACTGGCCCTAAAAAGAATGACACGCTTGACGTCACAATTGTTTCTACTACCGACTTGGGAATGTTAGCCCGTGTACTTCGCAGTAATAATTATGTATTTTACTACACTGAAAAACGAAATCTAGCCCACTGGGATTGTTATACAGGAAACAAAAAGTGCCCTAACAGAGGCGGAATCTTGCTAAAGCCCAGTATAATTGGCGAAACAATGCAATGTTATATTGTTACCCGTGTTAAAACAAAAACATTAGTTGCTCCGTCCTAAGATTTAACTGAAGAGTCAGGATCAGCACACATATGACAATGGTTTAAATAGTACTAGTATAAAGTTTTATTCAGTATGTGCAAGCCCATTTTGCACCATTCTGATCTCATTTAGTGCCTCTTTCAGCTCTCGCCCTCCGAAATATCACTACCGAGTTTTCTTTTCAGAATGGGACTGCTTTTGTTATGCTGCAAGAGACTTCATGCCCGTGCTTCGTTTCCTTTTGTTTTGCTAATGTTTAGTTGACTTTGTTCTCTTGGTGCTCGACCTGTGGCGTTCTCCGGCGACTGGCGAAATCTTATTAAGGCCCTCTCAGATCGTTTCTAATTGCCTTCGGGGCTCTGTCCATGTTATGATAATTCAGTGTTATCAGAGGCAAAGCGAAGGGGGCAAAAAGGCAGAGAAGTAAGCCACAACGTTAGTATTTTATCACAAAACTTTAAGTTGGTCCGCATTCGAGCTGAATTTTGGAAGAGTAATAGTTGAGACTTTTTCCAGTAATGAAAAATGTCAAATATTGTCTTGTTTTGAAAAACTGAGAAAATAGTTTCCTTAGAAATCTTTGCTGACGCCCCTTTTTTTGTCAATTAATCAACCAATCAATCTTTACCCACACAAATTCGACTTCAAAGAACTTAAAAGATAGTAAACCATTTTTCGAAAAGATATATTTTCCATTTTCTGACATTTTATTAGACCCCAACGACATTTTATTCGATCAAACTTTTATATAATAGATTATTGATAATTGTCAAATTCAAATCTGAAGCATCTGCAACTGGGTTCAGTGCTTCGATTTAACCTTTTTAAGCTCCATGGTTTTGACTTAGTCAGAACTAATCACGTCACTTTCCCATTGAATATCCCTAATTACTTCAACAAATTGCCTAAAAAATGAAACTTTGTCAACAGCAGACCGCACAGCAGACCATACAAAAGATCAAAAGCTTTGTAAAAATTGATCAAAAAATGACACATACAATTCGGATAACCATAAGAATAATCGAAAGCAAACAATAACACAATGTTTTCGTTATAGATTCGTCCTGTAAGCGAACCATCACTCTCAACGTTATCGTGTTTTCTCATCCCTATCAACCCACTATAAATTGTTTTTTTAACTTATTTAACACTGCAATATTTTATTTAACAACGCAATAATTTAACCTCTACATTCTTTCACCCCGATTTTAACATTCATATATAAGAAGATAAATAAGATTAATTGAAATCTAATGAGTCCCATTAATAGAAATGAATCATTTTCACACCTGTCATTTCAACCGGATTTCAATTTAAATTATTGGCTCATAATTGTCAAAGAACAAACCTAAGGACTCGATTACTAAGTGTCAAATTATAACCATTAGCCGATTACTTATTTCATCTGGCCCCAATTAAAATTAATTGAGAATAGAATCGAACTCTAACATTTTCTGTTTCAGTGCATCTTGACAACAGCATAGCAACCAATTTTGAATATCCCATCTCTTTTTCAAAAACAAAAATATTGACAGTAGATGAGTGTTATAAAAAACGAGTACATAAGTATTCCATTGCCTGGAAATGCCCTGAATATCAAAATTTTAGATGCAACGTTTCTGCATTTACACCCTATGGCCAACTAATTCTCTTAAACGGTGAGCACAGTCACCGTGTTTTCATTGGGACGCGGGCCACTGTAAACATTTTAAAAGTGATCAAAGATTTGAGTACTTATTGTCCTGAGCAGCCGTAGCCTCCGCAAAACTACCAAAAACAGAAGTTCTCTCGACCCGATATGCGTTGTGTCTGAACCCAATTTAATACAAAATCTCAGCTTTTAAGAAGTAATATACAGACTTTCGTGAACAAAACCGCGGACCGGCAATTTAAAAATCCATTTTTGGCAAAGCGTTTGAACAGTTTGACAGAGTAAAACAAGACAAGGAGCGCAAGTTAATTTCTGGGTTATTCGTAAAAGCTATCAGTTCGCAAGGTTCTAAAATTTGGCTAGCGGACGGAACTTTCAATTTATCACCTAAACAATTTTATCACATTTAGACCCTTGATGTAAAAAAATGACGGAATTGCTAAGGCTTGATTGTATGCTAAATTTCCACACGAAAAAGAAAAACATACAACCGATTACTCGATGCTTTGGAAATTATTGCTCCAAACTCCGAGCTCGATAAGTTTTTGCTTGATTTTTAACTTGCCCCTATATATATATATATATATATGCCTTCCCAAAACACCATCCAGATTCAAAGTTATTGGACTGCTATTTCAACTGAACCAAAACTTTTTAAGGAAAATTGGATAACTTGGTTTGAAAAAGCTGGTATCAGAAAATCATTAACTGGCCGTAGCTCTTAAAACGATCCCTGATGTCATTTTCGAAAAAAAAGTAAGTGAAAAAATTCTTTGAGTTTATTATCGAGGAAACAACTAATGTGGCAGATCAAAAGCATTTAGATAGCTTTGTCATTGACAAACCGAAAATCGTTCTTTATATTTTACTCGTTTTATACTCAATGTTCCCTTTTGAATCGTCCTTATAAATTCCTGCAAAAAATCTGGAATCAAACAGGACATTACAAGAACAACTATTGCTTTCGAGGGTTGGCAATATGGAATACAACCCTTTCTCAGGGGATACCATGCCAGAATTTGGAAACTTTCGGCTAATTTGCAAAAAGAGGTTGCCGTGCAAAAATTAAATTTTGAATGCCTTTACCTGACCTGACAAAAACATCCCCAGAATAAAAACTATGACAGCTTGTAAAGAATGGTTCAGAACTAGAGGAAGATTAACAGAGACGAGATTGAACAAAATTTTAATTGCTTAGCAGAATCCACTTTTCTGGCTCTCTTTCAGAAAACGCATGATCAAAAACTCCATTCTATATTTCATGTTCCTAACTTCCTTCTTAGCCTTGAATTTCTTTCAGCGAGTTGACTTGAACAATTATTGACTTTTGGGTCCTGTTCCACCGACACTTCACCGGTTAAACAAAATCTAAAATCAACATGACTCCTCTTCGAGTCCTATTAAACATGTATGTTGTCCTCTTAAATTTTTAACAAGTAGCGCAAATCTATATCTTTCTGAGAACATCAGATGAAATTTCCTTCAAAACATAACGATTAGAGCACATGAATAAATTAATTAAACAATTTAGTCGAATTTCATTAAAATTCAATTTTCGCGGCAAAACTTTAGCGATAAAATCGATTTTCTTCGGTGAGTATTTGAGGTCTGGGAGTTTTCACAATTAGTAAGAGGTCAATTCTATTAAGCTATAATTATAAAGAGAGTAAGTAAAACCAATTCTTTCAAAAGATTCCAGATCTTTGTGACTGATTGATGAACAGAAAAATAAATATCACTTATTTGCTTCTAATTTGAACTAACTACTTAAATTTTCCAATTTACAGATTATCACGATGGGTGGTATAACCTACAACGACAATTTGAAAGGAAGAGTTTATGAATCTCAAGACTTAATATTGACACATTTGATTGCAACCGCTAATCGATATAAACGGTAGTATTTTATATACAAGCCCTGTCAAAACTACTATGCTAAACGTCCGTAAAACAAGGGACACATTTAACGAACAATGTAAAGCTGACAGCCCTTTAGAAAACGTTTTTTTTTGTTTCAGAAATTAGGTTAAAAATAGGCGGTTGCAATATCTGCTCAAAAAATAATCCCTGGTGTATATATATAACTCCTAAGTGTCAATACATCGATCTGGTTGTAAATAACATTTTCAGGAATATTATGTTAACGTCTACAGAAAAAATCACATTTAATTCAAATCTGGATGATCTTCATTCAAGTGAACTTGCAACCCATCACAATCCGGGAATTCGACCCTTTCCTCAACGCATAATGGACAAGGGAACCTCTCCTGCCTTTTCTGATTCGGTTGTTGTCTCTGTTCGGTCTTCTTTCCACCACCTCCACCCACAAACATTCCATACGCCTGTTCCAAGAATCCACTCGCTCCACCTCGACTGTTCCGATTCGCAGGTGTGGGTTGACCCCCGACAGCTCCTCTTGCCGAGGCACCGCTTTGCTCTAAAACTGTGCTTCTATTCATGTAGTTATCATCCAAACTTTCGTAAAAATGATCCTGTAAAGTTCCGTAACTGCCAGAGTTACTCAAATCACCTCGACGCAATTGATTCTGACTTCCATAAATTCTCGGATCCTGGCTCTCTATTGAGTAGTTTCGTCCATTGTTACTAGAGCGACTAACACTTCGGTCTCGCCCCAAACTTCGGTCTCGACCCTGATTTCGATCGCGGTAACTGCCGCCACCACTACGGTCTCGTTGAAAATCGCGGGCGTTGCCTGATCGTTCCCGGCTGACTGGCCGAGCACCCTGACGTCCTGAATTCCCGTATCCATTCACACTTTTATTAGCGTTGTTGTTTTGAGGTCGGTTGTTCCTCTGCAACGCCCAGTGATCGTCTTCTTGCTTCAGCCTTCCTAGCTTTGTGATCTCAGCTCGTAAATCAGCCTCCTTTTCTGACCATTTTACTTTCTCCTGGTCATATTCGTCTTTGATCCGATTTGCTCTGTCTCGCTCGTCTTTGAAGTCTTCTTCACGAACTGCGACCTGAACAAATTAAAGTCATTTCACAAAATAAGCATATATGACTAGCGTCGTACGAATTGCTCTCAGCAGCTGATAAAGCCAGGGGCTGTAGCCTGGATAAATTTTCTATGGGTGCAAAAATCTCTTTTATATATAATGTGTCCCATAAACTTGAAGAAGCCAACGTTCGAAAACCTCAAAATTGTACAATTGAGCATCAATGTGGTCATTTGAATGTCAACGCTTTATCCATTAGGCTTCTATTTGTCAATTTGTTCTACATCTTTTAATTGAAACACGCATGTGCAAGTTTTAGAATGCCAGATTTTATCAGTGCCAGATTTTAGAATGCCAGATCTTGCTTCACAGTGCCAGATCTTAAAGTACTCAAACATGTAAAAACGTGTTTTTCATTTGAAATTGAACGTACAATTGTTAAGCCCCACAAAGTTTCATATAATTCAGGATTCGATTCTTTTTTCACTTCATTCCATCTTTTGCAGATGTTTTGCAACCATTGAGGTTTTTCACAAGTCGTTTTTGCCAGTGTTGTATCCTCGTTTGTCATTCCTTTTTGAAGAGAATAAACTCATTTCTTTTATTTGAAAAAAGAAACAAAGACAATTTGATAAAAGAACACCTATGATTCCGAAGTCCAAAATGGTTTTAAAGAGATTCATCAGGAAAAGGGCTGATAGTCTGCAAAAGTGATTTTTCTGTAAAAAAAAATAGGATGTATTCGGTCCCCCAAATCACCTGGGACATAACCTCCAAAATAATGTTTAGCGTAGTGGCACCAGAGTGCAATTATAGTATGTGGGTGTAATTATAAGCACTAATTGGATGGAGGTAAAGACCTTGAAAGTTATATTCTTTTCGCAATCAAAAACTGTAATCAGTTTTGCAAAAAAATGTTTTTGATCGAACTTGCACAACGCGTGTTTCGAAATGCTTACATGACTCTGCTTAAGTCACCTCGAAACTCTGCAAACATCTCGAACCGCTTCGCTGTTCTCAATTAAAGCCAACTTTCTCAGCGACTTCATCAGAGTTACGTAACCTATATCTAAATTTGGACCTTTGAACACTGTGCTGTGGCTGTCGCAGTTTTACGCGACTCTGATAAGTCACTGAGAACGTCTGGCATTAAACGAAAACCACGCAGCGGTGCGAGATCTTTGCCAGAGTTTCGAAGCGACTTTAGCAGAGTCGCGCAACCATTTCGAAACACGCGTTGTGCAAGTTTAGTCGAAAACATTCCAGTTTCAAAAAAAGGGACAATTTTTGATTGCAAAAAGAATATAATTTCAAAGATCTACACCCCCATCCAATGAGTGCCCACAGTTACACCCACACACAACAATTGCACTATCATTGCAGCACGCTTAACACCATTTTCGATGTTAGGTCTAAGCTGATTTGGGACAACCGAATATATCCCATCTTTTGCATTAAAAACAGGAAAATCACTTTTGCAGATTATCAACCATTTTTCCATTTTCCTGAGGAAACTAATTGGAACCATTTTTAAATTTTGAACCATTATGAATACAACACGAGAAAACAACAACGGAAAAAACTACAAGTAAAAAATTTAATGGCTGGAAAACCTAGAGATGGCTTGAAGCAATTCAACAACAGATTATGAAACGTCGCAAATTTATATCCCTAATATGTGCTCATAGTTGGTCTGTATTTAACAAATGTACACATTCTTGTCTGACGCAGTAAAGATCTGGCATTCCAAAACTAGCGCGTGTATTCTTTTCAAGAGACCTTCCCTTATTTCAACTTTATGGGACACGCTATAGCAATTTTATTACTGAGTGAGATTAATGAAATAAGCAATTGAGAGAAAAATGAAGAACACAAGTATGAAAAAAATCACTTAAGGAGTCCAAGAATGTTTTGGAACTAAAGCGAAAAAACGTCAAACAACAATTCTGCATTAAAAAAAGACACAATGGCAATACTGAATCTAACTGATTTACGAAAGAAGAGTATTTGAAAGTACTTATATAATGAAGTGGTCCGAGATTTTAGATCAGATCATTGGACATCAGAATGAGCTAAAAAGTTTCATCACTTCAAAAATTCTCTGACAAAGATTTACTTTATAGCATGAATGCAAAGAAGCATATAGCTCTCTTAAAGAAACTTTTCGCATTGGTTCAATTTTCAAAATTCGGTATTAACATAAAATTAAAATTCCATACTCCAATGAGTGCCTATAGTTACACTCACACACAACAATTGCACTATCATGACAGCACGCTTAACACCATTTTGGATGTTAGGTCTAAGCTGATTTGGGACAACCGAATATATCCCATCTTTTGCATTAAAAACAGGAAAATCACTTTTGCAGATTATCAACCATCTTTCCATTTTCCTGATGAAACTCTTTGGAAACATTTTTAAATTTTGAATCATTATAAATACAACACAAGAAAACAGCAACGGAAAAAACTACAAGTAAAAAATTTAATGGCTGGAAAAACTCGAGAGGATGGCTTGAAGCGATTCAACAACAGAATATGAAACGTTGCAAATGTATATCCTGAATATGTGCTCATAGTTGGTCTGTATTTAACAAATGTACACACTCTTGTCTGACGCAGTAAAGATCTAGCATTCCAATACTATAACGTGTATTCTTTTCAAGAGACCTTCCCTTATTTCAACTTTATGGGACACGCTATAGCAATTTTATTACTGAGTGAGATTAATGATATGTGCAATTGAGAGAAAAATGAAGAACACAAGTATGAAAAAATCACTTAAGGATTTCAGGAATGTTTTGAAACTAAAGCGCAAAAAGGTCAAACAACAATTTTGCATTAAAAAAACATCAGCAATACTGAATCTAACTTATTTACGAAAGAAGAGTATTTGAAAGTACTTAAATAATGAAGTGGCCTGAGATTTTAGATCAGATCATTGGATATCAGAATGAGCTAAAAAGTTTCATCACTTCAAAAATTCTCTGACAAGGGTTTACTTTATAGCATGAATGCAAAGAAGCATGTAGCTCTCTTAAAGAAACTGTTTCGCATTGGCTCAATTTTTAAAATTCGGTATTAACATAAAGTTAAAATTCCATACTCTAAACTAATGATGATGATAACAATGAAATACTCTCTAGTGACAAACTCGATTTACAAAGAAAGAGGCAAAGGTGGAGGGGTAGCTTTTATCATTACTGACTCAATTATGTTTCAAGAACTTTAGACTTCTGAAAAACACCTAGGAGTTCATGCCCAAAAATAGATCGAGTTTGTAAAAAAAACTTACAGAGGCAACTGCTCTAAACTCTGGAGCAAAGTAAAAGGACTTTCGTCAAGTAACGCTAACAGCTCCTGCAAACAGAACAAAACACTCTGACACCAAGAATACTCCTTACCAAGATCCAAGAAAATGCGCCAACAAGTTCAACCATAAACACAATACAAGACGAAATGAAAAAAAAACAAAAAACACTAAGAATAATAAGGAAAAAAAACTAATCCCTGATCCCAGATAGAATAACTCGAATCCACCGGGGACCGCATTTCATTCACTATGGCGTAGATACAGAAAGGTCGCCGCACCACAGGAAAGTTGTGGATAGGCCGTCACACTACTATTAATATATCTATCTATATTATGATACAAATGCAACTAGGGTACCAGTTAAAAAAGGCAATAAGCGCCGGTATCCCGTCCAAATTACATGCGAATTGCAGCTCTGTGCGACAGGTACAACAAATATAACCGACTAACGTCGGTCGAAGTGCTCTCAAACGAAAGGCGAGCGGTTGGCTTCGTCAATAGCTATAGTGAGGCTACCATTAGCATAATTGAAGGGGCGTGAGGTGAGCGCAGTGGGGGGCAACTGGGGTGGCGGCAACAGCGGTGCGGTGGGGGGCAGTGGGTGGCAACGGTGGGAGGGCGGTCTTTTGGCTGCACGGGGCATTTACGGCCTAAACGATGTGCAGGAGGTCTGATGGTATAAGTCTTCAAAACAGCTTCTGTGAAACGCGTACTGGTAGACTAGTGAGCTGAAAGGCTCTAAGAGCACTTAACACCCGCTGGGTGCTACCTGTTTATCCCGTTTTTGAGGACGAAAAGTCAGACCAAAATCCGGTCAAGCAAAAAATCGCATAAACAAGATCGACACGACTAATGTAATTACTACAAACTTAGTTTGAGAGCAATTAACAATAACATATACAAATCTACAAATTTTCCTTACAAGTGAAAAATAGTAGCACGGCATAGAAAAAAGCATAGAACTGGAAGAGCCATTGGACGTTGGCTGTCACCTAAGAGTTTCTGGTTAAAAGAAAAACCACACATATGCACCCTACTAAAAACACACGCGCTACCGGATTATAAATTCTGAATGAGAAAAATATAAATCAGGCAAAGTTAAGAATTGAAGAATGGAAAGTCAAACAAGGAGGCGGAAATCAATCAAGGAAGAAAAATCACAAAAAACTAACAAACAAACAATTGCTACATAACTCGTTTGAGAGCAATTAAAAACGTAGAAAAAACACCTCTAGTTGTAGCTGTCTCAGAGAGCTGCAATTCGCTGTTTTTTTGGCGGGATATCGGCGCTTATTTTTGTTTTTAACAGGTTCCTGAGTTGCATTTAAATACTACCAAAATTAGATATATCAGTAGTCTGACAGCCTATCCGTAACTTGCTTGTGGAGAGGCAACCTTTCTGCATCTACACCATGGCGGGTGACATGCAGTCACCGGGTAGCGGGGACCAGCAGGGGCATCTTCAACATCGGGAGAAAGAGCCAAGCAGGGCGGATTTTTCTGTGCAGTGTGTTCGTGTTGGACTGATGGCATTAGGACTAGACAATTAGCTACCTCTACTGGTCTTTCACACAGGTCCGTTGTGTCCTTTCTGTAGTTGCAAAAATGATTCACCTCATGCCGTGCTACTTCATATTTGCGACAGCAGTTATCAACATTGCTCAAATCCTACTCAAGTAAGAGAGCAGCAGGGGGCAGTATCCAGTTCCCAGTTGTGCCAATCCGATACGTGCAACTCGTGGCAGCAGAGTTTGTAATTTGTCCACTATCTTTGGTGGAGCTGCGCCTAGAGGCGTGATGTATAGGTTCAGCTGAGTATGTACCCTGTGTCGGTAAATGCTTATTTTGTACTCTTTGCTATGTTCTTTATTATTGTTGGTGTGGTTTCATGCAGTCCCTTTAAGTATCATTGTGTCAGTCTCGTGAGAAGAAAATTGATTGGAGAGCTTGCTTTGTGATCATTACCGTGGTTCTGATAACTGCGGTCATGAATTAGAGCGCTAAAACTCCTGAACAAACAAGCAGCAATTCACCCTGATTGTAAGTCATTCATATCATATTTTTACACAGCGACTATTGTTCGAAGAGAAATGTTTTGCTGTACTAGTAGTTGATTCGTTTGTATTACCATTTACCGACTCCTGCCGCAGTCACTGAGTGTCTTTTCTGCCATCCCAGTCGCTACCATCAATCTTGATGATTTCGTTTTGCTTTTGTAGTTTCCTCTTGGCGCTCTTTATATTTCTGGAAAATTATGCATACTATCAAAGATGACAAGTACCTTAACTTTCGACTCCACTGGTATTTGCGAACTGTTCATAGTGAGGTGTGGGTACCAATTTGCCTCCTTGCTCCCAGTTGTGGACAGTGGCACTTGATTTTTTAGCTGATATCTTGATTCTAGCGATTCCTGTAAAATCATTAGCTAGGGAATTATAAAGTCACGTAAAATTTCGAATTGTAAGTGATAATGCTGCAGTTATATCGTCAGCATAAGACGTGATAGTTATATCCTTCGAGGGTATACGCAGCTTGCTCATGTAGATGTTGAACAGCACTGGCGAGAGTATACCACCTAGGAGGACACGCTGACTTTTCTCCTCTTATATTCTTTTTATTGTTATATTCTACATAACAACGCTTTCCCTGTAAGCATGAGGCGACCCATCTTTTCCTACTATTCGGTAAAGACGCCTCAAGTATGTTTGTTAGTACTAGGTATGCTTGTGCTATTATGATCAGAAGTGTTGAAAGCGCCGGTAAAATCTAAGGCTACTAGTAGAGTACGGTTGCAAACTTTCTTCTGATTAAGGCCTGATGTTCTTTTAGCAGATGCTTTCTTCTGATTTTCTTTTAGTGGATTTTCTGTATTATCATATAGTAAAGTTTTCTTTTAGATTTCAAAGGGGAGAGAAGTTCAATTGGCCTGAAGATTTTTGATTCGTCTATGGTTTTCCCAGCTTATGTAGATGTATATCGCAGACAACTTTCCACATGTTTGTAAATTTCGAACTGTTTTTAGAAATGTTTATGGTGTCAGTGAGGTATCCGGTGTAGGTGGATTGGCGCTATTCGATCTGAGCCCACTGCCTTACTTTTCTCTGTCTCTTACAGCTTTCACCGTGTTACACTTAGACATTCTGCCTTCCATATCCAGTTTTCTTATTTTCTTAGTGTAATTTTCTGTTTTTCAGTTTTCTTGGGGTGTGGATTCTACCTTTGGTTAAACTTGCATTTTCTTTTGAATCATTTTAAGGAGTAATCTTCTTTCCGTTAAAGCATATGGCTCTGTTTGCAGATGGTTTAGTGTTACTTGATGCAAGTTTTTTTTTACTGTGCTCCTGAGTTTAGAGCAATTACCTCTGCTAGTAAGCGTTTGTCCAAATTCACTCCAGTTTTTGCGCTTTTGACTTTGAACAAGTTTTTTTATTTCATGATTTCTTGAGTTTCTTTGGGGTCCCCGGATATTTTTATGAATTTCATTTTTTTCAGAAAGCTTTGAGTTTCATCGTTTTACTGCTTCGCTGGTTTCTTCCTTGTGGAAAACATTAAACTAGCAAAAATACTCTCTGCGAGTTACGTGTTCGAGAGACCAAGTGCACTGAACTTTGTTTAAAAGCAGTTGCCTGAGATTAGTATCCAGTTGACATTGCACGGATTAAAATCAAACTCGGAAGGGTAATCAGAATGAAAACAGTCAACATGCCGTGACAAAAAACTAAGCCCATCGAGCAAACATGATGTTAGCGAAAAATACCAACAAAACTAATAATTGCAGCAATTCTTTTAATAGACGTCAACAAAGATAATTAATTGACTTCATTATTGGTTGCAGTCACCTTTTGAACCAGCTATCATATTTTCACACAAAATAGATACCTGTGCTTTAAGGACATCTTTTTCATCGTTTAAGTCTCTCACTGATTTCTTGCAATCAGCAATTTCCTTCTCCTTTTGAGTCACCAGAGCTCTGAAGTTTTCACTCAGCTTTTCTTTCTCCAAAAGACTTTGATACACCGTTTCTGCTTTCTGCTTCACATCAACAAGCTCGTTCTTCACTGCCTCGTTTTCCATCCGGAGGCTAGCATTTTCGGCACTAGCAGCACCGTTACCGTTCAAACTGCGCAAATGATCCTGCATTTTCTGAATATATTCGCCATATTTCTGCAACTGTTCGTCTTTTTCTTTGATAGCTTCCGTGGCTCTCTTTAAATATAATAGCACGTCCTCATATGGCGGGTTCTGTTTAGCCAACTGATCGAGTTTCGGCAAAGCCTCGTTGAAACTTAATTTAAGCTCTGCGATTTCTCGTTCTCGCGCCTCCAACTGCACTTTGCAACGTTTCAGCTCCGTTTCCAGTCTTAAATCACTCGTTCTGTCCTCTTGCTGCTTCTGCATGGTTTCAATGATTGACCTTAAATTACCCTGGGTTTGTTCAAGGTCCTTGACGTGCTTGCGTTGATTCTTCAGTTCTGTTTCCGATTCCTTTAACTTCTGCTTAGCATCCCGCATTTCTGTGTTAACTTCGACAATTTCAGCCGTTCTTTGTTCGAGTTCTTGGCGACATTTTTCAGAGCCATTTTTCAAAGACTTCAATTCGTCGTTCCTCAACGCAAGCTGGAGGTTGAGGTCATCAACTTGTTTTTCTAATAGGCCTCCATTTTGCCTAGAACTCTCAACTTCTTGTTGCAAAATTTTGTTTTCCTCTAAGAGCTGATCAAGTAGTTTTTGGCTTTGATCTTTGTTGCTTGATTCATTACGTTGCAAGTTCTCATACTCAAGTTTTAACCGTTCAAAGTTAGCTTCAACTGACTGAAGCTTAGATTTGAGGTGGGAATTTTCTTGCTCCACTTTCTTCTTTTGATTTTCTTGAGATCGAATTAGGTTCTGGTATTGTTGTTCATTATCCGTTAAAGCTTTCTTTAACTCTTTGTTCTCATTCTGAAAAGCTCTGAGTTCCTCCAAATGTGGTGTCCCGGTATCTCTCATCATTGCCACTTGGATCTCAAGTTTCTCCTGCAACTTCTGAAACAAAACAGCTAACAAGTCAGTCTACTTACATATTCAGTCCAATCTTATCTTTTACCTATACATGCTGCGTACCGTTTCGGAAAACCTACTTAATTTTAGATAAGAAATAAAACCCCACTTGGCTTTTAACGAGGTGCGCATTTAGTCTTAGCGGCCCGTGCGACTTGATATGAAACTATCACACCAAACAAAATAATCGCGACCAATCGTGCAATAAAAAAACCAATCAAAATCCAATGGAATGCTAGGTCCATAACAAAAACCGATTCTAATCGTTTTCAGGTAAATAAAGCCTCGATAACAGCTTTGGTTAATCGCGTACTTAGAGACTAGTAAGGCTCAAGAGAGCTCCTCGGCCACTTATGGCCCCCCGAGCACTACCTGTTATCCTGTTTTTGAGGACGAAAAATCAATGGGTCAGACGAAAAATCGGTCAAGCAAAAAAGACCAAAGGACAAATATAGCTGCTACAAACTTCGTTTGAGAGCAATTAAAAACAAACCCAGCGGATTGCCGAAAAATAGCCGCCATTGATTCCCATAACCACGATTGGGATTGAAAGAATAGAAGAAAATAAAGACAATTGATTTTTGTGCTAAAATTATTAAAGTGCGAAGTATTTTATGTCATTTCGTAGTTGAAAATAATCCGGTTTCTAGTGCGGGGATACAGGGGCGGGCTAGTGTCAAAACCAACGAGCATTACAGATGGTAACTAAGACTTATAAAAACAAAGTATAAGTAACGGGAATCTATAATTGAGTTTTATGGGTTTATCTCGTTTGTATTTCTGATTTCGTTTTTGTTACTGACTCTGCTCATTTTGAATTGCTTTGCTGAGCAGCTGCTGTCTAAAAACAGAACAAGATAAGAGTGAAACCAGCCTGGAGAAGTGAAAAAGGCTTTACGCACAAAGTCGAAAAAGCGGCGATATTAGGTAAAGCAAAATAAACTTTTGTTCGACGAAGTAAAAAAAGACATAGCAGGACAAGAACAAAACAAGCAAGACTAAAAAATCAGATCCATTTTTTAAAGACATGGTCAAAATCAAAAAACGACTTCTAGGAACTCATAACACAAATAAAATTCCCAGGTTTCTTATTATCAACCGATGAAACCTGTCATCAATGTGATTAAGTGATAAAACAGCATTAAGTTCAATAAATCTTGCAAAAACTCTAAATATTCGCTAATAGTTTTTTTTAAAAAAACGGGCAGCTTATAAGTCAAAGAAAGCAATAGCTATGAATATAAAATATTTTCAACAAGAAGAAAAGATTTTTAAAAGGAATAAAAACGGTTAATAATGAGACAAAGATATTAGATAACACAGTTAACAACAAAAACTCGCAAGACTCAAAAATTCTATTACATTTCTTGAAAACAATTGATGTCAAAGTCATAGAAGGCATCGGCTTTGAACAGAAACGATTCAATCAACTAAAAAATAACCCGTATTAGTAACCTATGAGGCCGGTTATTAATGAGAATAAACAAGAAAACAAAAGTCGAGTACAAAAACTCGAGAATAACTTGAGAAAAATAGGTGTCAACGTCATGAAAACTTATAAGCTAATAACTCGGACCATCGATTAAGATGCTGTGCCCCTCATCATCAACCAAAGAGACCTGTCATTGATGATAAGACAACAGAAAATATGTTGAAAATGGGCAAAATCAAATATTCTTTAATGTTTTCTGACAGTGTTCAGGTTATAAAAAGTTTCAGCTGCCCCTTGAGAATCAGAACACATACCTATCATACTAAAACCACTCAAGGAAAATAAACTGAAAACAAGTCAAATTGACGCAAGTGAAAAACTTCAAAAACTAAAAATTTGTTCAAAATCAATCAATTTCTGACTCCACTTTAATGGTAGTTTTTTTTTAAAAAAATCACTGCTTAACCTTCTCTAATTTTTGCTCCCTTTAGTACTTCAGCGTGACTAAAAATAACCACTCTAATTTGACTCTCACTGACGTGAAAAAGCGTGAACAGATATTTAAGACAGCACACCAATACAATCCAAATTCTTTGGATTGTAAAAAATTGGAGCCCTATAATAGCCGGCTGAGAATATGAGGGCGGCCATAAAACATAACCGACTAATATAATGGCGGGGCTTCAAATGACGTCACTAATGATTATTATATACCACTAATGAAATTTAGAATGAAAAAACCACACCAATTTAGGCGCACGTTTCTTATGACTCTCAGTAGTGAACTGCAGCCACTTGAGTTCAGCTGCTTACACTTGTCAATCAGAGAAATTTAGAACACGCAAAACGGAAAAGTCAAGAGCGCAAGAGTCACTCGAAAAGTCAAAACCGTTAAGCGAGAATTTTGCAATAAAAAAGACTGGTTTACAGTAATTGCTTCAAACTTCGTACAAGAGAAATTAATAATTCAACGTTTTTTTTTTGAAAATTATACGTTGCACCCGTAGTGTATATTACTTTCTACTTCCTTCACACAAGTCAATATAAGCCCAAAGATTGATCACCAACCTGAATCTCTTTGTTTTTCATTTCGACTTCATTCAGGTTGTGCTTGATGAATGAGTCTTCGCAGGTCTGACCACCGAAATCAGTCACAGCAGCATTAACCACGCGAACATTCTTTGATCTAGCGGCAGGAATTGGAATCGGAGGTTGCATTTCAGCGCCAAGATCAACAAAATTGGCATTTGACTGTTGTTCCGGTTTCTGCTGAGTTATCTGAAGTAGAATGTCTTTCTGTTTGGCAGCTGCAGGCTCAGTTGTCTGCAGCTGCGCTCGCATCCTATCAGCCAACGCTAACACTTCAGCCGTAGAGGGTCCCCCACTTTGTAAGTTTGTGCTGGAATCTATAGAGGTGTTTTTACTTGAGTCACCTGTAATCCAGGAAGCAAACTTGTCGATTTCATTTTGTTCCATTATAACTTCAAAATCATCAACTGAGTCAGGCGTACTTTGCCGACTAAAGTTTCCACCTTTCTGAGTTTTCAGGTATTTTTCTCTCTCATTGGGACTCAACTCGTCTGTTGTGATAACACTTCCATCTCGAGTCCCATAAATTGGCTCCTCCACGCTGGGACCCTGTGACAATTGGGAACTAGTGGTTGACTGATTAGAGACCCCGAAACGTCCCATATTGTAGCGATCAGTATGTAGATGGTAGCCCGATGCACCTTGACTGGCCATGCTCCTCTGGAATTTTATATCAAATAATTAACATGCAAACTGAAATGAATGACTGTGTTGCAATATGTTATGTTTAATTTGAACAAACTCAGCTCTGACGTCAGAGTTATTCTAGTTGTTGAATATAACTTCTGTTAATAGTAAAGCCTCAACATTCTATTCAAACCACACAATGACGATTCGCATAACAAGTTCTTAGATAATTACCAGAAGTTTTTCTCAGAAATAAGATTTAAAACAGACAAGGAAGGAGATCAAAGGCCAGTTTATTTACAGCTATGCTTGCAAACGGGGCTGTGTCTTAGCCGATGCATTACATGAACTAAACGTCAATTCAGCAACAAATTTCGGGTCTTTACCATTGCCCTCCCAAATTAGTGGTCATAACCTATAGCCCCCAATCACAGTAATTATACTATAATGGGGAGGGGGTGATATTTCGGGGGCGGGGGCTATACTGGGAAACACTTCGATGACATCATAGCCATTGTACTGAAGCAGGATCAGCTGTACAACGTAGGAGACAAGATCGAAAATTAGCTAAACTCAAACAAAATGATGCCAAACATCAAGAAGTCAACATTTCTCAGTCTGAGGCAATCTGCAAGCTACTTTGATGAATAAATCACAGTTATGAGTCAACGCAACTTAGGATTGATAGTGAACGGTAACCTCTCCTGATATGAAAACTGCACTCGCCGGGCAAGCAAAGCGATGAGTTCCCTGTTTCAGATCAAGCGAAGTCTCACAGAATTGATCAATCTACACAAAACAACGCTTATACCAGCTACGTAAGGACCATTGCAACCTACGCCTCATAGACATGGCTGCCAAACAAAGCAAACTCTGGGCAACTAGAAAGAGTCCAAAAGCTGGCCACTCGGTGGATTCTCGGGCCCGGCGAAGGCTGCTACGAAGGCAAAAGCTGATCGCTTCAATATGGGACGTTTCGGGGTCCAACTCCTCCTACCGCTCATTCTCTACAATGAAATGCACGATGTTCTAACGTTGCTAGCCCTGCTCATCGTTAAACATAACATCAAGAAAGCCCTACAAAACGCTTATGACGTTACAAGAGAGTTCCAAAGAGGTGAGTTCCCAATAGCCAAAACTTTGCTGCAAAAGCCTGCTTATTTCTTCGCACGAACAAAGAGACACTACAACAGCCTTATTCGCTCCCGTTCGATTTCACGAAAACCCCGACAAATACAGACGAGGAAACTGCCAATCTTTTTATGTGATCACGCCTTTATTCAAGTGACCACGCGCCTTAACGCCTTCAGATAAATTTGTATCTGAAGGCGTTAAGGAAGTTTATACAGAGAATCCATGTGCGCTCGAAAAACGGAGCTTTACCAGGAGTGCGCCAGATCAGGTCATTTTAAACCAAATTCGCATCAATGGTATTCCTGAAGCCAAAGCCAATTCAACTGAAGAACTGCTCAACGCGGAGCACAATCAAGTTGATAATTTAATTCATTTCCTTGGTGAACAAACAAATGTGCAGAACATCAGGAGGTTAGGGAAGCAGAATCCAAATCGGAAGCAGCCAAGAACCATGTTGGTAACTGTAAGCAGTCCGTGGGAAGTGAGAAACCTTCTCGCAAAAGGACGGAAGCTGGTCGATTATGACTTTCCTGTCTTCCTGTCAAGAGCTCAAGAAGAAATTCAAGTCGAGAAATCAATGCTACTCAAAAGGCGTGCCCTAATAGCCTGTGGAGCTCCGAAACTAGACATCCGTATTAAAAATCAACAGCTATACTTTAAGGGTCAAAAAGTAAAGGACCTGATTTTAACGAGTGAAGAAGAAAATGTTTTGAAACTGTCGCGTAATCAAAATTGACTACAAAATTCTCTTAGTTGCTTAGTTTTCGATACAAGAAGCCTCCTAAATTTAGATCGTCGAAGGAAGTTTGCTGTCGCGGCCGAAACCTCTACATATGACATCATCGCTTTAACTGAAACTTGGTTGACAGCTGACATCAGCGATAGTGAACTTTTCCTGCAAAATTATCAGCTCTACAGAAGCGAAGGAAATGCAAATCTGAAGAGCAAACATGGAGGGGTAATGATTGGCGTGCGGAACAACATTACTTCTTTCCCAATTGATGTTAACAATCTGAATGACAAAATAGCGTCTGCGTTTGCAGGTTCGCTCATAACTGTAAATAACGAAAAGGTACTAATTTTGTGTTTGTATAACCCTCCTAGTAACAGCAAATACCGAGTCACAATTGACGAATTCAACTCTTTCTTCTGCTTTCTAGACAACGATGAGTGGAAAGAGATAAAGGTCATAGTAGTAGGAGATTTTAATCTTCCTTCTGTCAATTGGAAAACATTAGAGTCAGCCGACTTATATGAGAAACAATTGATCGATCTATTTGATTGCCAAAATTTTATTCCCGTTGTTTTCTTTCCCACTTGTGGTAAAAACATACTCGATCAAATTTTCGTTAATGATGACAGCATAGTTATCGACGTCAATTGCGACGACTCTTTGCTCAAAACTTTTAGTTTATCTGATCACATACCTATATTATTAGATTTTGACCTGAGTCCTGCTAAGAACGAGAAAACCGAATTGCACAAAAGTTTGAGCTTCTGTAAATGCGATTACGTTGGTCTGAAGGAAAATCTAAGTCTTAACCCTTTTAATCCTATTTGTTATAGCAACTGCGATCGGATGCTCAGCGAGTGGTATCATTGGTTATTCGAGCCGATCACTAAATTCACACCAAGACGGAGTAAGCATAGATCCATTTTGCCACCCTGGATCACGCCTGCGACATCACATCTAATGAAAAAGCTTAACACGCTACAGAGAAAACAGAATTCACTAGCCAACAATGATTCGTTGAGACTCAAGAAAGAAAGGTCGAGAACCAGTCTAGCAGAAGCGGTAGACCTAGACCAAAAAAATTACGAATCAAAGCTTTTCAACTCACGAAATTCTCAAGCCATGTACAAGTATTTTAAAAGCTTACGAAAAGGACCGTCCGTTCCGCCACAGGTTAAATGGAACAAAGACGTAGCAAACTGTGATGCTGAAAAAGCCTCTCTCTTTAATAAATACTTCTGTTCAGTTTTCACCGTGTCATCGGTCTTCAAAAGCAGTTTGAATGAAAATAGAATTTTGAATAGTTTTACTGTGACGGAAGAAGCAATAGTTGAAATTCTTGGGCATTAGACGTATCAAAGTCATGTGGGCCTGATAACTTGCCTGCAGTTGTCCTCAGGAACTGCGCAAAAGAACTTACGAAATCCATTATTGAGTTATTCAGAAATTTTAGGCGCCTTGGAACCTATCCTAGTGCATGGAAAATAGGAGCAGTTAGCCCAATTTTCAAGAAAAAAGGATCAAAAGCAGATGTTGTAAATTATCGTCCTGTAACACTATTATGCATTGTCTCGAAAGTTCTAGAAAGATTGTTGTGTGGCTCAATTGTAAATTTTTTCAAAGGACTCATAACTGACTCACAGTACGGTTTTCGTGAAAGAAGATCAGTTATTCTTCAAATGATAACCTACTTAGATAAGATATACAAATTCTGTTCTGAGAACAGTCGAGAAAATAGCTCACTTCTCTTTGACTTTTCCAAAGCTTTCGACCAAATTGATCATGGAATACTTTCACGTAAGATCAATTGCATTGGAATAGGTGGCAAGCTGTTCGAGATTTTAAAGAGTTACCTGAGCGACAGACTGCAATACGTGAAAATTGGAAATCTAAAATCGAAGAATTCGCAGGTCACCTCGGATGTACCTCAGGGCTCAATACTTGGGCCCCTACTTTTTCTTATTTTCATTAATGACTTACCTGAAACTGTTTTCAACTCCAAAGTCTTTCTTTTTGCTGACGATCTCAAATTATTATATAATGAAAATCTTGGAAACGCACACGGAATCAAACAAGATCTAGATTCAATATTGCGTTGGAGTTACGAAAATAACATCAACTTCAATTTATTGAAATGTCAGTACATAAATTTCAATATCAAGTCGAAATTAGGTCCGGTTTTGGGTCAATGGTCGCTGGAACAATCGAGAACTGTGGAGGACCTTGGTATCACTATGAACGACAGCCTCACTTGGAAGGAACATGTAGAATTGCGGACTGGTAAAGCCTACAAATTCTTCCACCAAATTAAAAGAAACACATCATATCTCCTGACGGTTACTGCAAAACTAAATCTTTATAAGAGTACGCTTATTCTAATCTTAATCTATGGGTCTAACTGTTATATGCCTTCAAAATCTGACATGCGACTCCTTGAAAAATCTCAAGAAAAAGTTTCGAAATGGATCCTACCGAACCTTGATTATTGCGAACGACTGAGATCCCTGAACTTATTACCTCTCAACTATTACATTGTGCTAACGGATCTTCTCTTGCTATCGAAATTGGTGAACAATTATTATGCGTTCAACATCAGCGAGCATATTAATATTGTGCAAAGACGGTCAAGTTTTCGGTTTGTGTTGCCTGAAATCAAAAAAGAATTTCAGCGGTCAAATTTTTTCTATCGAACCACATATAGAGCAAATATCATTTATTCAAATGTTAATTTCTTTCAACCAGTCGGACTCAAAAATCGAATCTTAAACTTGATGTGGAAGTACTATAATATTTATTTCAGCATCGAAAATTCGTGTTCCATAACATTTATCTGTCTCTGCGAAAAATGTCGGTCCTCAAACGAAATAAACTTAACAAACAAACTTAAACTGGTATGATTCATCTATTTATATAATTTTTGCGGGAGCAGTCCCTCACGTTTGTGGAAGCCATAATAATAATAATAATAATAATAATAATAATAATATAGAAAGATCAACTTTAAAACGTCTTAAAATTGTCAGATCTATTCTGTTTCGCAACCCCCCCCCCCCAGTACGTTCTATGACCCCCAATTACAAATTACACGTTGTTATATAGCACGTTACCACGTAAGAAAATAGCACGTGCGCCTGGGGGTCATAAAAGACTCATGCCCACTAAGCTGGGGGGCCGAAACAGAATAGATCCAAACTGTCTGTGACAAATTTTCATTTCCATTGTAACGATGAATGGTACTGCCAAGTAGACGGCCTAGCAATGGGCGCATCTTTGGCGCTCATGTTAGCAAACATTTGGATGAAACCGTTCGAAGATAAACTAAAGAAAAGGTGTGTTCCTGAGCCACGCTTTAAGATCCCGGTGAAAAATACCCCGATTGTCGAGAAATTAGCAGTTTAGCCCTTTCCCCAAATTAGTGGTCACATAACCTATAGCACCCAACATAGTAATTATACTATCGGGGAAGGGGGGGGGGTAGAATTTTGGGGGCGGCGGGCTACACTGTGAAGAACTTCAAATTTCAATTTAGTCGGTCAAAGTTCAAACGATTAAGTTGTAGTAAAAAAAAATAGGTAAATTAAAAAATGCCCCTCACCAACACTGGGTGAATACTGGCTGGCCCCGGGCCCTCCCAGCACTACGCCTCATAAAGCATTTCATTGTTTAAATATATCAAAAAAATATATACACAAATCAGCTGAGGAAGTAAAACAAAAGACAGACAGCATTAGAAAACAAACAAATAATGACAAAAGTAGATGAGTCAAACTAACAGCCTCCCTTCTTCAACTACAGCTCCCATGGAGGCATCTACAATTTCGCGCCGCCTAAGCGTCCTTGAACCACGAAAGCAGAGGATAGAACACCTCAGGAGAGCAAAGTTGATTTTTGACCTTAGACACGGTATGATATCAGCGTAGCTGTTCTATTTTGGCGCAGAGATCTTTGATCCCAGTTTTTTCAGCGCTTTTGAAGCTGATGGGCCAGCTCCACTAGTGCATGCGAACACAAGCGGACAAAATGTTGCTTTCTCAACCTGTTATTTTTTGTTCATGCTTGTTCTTTTTCACAGATTCATGGTGCGTGTAGGCTTCGCTACTGCTTTCAGGGCAGCTTTTTGCCAGCGCGTTAAAAATTTTCACAACAAAACAAGTTTTGTTGAACCTCGATTCCCAAAGTCCGCTGGCCTTGATATCTAATCCGGCATCAACATCAGTTGTCGTTGATTTAAGAGCAAAGGTTTTCACTTGCAACGGCTGATATGAGGTTCGTTCTCGACATCATGACAGACATCATTTAACAATTTTGCAAAGGAACGCGAAGTTCCTTATGTCTAATGTGCGTTTATCCTCCTTTCAGACAGTGGAGTGCATGTGCCACAGTGAAATTTTCATTGCATCCGCATAGTGATGGCATCTCCACTGGGTTCCAGCGATAGCGAAGGGCAATGCCATCATGAAACTCGCTTTTCGCTAGGTCGAAGTGATATCGCTTCAATGGCATCGCGTTCAACCAGTTTGATGCACCCTTTTCACTAGCTCAGTCAAGTGAGCGAATCTCGTTCTTATTCGTTTCGCTCTTAATTCTCATCTTCTTTGATTTAATATCAAGTTTTTCCCCATTTTTATTTCAAGTATGAATTGTTGTTGCTTTAGTTCTGCTTTGGGCAGAGATAGTGATAGGGGACTTGAAATTTGAACTGATCGTTCATATTCCATAAGCCTTCAGGTTTCAGGGTGTTCAGGCCACCCTCCCTTATCGGCAACGAAAAAATATCCCAGTATTTTGGATTGTAGGCGGGATTCTTTAGAAGATTAGGTATTGGCTCATCATTGACTGATTTCTCACATTCTTTTAAAAGTTCTCCAATATTCGGTGCTGTACGTGCTAATAAGGTCAATTTATGCAGAATCGATAAAATGAACGATTTGTAAACATTCTGAGGTGAATTTTTGGCATGAGTGGCAAGTTTTGTCAGCAACGATTTCTGCTGTTTCAGTGATCTTTCTACAAATTTCTTTTCTGCATTATCAGAACCTATTACACTACCAAGAACTCTACAAGCGTCAACTGTGTTTTTCTTCCAAATGATGTTCCCTGGTAATGATGTGGCATTTGGTAAGACGGTAACCGAAAGCAGGACCGTGTTTTTTCAATGAGTCAAAGTTTTTTTTTCAACAGAGCCGACAGCGATAATGGAAATTCCATACATCGACATCAAAAGGGTTGTCCTTCCTGGGATAATATGGTTTGTTTGTTATTCAAAAAAGTTGATACTTCACGATTTGAATTACATATAGAAAGATAGAGGGAAGGGCATAATGTCTTGTTGTTTCGTAAGGCACGATTACGATTGAGACTATCAAAGATTTGCGCCAATAAGCGAGATTGCTTCCGAATCTGTGTCTTTAAAAGCAGTTTTCAAGGAATTGATAGCATGTTCAATTCCTCCTTTTTGTCCCATACATAGTTGCTGATCACCACCAAATATCTTATGGTCGGTTTCAATACATTTGACACTATTTTTTCCAATAATTTGTCGGGGACTTCTTCAAATCCTTTTGGTCATACACCGGGGCATTTATTAAGAGCTATCAACCGACATGTCAAAGAAGGAAAATCAAATGAGACGTAGCTATGCGTATTGTTAGTTTAGCAATCATGTAGCATAGATTAGTTGAGGACAACTTAAAGGATGTCAGAAGCCCTTACCATTCGTTGGAATCAAAACCGGAAGCGCCATGGCTTCCATGCGTTTTCATGGCAGTTTTTCTAACTATTGAATCATTCAGTTTTTCAAATACGGATTGATGGTACGGCAAACTTTCTGGAAGTTCTTTGCTCACTAGATAATTCAAATTTGCTTTGCATGGTTCCGAATGTTTCCTGCGTAAGACATCAAGGACTCTTCTCTTATCAACTTTTTCAGCTAAAGATAGGACACCACCTTTCGCTTCTTCTGTAAGACTTCAAATGGCATTGGAAATTTTTCCTGATGACATGTAGTTTTCAAATTCGTTTTATTTGTCAACAGATCATTTTGATTTTGTTCTGCTCATACGTTCGTGAATAGTTTTTGCTTCAAAAAAGAGAAAATCTTTTTATCCATTTTATCAATTGATCTAATCGTCTTGCAATGATTGTTTTATTTGAGGCATCGTTCTCCGTTCTTGTTCTCGCAAGAATTAGATGAGGAATCACCATTGCGGAGTACTTTACCGTTTCCAAGTTAAAATTATTTAAAGTGGCAGACAGGATTTCATTCAAGATATCTGTGAACTTACTGACTGTCTTGTTTCTTGGTAGCGTAAAAAGATTGCTTTCCAATGAACAACTTGTTTGTAGATATTCTTCATAAGTTCTTTTTTGCTTTCCTCGAGGTTAAGCACAGGCTTTCATAGAAGCTTGCGATGTCTGGCTGTCGGCCGCTGCATGGCTTAGAGTTGTTGCCTCTGATGAGATTACTGTTGTCTTCGTTTTGCAGCTTTTGCAGCGGAATTTCTCATGGTGTTCTCGCCTAGCGCTGAGTCCACTACATTTTACGTGCTGGTAAGTGGCACATGAGTAACACCAAACCCCTCCAACCCTGAGATTGTTTGAACATTTTTAGCATTGTGACTGATCGGACATGTGGATGGGATATATATAATGGAGGCTGTTAGCAGTCTAAAAAGATATGATTTACGAACTGGTGAAGAATTCAAACATACGGGTTAAATTGCAAGCAGACATATGGTTACCAAAGAAAGAGAAGTTTTTGCTGTTCTAACCGAAGTGATTAAGCGGGAGTTGGTAGTATGGGGACACAATTTGAGTGTTTGGAGGAATAAAACTACTAATTAACTTATAAAAAAATTTGTTAAGATTATCATGTTAATTATTTATAAAACGATTATTTGTGGAACTAATAGTTTTTGGTACAAAGATGAAACGTGGATGAAATTTGTCAGTAACTTTGTTTATTAATATTCTCCAGTTATTTGAAAGGTCATTTGAAGTTGCGTCGTGATCATTAAAACCAGCGATTACAGTTATATTGTGTAGTTTCTTTGGTTTAGACTTTTGAAGGTCAAAGTTGACTGAGTTTTGGTCAAATCCTCAAAGGTAGTACCTCTGTCGCCATTGTCAGCTTATGGTCCAAATACTTTGTGCGCAATGATCCAATGATCAATCTCCTTGGGAAGCCTGACATTCTCTTTGGCTTGAAGCGCGCAAGGAGAGGGAAAAGAGCAAAAAACAAAAAAAAGAAAACCAACACAGAAAAAAAAGAGAGAAAAGAAAGAGATTAAAGAAAGAGAGAAGAAAAATCGAGAAACGGAAAACTGAAGTGAAAGAAAAAAAAGAGAAAATGCAATAAAGAAACGAAGAGCCAGAGAAAAATAGACGAAAAAAGAAAGCAGAAAGCGAGGACAAGAAAGAAACGAAAGAATAAAGAAAGAAAGAGAAAAGAAAAATAGAAAAGAAAGAAAGAAAAAAACAGATAACAGATGAGGAGAGAAGAGAAAAAAACAAAAAAGTGAAAAGCAAGAGATAAATTTATAGTCAAAATTGAAAGAGAAAAGAAAGCGGAAACAAAATGAAAAGAAAGATATAAAAATAATATAAAAACAGGAAGAAAAGAAAAAAGAGAGAGAAAAGAGAGGAGAAAGACATAAGAGAGAGAAAGGGCAAAGAAATGAGAGGGAAAACAGAAAAGAAAAAATAAAGAGAAAAGCAAATCAGAAAAGAAAGAGAAAGAAGAGGAAAACAGAAATGCAAGAGAAGAAAGGAGAGCTAAAGACAAAAAAAACAAAAAAAACAAAGAAGAAGCGCCACAGAAAAAACAAGAAAAAAAACATAGTGAAAAAAGAGAGAAAAGAAAGAAGTAAGAAAAAAGGGTGAAGAAAAAGAAGAGAAATAAAAGAGAAATAAAAAAAGACACAAAGAAAAAAGGCAGAAAGAAAAACAGAAAAAAGAAAAAAGAAATAGACAAAAAAGTCCATAACGACAGAGAGAAAAGAAGAGAAAAAAAGCAAGAGAGAAACAAAGGGCATAAACGAAAGAGAAAAAAGGCAGAATAAGAAAAGCGAGTGAAAGGAAAAACAAGAAAAATTAAAAAAAAATGAAAAAGAGGAACAAAAGAGGAACAAATGAGAGAAAAATGAGAAATACGTCAGAAAAAGAACAGAAAACAAAACCCAAACAACATACATGGAAGGAGAAAAGCTAGAAACAAAAAAAGACAGACAGGAAAAAAACAGAAAAGAGAAAAAAGAAACGAAAGAATAAAGTGAGGAATAGAAAAGAAGACAGAAAAAAGAGGAATAAAAGAGAAGACGTAGAAAAGGACCAAAAAATAAGAAAGCGCTGAAAAAGAAAATGAAAAGCAAGAGAAAAAGAAACACAGACAAAAAAGAAGAAACTCAAGAGATAAAAACATAGACAGAAAAGAAGGAGAAAAAAAGCCAAAAGAAAGAGATACGAAAAATGAGTGAAAATAAAGACAGAGAGGAGAGAGAAAAAACAAGAGAGAAAAGGAGAGAAAAAAAGAAAAGAAAAAGCAGAGAAGCAAAAGGAAACAATAAAAAATAAGAGAAATGGAGAAAAAAGAGAAAAAAAAATTCAGAAAAGAACACAAAATAGAGGAAAGCAGAGAGAAAAAAAAAGAGAGAAAAGAAAGAAAAAAAAACAAGGGCAAAAAATGGAAAAGGAAACAATAGAAAAAGCAAAGGCGCAAAACAACAAAAAAAGTGAAAAGAAAGACAGAAACGAAGGACAAAAAAGAAGAGAAAAGCCGGACCGAAACAAATCAAAAAAGAAAAGGGAAAAGCAGGAGATAAAGAAAAACAGAAAGGAAAGAGATAACAACGAAAAACGGAAAAAAACGTAGTAAAAGAGGAATGAAAGAGCAGAATAGGAGAGAAAGGTAAAAAATGAATAAACAAAAAAGAGAGAGAGAGACAGCAAAAGAAGAAAAAGAGAAAGCAAAAGAAAAAAGAACACAAAACAAAGATAGAAAAAAAACAGAAAAAGCAACAAAAAACAAGAACAAAATACAGGAAAAAGAACAGCCGGAGGCGAAAGAAAGAGAAAGGAAAGACAGCAAAGAAAAAGAAAGGAAAGAGATAGAAAAATAGACAAAAATAAGGAGAAAAAAATACAAAAAGAAGAGAAACGCAAAAAAGAAAAAGCGAAAAAAAGACAGAAAGGAACGACAGAAAGGAAAAAGACAGAAAACAGCAAGTGAGAAAAAGAGAGAAAAAAGAGAAAAAAAGAACAGACAACGAAATGGGGGAAAGTACGACAAGAAAGAGAGAAAAAAATGAGAAAAACAAATCAGAAAAAAAGAAAAAATAGAGAGAGAAGAAAGAGAAAATCGAGAGAAAAGGAGAGAAAAAAAACAGAAAAGAAAAAAAAGAGATACAGAGAAAAAGGACAGAAACGAAAGATTGAGAAAGAATAGTAAAGAAAAAGAAATAGAAAAAAAGGCGGAAGAAAAGCAGAAAGGAAAGTGCAAAAGAGCTATACAGAGAAAAGAGACAGAAACGAAAGATAGAGAAAGAAGAGAAAAGAAAGAAGAAAGAAACAAAAGGGCAGAAGAAAGGTAGAAAAGAAAAAGGAAAGCGAGGAAAAAATGCGAACGAAGGCGAAAAGAACAACAAACTAAAAAAAGGAAATTGAAGAGTAAAAGAGAGAAGGACTAGTAAGAAAGGCAAAAGAATAGAAAAAAGAATAGAAGATAAAAAAGAGATAAAAACCAAGAAACAAACGAGAGCAGAAAGACAGATAAGAAAACAGAAAAAAAGAAGAAACAAAAGAGAAAAGAAAGGAAGAGAGAAGAAAGAGAAGAACAGATAGACAGAAAAAAAAGAGAAACAGAAAAGAGAATAGAGAAAAGCGAAAGAAACGAGAGCGAGAAAAAAGAGGAAAGGGATAAATGAAAGCAGAAAGAGAGAAAAAAGAAACCAGAAAAACCGGAAAAGAAAGACAGAAAAGCAAGAGAGAAGAAAAAGAAGGAAGGCAAGAGAAAAAGTAAAGAAGCGACAGAAAAACGCACAAAAAAAACAGAAAAAAGAAAGAAAGACAGAAACACAAGACAGAAAAGAAAAAGAGAAGCGAGGTAGGAGAAAGATAGAAAAAGAGAAAGAACGACAAAATGAAGAGAGAAACCAGAGAGAACAAAAGAAGACAAAAAGACTGAGAAAGAAAAGCAGCAAAAGATTGGAAAAGAAAGCAAGAAAAAAACAGAAGAGAAAAAGACAAGAGAAAACAGACACGAAATACAGAGAGGAGAGAGAAAAGCAAGAGTGAAGCGAAGAGAGAGAGAGAGAGAGAGAGAGAGAGAGAGAGAGAAAGAGAGAAGAAAGAAGACAAATGACAGACAGAAGAAAACAGGAAAAAAAGAGAAAACAAAGAAACAGAAGGGAGAAAAAAAGGCAGAAATAAAAGTCAGAAAGGAGAAAGAGAAAAGCCAGAGAGAAAAAAAAGACAAAGAAAAAAGCAACAAAGAAAAGAACGACAGAAAAGAAAGAGAAAATCAGGGAAGAAAAACAGAAAGGAAAAAGAAGGAACGGGAAACCAAAGGGAAGCGGAGGAGCAACGAAAGAGAACATAGAACTAGAAAGACAGATAAAAAGAACAAAAAAGAAAGAGAGAAAGAGAGAGAGAGAGAGAGAGAGAGAGAGAGAGAGAGACGAAAGATAGAAATGACAAAGACAAAGAAAGAAAATGCAGAAAGGAATACAGAAAAGGAAGGGAGAAAAGCGAACTAGAGAGGGAGAAAAAAGAGCGAAAGAGAAAAGAAATAAAGAAAAGAAAAAGAAAAACGAAAGAGACAAAAGATGCACAGAGAAAGACAAAAGAAAAGAAATCGCAACAAGTTTTGTCGAGAATTTAAAAACGCTACATAAAAGCTCGACAATGTTGCATTTCTATCTGCGTAAATCAAACTTCTTTAGCATTTTATCTATCATTTAAAAGGACGATTTTATATCTTCCATTTCTTTTCGGTAACTGACTATTACCTTAAGAATCTTTTTTGACAATATCTGCGATGAATCGACACATGTCTTTCAATGATTTTTTCGTGTGACAGATTCTGCAGCATTGGAATCATTTTTGTAAGCAACTTTTTAGTCCTTGAGCTATTTTTGCATCCGCAGTATTTTGGTTGCTGACCTTTATGGTACTGGCAGCCTTTCGGTCATTGGCAGCCTTTCGGTCAATGACCTATTTTTGCATTCACGGCTAATCGGTCATTGAATTTTACGCCATAGGTAGCTTTTCGGTCAGTGACTCTTTTGGCAATGGCAAATTTTCGGTCATTGACGTTTTTTTTTGGCAATGGCAAATTTTCGGTCATTGACGTTTTTTTTGGCAATGGCAAATTTTCGGTCATTGACGTTTTTCAAAAAGCATGCAAAATGATATGGTGCATATTTAGGGGCCTTAAAACATACGATGCTTAGGAGCTTAAAGATTTTGGTATAGGTATTTGACTGAAATTTTAAATATAGATAGAAGATAAGTAGATAGAGAGAGAGAGAAGATAGATAGTGACAGGAGAGACTTGGAACACGAAAAATTGTGAAAAAATAGATAATTGGAGAAAGGAAAAACAGTTGCAACGTTAGTGGACAAAAAATCCCACCAAACTACGCACCTCGCCCGCTTCTTAGCTCAACTCACTGCGCTCCCGCTCCTCAAGAGCTAGACATTGGTCCAAACCCGACTGTTGCCAGTTTTCTCAGAAAACCATGTTTAAGGGCCGATAGAACACGCAGAGATAGGGCCTGAAACATGGTGCCTTTTATGTCCACAATGAATTAATATATAGATTTTCAGGAAGTCGCAATTAATAATTAAAGGTAGTTGTGGTTTCAGTGTAGTGTCACTCCAGTTGACAACTTTTATTTTAACTTTTATTTACATTTCCCGCTTTAACCTTCCATAATGCATCCATTTTGAACAATAAACTTGGCTGAAACTCATAGTCAGAGTCAAAATTGGCTTCAAAATCAAACCAAACCTCAGCTTGGCTGGCCTACTTTTGCTAAAATATTTTTGGAAGTTGTTCAACTTTGATGTGAAACAACAAAGAATTGGGAAACTTTGCAAATTGCAAAAATTAGAAGATTTTTAAACAAGCTTTTTTTAACACAAGAAACAATAAAACTCCTTTCGAAAATCAAAACAACTTAGTCAAAGAAGACCACACATCAGTTTAATCAAGTACAAAGTTTGATTATGAAGCAATTCAACAGAAAGAAAATAGTGTTTGTACTTTTCGGAGTTTCTGATCAAATTGTGTCACATGGTCCAATGCATTTTTTTTGTTTTGGTGCCCCTGTTAGCTACCTGCGTCGTTTCTGATTTGCTCTGTGCAGTTGCCAGCTTGAACCGTTCAAAAACTCTGGTCGTCTGTCTTCAGTTTGTGCTGTTTCACGCGTGTTATTGATGTCGTAAAACCTGAGCCGGACGGTGTACTAAATTCGGTAGCAGAAAAAAACCAGCAACTATTGAAGTGAAGTTAGCAGTGATGCGAGTTCAACTCAACTTTTCCCCTGTACTGGCGATTTTCCACTTTACACAGGACTTTTTTCTGTAACGTTGGAAAAAGAGGCGATGAAAAATTGGGAGTCATAGTGGGAATAGGATCAGAGCTCGTCCTGGCTTCAAAGTGGTGACTCGGGCGAATCTTGAAGGTTTAAAAAATGAACAAGTATTTTACAGGCCCTAACCACTCCCTGCTTGTTTTCGAAAAAATGGCACGCGGTCCCAGTCTTATTTGAATAGAACCATTTTTGTTCCTTTTGTCAGAGTCAAAATACGATAAAGATAAACACGATGCGATAACAAAAAGGTGGAACAAAATCGCGTGAAGGTTCCACCCGAATCTACCTCCTTTTTTGAGGCAATTTTGGAATAATTGACAAAGATTTCGAGCATCAAGCATTGTTTGAGCGTTTTCCATATCTTATCGTGTCCTCAGTTGTTTATTGGTCGATAAAAACCGCCACAAACATTATTTAAAACGTTTAGTGTACAATTCCTTCCGCAAACATTGTTTTTGTCACTCAGTATATGAAAAGACAATGTTTTGCGCGTCTATGTTTAAAAAGATGTTTAAAAAACAATTTCAATTAGACAGGAAAGAAAAGCTTTGATGGTCTCTTCAAATAATAACAAGGTGTTATTTTTCTTCATGTTTTTTACTTTTTCACTTTTTCGTGACAAAGTTTGTTTTCGTCTCCGGTGCTGGCAATTTGACAGCATTGAAGAGCTGCATTTAAAGCTGGAACAAAAAGGTATATTGTTGAAAACTCTTTGAAACGTGTAGTTTATTTGAGCAAAAGAAGATTGCAATGTCCTGTCTTATTTTCCTCCAGCTCAGCAAGGCCAATTATTTTGTATTGTACGATTAAGATTGATTGAAAACATATGTGTAGTGTTGCTTTGGCTATAGGTTTTGCAGGCACCAGCATGAAAGCATACATGCATTAACAAAAAATATTTGAACCTTAATTATATTTTAGAGATAAAAACACCATTAAAACTCAAGTCACACAAGTAGACCACACATGTGCAATTCATGCTTGCCCACCGCCCAAGCTGAGAACACACTGCTTTTAATTGAAACCACCTTGGGGTTCCTTGTTGCGACGCAATTATTCACAACTAATACGTATTTTTTCCTATAAATTGCGCACCTACAACCAAGCCGTGTTTAAGGAGTGACCATAGTGTGCCTTTTCAACGCTAAATTCAGACACCAGGGGTTTGTCTCTGTGGTTCCATAAATAACAGCCAGCAAAATGTAAAGAGATTACACTAACGTGTCTAGACAGTGATTTTTATCACCTGAAAACCCTACTCAGTAGGTTTTTGGAAAAAGTATTCTGTATAATTGAACAATTTAGCCCTTTCCTAACAGTTCACCACAATTTGGGTAAAAACCATCAGTATGATTTGGTACAAACGCATTTCACTGCATGAAATCCATTGATACGTTGATTGCTGTTTTGATATGAACAAATAGGAAAAAAGCTAACAAGAGCTAATCTGAGTTTAAATGAAAACAGCGTACTATATGTGTTCTTTACTTCTCTGAGTAAAAATCAATGAATATGGATTTGAACAGAGGCTATTGCAAAAAAATAATATGACAAAATTATCAAAAAATTGCAAGTTTCAAAATTCGGCGCCAGAATCAGCGCCGGAAAGAGAAGAATTCCATAGAGAAACCGGTTTGCATAAAAACTTAAATTAAATGAAAAAGAAGATGTTTAAATGTTCAGTTGGTAAAAAGAAACCGAGTTAAATTAATTCAAAATTTTTCTGTGCTTAATCAATTTAAAAAACCTTGTTGTACTTCAGAAACTAACCATTATCATGTCTCGGTGGATATACTCGATCTGACAAAGTCTTCAGACAAATCAAAGTTAAAAAACTATTCAGAACATTGTCTCTACACAATTTTCAACTTTTTCTTGCCATTTTGATTACCCTAGAAAAATCTAGATGAAAAACTTAATTTGGCTTTTGGAAACAAAAAAAGCGTGACAAACAAAGCCGCGCATAATAAGATCATAGATAAATTACCTATGATGTTTACCTTTTATATTATGACTGTGTTGCAACATGTTATGTTTGAACTGAACAAACTAAGCTGTGGCGTCATTTTTCTCCTTGATGGTAAAAAAACTTCTGTTATTCGTAAAGCCTCAACATTCTATTCAAAACATACAATGAAGATTCGCATAACAAATTCACAGTTTTTTTCTACCAAATGGTTATCGCAGAATTCAGATTCAAAATAAACCAGGAAGGATATCAACGGCCACTTTATTTACAGCTCTGCTTGAAAACGTGCCTAGGTTCCTTAGCTGACGCATTCCTGAAAGAAACGTCGATTCAGCTACAAATTTCCGGTTCTTCACCGTTTTAGCCCCCCTCCCCCACAATTAGTGGTCATATAACCTATAGACCCCAAACATAGTAATTATGCAAAAAGGGTTGCTAAGTTTTCAGGAGCAGTTGGCATACTGGGACACACTTCGAACTTCATTTCAATCGGTCAAAATTGAAAGTGTTCAAGATGTAGTAAGGCATTCTTTTTATTGGAAATCTCATTAACTATCAGACAGTTCTCCACTCTTTTGAGCGGGGTCGCTCGAGGAGCTGAAAGCAAAGAAAAATGAAAAAAACCATGCTCGACCGAAATGTGGTATGAAAAACCATGCTCAACTCAAACAGTCCATGAGAAGACATTAACTTGACCTAATCTTTCAACAAGACTTTAGTTTTCTAAACTGAACTTTAGTTTGACCCAAATATAATTCTAGACCTAAAGTGTTCACACCGGACCTAACAAAATTACATTGGTGCTGAAAAATGGCTAGTGCTTATAACGTAGTTAACGGGTTTAACCGTTTAATTTCTCATGGCATCTCATATTATATCAAAAAATGAACGGTGCTAGTAAAAAAAAATATTAAAAAAATGAAATTTAGAATCAGATGAACTATGTTGTAAAACAATAAACTCATTGCCTATGAAAAATCGAAACTTATAAGAAACGTTCTTATAAGAAACGTCTACAGAAAACAAAAAAGTACAGCAGCAGCAGTAAGAAGGAGGAACCGAAACAACGGAAAAACGGGAGGCAAAGATTCAATGAAATATATATATATATATATATATATATATATATATATATATATATATCTAAATATATATTTATATATATATATATATATATATATATATATAAATATATTTATATATTTATAAATATATAAATAAATAAATAAATATATATAAATATATAAATATATATATATATATATATATATATATATATATATATATACAGATATTCAGAAGAAATTTGGACGTATTCGTATCCAGATAAATTGGATGCGTTGATTCAAACTATCAGATCTATCGTCAGTAACACAGTAAAACTTGCTCCGACCAAAGTCACAAGAATAGACTTTTCAAGGCTTGTGTCGTTGACTGTAAAAACAACAAATTCTCAAGAACTGAATTTCGCAACTATTTTTTATGATGATTTTGTGCGCTTAGCTGAAGAAGAGGAGACGTTCAGGAAGTGGTATAAACCACCAAATAAAGACGAAGTATTCAAAAATTTGTCAGTCCAAAAATAGAGTCATTCTACCTTTTCGCTTATTGATTGACGTAGTGAAATTTTCTAGTGTATCTTTAATCTTACGTAATTATTACGAGAATCTCCTTCGCAGAAGGCGAGGTAAACGATTTGGAGACTTACGTTAAATGAAATCTGTTACTTTTCGTTGGAGGTCTTTGATCAAAGTTTAGCTTCGTTCAGTAGTTTTGCTCAACATTGAAATTCAACTGGAGAGAAGTTCAACTGGAGAGAATTTCAACTGGATGAAGTTCATGTGGAAAATGGAGAGAAGCCTTAAGTGAAACTATTTTCTCGCCATAGGTCTAAGCAATGCATGCCTGTTTTCCAAGCCATAGTGATCTAGGCATTATTGTTTTCAAAGGAATTCTGGATTGACGAGTAATGCACCTAGTGCTGGAATTGGATACAACTGCAAACATACTGATGATTCCAAAGCTTTACTGGGAGATTTTTGAGCTGGTTTTTCCGCTGATAATCGTTTGATAATCATTTTTACGAAAGTTATTTTGTATCAAAACGTTGGGACGGCAAAAGTATCCTTAATTGAAATAAGTTTCCTCTAAATAATTTGCACAAATATTGTTCCAAATGCGATTTAAGCAATTTCTTTAGAATTACGTTATGCAACAGGTCAATTTGTCCGGTTTTCAGGGACTTGTAAAATTGTTTAGAGTTTTTGAAAAAATTAGAAATAAACAAGGGAAATGTACACAAATCAAGCATTTTTTTTCCTTTTTTGAAAACTGTAGACAAAAAGAAGCGGTTTTTGAGCTCCAGTTAAAATAATTTGACAATACTTTGAGCCACTAACATATAAATTTGCTAAACCACCAGCAAAACAGGTTGGAAAAAAATTGTGTCGCAGAGCTTGCCAGAGTTAATGGACGTTGTTTTCAAAAAATAATCGCCAAAGCAGGCAATGAAGAATACCACTTGAAATACAGCCAAAAGGAAACATTAGCAGTGCAATTGAGGCAAAATGGCTCAACTAAACGTGCAAAATAAGAACAATTACTACTAAAAGAAATTATTATTCTGTTTAAAACGAAAAAAATCGAAAACTGGTGGGATTTCTTTGCCAAGGATCAAGACGGTCCGTATTATGATAACAACAGAGATAACACCTAGTTTTTAATTTTAATTAAAGAACCAGCACCCTCGTGTCTTTTCATGGCAGAGTCTGTCAAAAAATGGGAAAAGTTTCCTTAGAAGTCAATTGCAAGGTTGTTCAGGCTTCTGAAGCCTTATTATTATTATTACACGCAGACTCCTCCGACTTCTCCCAAAATTTTATTACATTTGCTCTTTTCTGACTGTACAGTATACGCCAAGCAATTAGAAATTTCAAAATCCAAATGAAATTATGCTAACAAAGTTTTCATTGAAACCGAATTTACATAAAAACAATTACAAAAAAGCCAGTTGGGTTGCATGCCGAGGCTAGAAAGATAATCCTACGGCAATTCCACCAGCTGAAATTAACAGACAAAAAACTTTTGTTTGCAAAACTGCTGAAATTACTTTGGTTGAAAAATTATGGTAGACATTTTTTATGAGATCAGGGTTTTGAAAGATATTACTCCGCATTTTTTTCTTGAAGATCTATAGATGATTTTGTTATAATTTCTGACGCTGCTATGAATATATCCAAAATTAAAACTTTGGAAGCTATTTAGTATATAAGACAAACGACGTTGACCAAAGATGCGGAGTCTGCGGTTTTCAGGAATAACATTAAAATTAATTTCAGCGTCTTATCTTTACGCGGAGGCTAAAACTGTAACGTTTCTGGCCTCCACTGGTTTGCAAATATGGAAATAAGGGGACTTTCTATTAGTGAGCGTATTCGACTTACTGTTTTATGCCTTAACACAACAAGAAAATTTATTAGGAAGAAAAAATTCAATATTTTCCACTATCGTATTTTTTTTTAATTTGGAGCAAATCTGTAATTTTCGAAATGATATTTTCTGTTGCTGTCACGCAATAAATACCACTTACCAAAATTTTTTGTACTTCAGAAAATTTCCAGTTTCAGCCTATTTTGACAACGGACATGGGATTAATTTGCCTTATACCCCAGTCATTTTATCATTGTTTTCAATCTCAGCTTGAATGCGCTACATATTTTTGCATCCCGAAATTACCAGCAGTTCAATTTCTATTGAACTTAAATATTCGGTAGCTTTAACAAATAAGAAAGAAAGTCTCATAAACGATCTGATAGAGAACTCTTTACAGCAAGGTCTTTGTCTTTGCCAATAATTTCCTGTGATTTACGAAAATCTTGTTTTTGATCGCTTTTTTTAATCTGATTTTTAAACAACTTAAATAAACTTATCATGGGCTGCATAAACTGGGTTTCTTGTAGTTAATTTGAATGTATGATAGCTAATTGTTACCAATTTTCCAGAAAAAAGGTAGAAATTTTCATTTCTAGCTCATACTTTTTGACAATAATTAGTCAAAATAATGCAAACTTTGTGAACTATCAGGTTAGTTCGGCCTCAATTCAAAGACAATTACTGTTTTTACCATAAAAACTAAGAAAATTATCAAATTGCTCTACATGAAATGTCTCTGTTTGAAATTGAAACGTATCAAACTTTCAAAAGGCAAGCGTTATCGTTTGGCAGATTTGTATGCGAATTTAAACTAGTTTTTGATGAAACTTCTCTGAATTTAGTTCTTGTTTCTGTAAATTCAATTATCGGGGAACATTTTTTTCATTGTCTGTTTGTAAAGCAATTTTGAAATCCCTTTAACAACAACCTCAAACAGAGTTCAAAAACGTTACAAAAGAGGAATTTTCAGAAAAAAAATTGGTACAAACATATGGCCAAGTTACAAGCATTTTTTTTCAAATGAAAACAGTTTTAGTCTTGTTCCTCATTGATTGGCATTTTTGAAAGACATTGAGATAAAGTAAAATTCGAAAATATTCAGATCCTTCAAATTGTTCAATAGCTTCAAATTGGTTAATATCGCACAAAAATTCTGAAAAAAAAACACTTTGGTTCCAAAAAATTACGTTCACCAATTTTCTTGCTCTTCAATTTGTTGTTGGTTAGAACAATTGATAGCCTCCAATGCATAAAATTCTAAAATTTTATACAATATTTATTACAATCTCGTTCTCTCAGTTCACTTATTCATTTCGTATATTGGGTTAAGCTGCATTGTTTTTCGCCGTTTGCAACGCTTTCGCAGTTTGGACTGAACAATTTTTGTGAGCGAAAAACAAAAAGAATTTTGGCTTTTCTGACCAATTTAATATTCAGAAGACATACAAGCGTTACAGAAAAAGAAGCAGCCTCCATTTTGAACCATTTTTTTATGATTCAAAACAATTGACTGTTTTTATGATGAACACTAAGAAAAGTATCAACTTGCTCTACCAAAAATGTCTCTGTCTAAAATTGGAACATATCAAGTTTTCAAACAAGCAAGCATTTTCATTCGGAAGATTTGCATGTCAATTTAACGTAGTTTTGGATTAAACCTCTCTGAGTTGAGCACTTATTTCGGTGTTTTCAATCAACTGGTAAGTTTTTTCATCGTCTCTTAGAAGAGGAATTTTGATATCGGCTTAACAACAACACCAATCAAAAATCAAAAATATTGCAAAAAGGGATCTTCAAACAAAATATTGATACAAATATATGGACCCTTTCAAAGCAATTTTGATCAATTGATAACTTTTTTGGCCTTATTCCTGTTTGAATATATTTTTTGAAGGACCTTGAGATAAAGTAAAAATTGAAAAAATTCAGATTTTTCAAACTGTGTAATAGCTTCAAACTGGTGATTATTGTACAAAATTGTGAAAAAAAAACTTTGGTGGCAAAAAATTACCTTCACCAATTTTCCTGCTCTTCAAGTTGTTGTTGGGTAGAACAATTGATAGCCTCCAATGCATAAAATTCTAAAATCTTATACAATATTTATTACAATCGCGTTCTCTCAGTTCACTTATTCATTTCGTATATTGGGTTAAGCTGCATTGTTTTTTGCCGTTTGCAACGCTTTTCTGATCAATTTTATATTCAGAAGACATGCAAGCGTTACAGAAAAAGAAGCAGCCTCCATTTTGAACCATTTTTTTGATGATTCAAAACAGATGACTGTTTTTATGATGAACACTAAGAAAAGTATCAACTTGCTCTACCAAAAATGTCTCTGTCTAAAATTGGAAGTTATCAAGTTTTCAAACAAGCAAGCATTTTCATTCGGAAGATTTGTATGTCAATTTAACGTAGTTTTGGATTAAACCTCTCTGAGTTTAGCACTTATTTCTGTGTTTTCAATTAACTGGTAAGTTATTTCATCGTCTCTTAAAAGCTTCAAACTGGTTTTTATTGTACAAAATTGTGAAAAAAAACTTTGGTGGCAAAAAATTACCTTCACCAATTTTCTTGCTCTTCAAGTTGTTGTTGGGTAGAACAATTGATAGCCTCCAATGCATAAATTTCTAAAATTTTATACAATATTTATTTCAATTTCATTCTCTCAGTTCACTTATTCATTTCGTATATTTGGTTATGTTGCATTGTTTTTTAGCCGTCTTCAACACTGTCGCAGTTTGGAAAAAACTATTTTTGTTAGCGAAAAACAAAAAGAATTTTGGCTTTTCTAATCAATCTTATATTCAGAGGAGATACAAGAGTTACAGAAAAAGTAGCAGCCTCCAGTTTTGAACGCTTTTTTGGTGATTCAAAACAAATGGCTGTTTTTACGATGAACACTAAGAAAATTATCGTGTTGCCCTACCAGAAATCTCTGTCTAAAATTGGAACGTATCAAGTTTTCAAACGGCATTTTCATTCGGCAGATTTGTATGTCAATTTAACGTAGTTTTGGATCAAACCGCTCTGAGTTTATCACTCATTTCTGTGTTTTCAATTAACTGGTAAGCTGTTTCATCGTCTTTTAGAAGAGCATTTTTGATATCGGCTTAACAACAACACCAATCAAAAATGAAAAACATTACAAAAGAGGGATCTTCAAATAAAACAATTGATACAAATATACGGACAACTTAAAAGCAATTTTGATCAATTAAAAACTGTTTTGGCCTGATTCCTGTTTGAATAACCTTTTTGAAGGACCTTGAGATAAAGTAAAAATCGAAAAAATTCAGAATCGTCAAACTGTTTAATAGCTTCAAACTGTTTATTATTGTACAAAATTCTGAAAAAAAATTTTGGTGCCAAAAAATTACGTTTACCAATTTTCTTGCACTTTAAATTATTTGGTTAAAACATTTGAGAGCCTCCAATGCATGAAATTCTGAAACTTAATACAGGTTTTTTTTTCATTCTCGTTCTCTCAGTTTACTCATTCATTTCGAATATTTTGTTAAGGAGCCTTGTTTTTTGCCGTTTCTCGCAATTTGAGATAAACAATTTTTGCGAGCGAAAATAGAAGAATTTTGGCTCTTTTATTGATTATATATTCAGCATGCAAAGAAGCGTTGCAGGAATTATAGCAGTCTCCAATTTTGAGCACTTTCCTGGTGATCCAAAACTAATTAATGTTTCTATGGTCAAAACTAAGAAAAATATCAAGTTGCTCTACCAGAAAGGTCTCTGTCTGAAATTCGAACGTATCAATCTTTCAAACATGCAAGCGTTTTCATTTGGTAGATTTCTATGTCAATTTATTGTAGTTTTGGATCACACTTTCCTGAATTTATTATATATTTCTATGACTCCAATTAACTGGTAATTTTTTCATTGTCAACTACGAGAGCGATTTTGGTATCGGTTTAACAACAACACCAATCATAATTCAAAAACGCTACGAAAGAAAGATCTTCAGACAAAAGATTTGATACAAACATTTGACCAATTTAGAAGCAATTTTGATCAATTGAAAACTGTTTTAGCCTAATTCCTGTTTGATTGGCATTATTGGAAGAACTTGAGATAAAGTAAAATTCGAATATTTTCAGATGCTTCAAACTGTTCGATAGCTTCAAATTGGGCAAAATCGCACAAAAGGCTGAAGAAAAAATAGCTTGCTTGCCAAAAAATTACGTCACCAATTTTCTTGCTCTTCAAAGTATTTTTGATTAAAACAAGTGATAGCATCCAATTCATGAAATTCTGAAGTTTTATACAAAGTTTACTTCAATCGCTTTCTCTCTGTTTGCTCATTTTTTTTGTCTTTATGGTTCAGCTGCATTGTCTTTTGCCGTTTGCAACGCTCTTGCAGTTTGAGATCAACTATTGTTATGAGCGAAAAACAAAAGAACTTTGGCATTTCTAATCAATTCTATATTCAGAAAAAGTAGCAGCCTCCAGTTTTGAACCCTTTTTGGTGATTCAAAAAAATGACTGTTTTTACAACGAAAAATAGGAAAAATATCAAGTTGCTCCACCAAAATTTCTCTGTATAAACTTGGAACGTATCAAACTTTCAAGCAGTCAACTGATTTCATTTGGCAAATTTGTATGTCAATTTAACGTAGTTTTGGATCAAACCTCCCTGACTTTAGCACTTAGTTCAGTGATTTCAATTAACTGGTAAATTTTTTCATCGTCTCTTAGAAGAGCAATTTTGATATCGGCTTAACAACAACACCAATCAGATTTCAAAAACATTACAAAAGAGGGATCTTCAGACAAAGCAATTGATACAAATATATGGACAATTTAAAAGCAATTTTGATCAATTGCAAACTGTTTTGGCCTTATTCCTATTTGAATACCATTTTTGAAAGACATTGAGATAAAGTAAAATTCGAGTAATTTCAGATCCTTCAAACTGTTTAATAGCTTCAAACTGTTTATTATTGTACAAAATTCTTAAAAAAAAGTTTTGGTGCCAAAAAATTACGTTCACCAATTTTTTTTACGCTTTAAGTTATTTTGGTTAAAAGAATTGAGAGCCTCCAATGCATTAAATTCTGAAACTTGATACGAGATCTTTTTCTTTCTCGTTGTTCTCTCGGTTTACTCATTGATTTCGAGTATATTGTCAAGCAGCATTGTTTTTTGCCGTTTGTAACGCTTTCGCAGTTTGAGATAAACAATTTTTGCTAGCCAAAAACAGAAGAACTTTGGCTCTTCAAATCGATTTTATATTCAGCATTCATAAAAGCGTTACAAGAAATATAGCAGCCTCCAATTTTGAGCATTTTTTTCTGGTGATTCAAAGCTAATTAATGTTTCTACGGTCAAAAACTAAGAAAATTATCAAGTTGCGCTACCAGAACTGTCTCTGTCGAAAATTGGAATGTGTCAATCTTTTAAACAGGCAAGTGTTTTCATTTGGCAGATTTCTAAGTCAATTTATCGTAGTTTTGGATCAAACTTTCGTGAATTCAGTATTTATTTCTGTAACTTCAAATAACTGGTAATTTTTTTATTGTCTGCTATAAGAGCAATTTTGGTATCGGTTTAACAACAACACCAATTATAATTCAAAAACGTTACGAAAGAAGGATCTTCAGACAAAACAATTGATATAAACATGTTGCCAATTGAAAAGCAATTTTGATCAATTGAAAACTGTTTTAACTAATTCCTGTTTTATTGGCATTTTTGGAAGAGCTTGAGACAAAGTAAAATTCGAATACTTTCAGATGCCTGAAACTGTTTGGTAGCTTCAAAATGGGCAATATCGCACAAAATGCTGAAGAAAAAATCACTTTCTTGCCAAAAAATTACATTCACAAATTTTCTTGCTCTTCAAAATATTTTCGATTAAAACAAATGATAGCCTCCATTTCATGAAATTCTGAAATTTTATACAAAATTTACTTCAATCGCTTTCTCTCAGTTTACTCATTCCTTTCGTCTTTATGGTTCAGCTGCATTAATTTTTTGCCGTTTGCAACGCTGTTGCGGTTTGAGATGAACTATTTTTGTGAACGAAAAACAAAAGAACATTGGCATTTCTAATTAATCTTATATTCAGAAGACACACAAGCCTTACAGAAAAAGTAGCAGACTCCAGTTTTGAACCTTTTTTGGTGATTGAAAACAAATGACTGTTTTTACGACGAACAGTAAGAGGAATATCAAGTTGCTCTACCAAAATGTCTCTGTCTAAAATTGGAACGTATCAAACTTTCAAACAGTCAAATGATTTCATTTGGCTGATTTTTATGTCAATTTAACGTAGTTTTGGATCAAACCTCCCTGAATTTAGCACTTATTTCTGTGATTTCAATTAACTGTTAAACTTTTTAATCGTCTCTTAGAAGAGCAATTTTGATATGGGCTTAACAACAACAGCAATCTGAATTCAGAAACATTACAAAAGAGGGATTTTCAGACAAAACATTTGATACAATTATATGGAAAACTTAAAAGCAATTTTGATCAATTGCAAACTGTTTTGGCCTTATTCCTATTTGAATGACATTAAAAAGACTTGATAAAAAGACTTTGCTGCCAAAAAATTACGTTCACCAATTTTCTTGCTCCTGAAGTTATTTTGGTTAAACCAATTGAGAACCTCCAATGCATGAAGTTCTGAAACCTAATACAAGTTTTTTTGCAATCTCGTTCTCTCGGTTTACTCATTGTTTTCGAATATACTGTCAAGCTGCATTGTTTTTTGCCGTTTGCAACGCTGTCCTAGTTTGAGACAAACAATTTTTGTTAGCGAAAAACAGAAGAACTTTGGCTCTTATAAACAAATAAATATTCAGCATTCATAAAAGCGTTACAGGAAAAATAGCAGCCTCCAATTTTGAGCAGTTTTTCTGGTGATTAAAAACTAATTAATCTTTCTACGCTCAAAACTAAGAAAATTATCAAATTGCTCTACCAGAAACGTCTCTGTCTAAAATTGGAATGTATCAATCTTTCAAACAGGTAAGTGTTTTCATTTGGCAGATTTCTATGTCAATTTATCGTAATTTTGGATCAAACTTTCCTGAATTTAGTATTTATTTCTGTGAATTCAAATAACTGGTATTTTTTTTCATTGTCTGCTAGAAGAGCAATTTTGGTATCGGTTTCACAACAACACCAATCATAATTGAAAAACGTTACGAAAGAAGGATCTTCAGACAAAACAATTGATACAAACATGTGGCCAATTTAAAAGCAATTTTGATCATTTGAAAACTGTTTTAGCCTAATTCCTGTTTGATTGGCATTTTTGGAGAACTTGAGACAAAGTAAAATTCGAATACTTTCAGATGCCTCAAACTGTTTGGTAGCTTCAAAATGGGCAATATCGCACAAAATGCTGAAGAAAAAATCACTTTCTTGCCAAAAAATTACATTCACAAATTTTCTTGCTCTTCAAAATATTTTCGATTAAAACAAATGGTAGCCTCCAATTCACGAAATTCTGAAATTTTATACAAAATTTACTTCAATCGCTTTCTCTTGGTTTACTCTTTCTTTTCGTCTTTATGGTTCAGCTGCATTGTTTTTTGCCCTTTGCAACGCTGTCGCAGTTTGAGAAGAACTTTTTTTATGAGCGAAAAACACAAGAACTTTTAATCGATCTTATGTTCAGAAGACATACAAGCCTTACAGCAAAAGTAGCAGTCTCCAGTTTTGAACCCTTTTTTGGTGATTCAAAACAACTGACTGTTTTTACGACGAACAGATAGAGGAATATCAGGTTGCTCTACCAAAATGTCTGTCTAAAATTGGAACGTATCAAACTTTCAAACAGTCAAGTGTTTTCATTTGGCAGATTTGTATGTCAACTTAACGTAGTTTTGGATCAAATCTCCCTGAATTTAGCACTTATTTGTGTGATTTCCATTAACTGGTAAATTTTTTCATCGTCTCTTAGAAGAGCAATTTTGATATCGGCTTAACAACAACACCAATCAGATTTCAAAAACATTATAAACGAGGGATCTTCAGACAAAACAATTGATACAAATATATGGACAACATAGAAGCAATTTTGATCAATTGAGAACTGTTTTGGCCTGATTCCTGTTTGAATATCTGTTTTAATGGACATTGAGATAAAGTGAAATTCCAATAATTTCAGATCCTTCAACCTGTTTAATAGCTTGAAACTGGTTGTTATCGCTAAAAATTCTGAAAAAGAAACTTTGGTGCCAAAAAATACGTTCACCAATTATCTTGCTCTTCAAGTTATTTTGGTTAAACCAATTGAGAACCTCCAATGCATGAAGTTCTGAAACTTAATACAAGATTTTTTGCAATCTCGTTCTCTCGGTTTACTTGTTGTTTTCGTCTTTATGTTTCAGCTGCCTTGTTTTTTGCCGTTTGCAACAGTGTCGCAGTTTGAGATAAACAATTTTTGTGAGCGAAAAACAGAAGAAATTTGGTTCTTCTAATCGATCATATATTCAACATGCAAAAAAGCGTTACAAGAAATATAGCAGCCTCCAATTTTGAGCCTTTTACCGGGTGATTCAAAACTAATTAATGTTTCCACGATCAAAACTAAGAAAAATATCAAGTTGCTCTACTAGAAACGTTCTGTCTAAAATTGGAATGTATCAATCTTTCAAACAGGCAAGTGTTTTCATTTGGCAGGTTCTAAGTCAATTTATCGTAGTTTTGGATCAAATTTTCCTGAATTTAGTATTTATTTCTGTGAATTTAATTAACTGGTAATTTTTTTCATTGTCTGCTAGAAGAGCAATTTTGGTATCGGTTTCACAACAACACCAATCATAATTCAAAAACGTTACGAAAGAAGGATCTTCAGACAAAACAATTGATACAAACATGTGGCCAATTTAAAAGCAATTTTGATAAATTGAAAACTGTTTTAGCCTAATTCCAGTTTGATTGGCATAATTGGAAGAACTTGAGATAAAGTAAAATTCGAATACTCTCAGATGCTTCAAACTGTTTGATAGCTTCAAAATGGGCAATATCGCACAAAATGCTGAAGAAAAAAATCATTTTCTTGCCAAAAAATTACGTTCACCAATTTTCCTGCTCTCCAAAATATTTTTGATTAAAACAAGTGATAGCCTCCAATTCGTGAAATTCTGAAATTTTATACAAAATTTACTTCAATCGCCTTCTCTCGGTTTACTCATTCTTTTCGTCTTTATGGTTCAGCTGCCTTGTTTTTTGCCGTTTGCAACACTGTCGCAGTTTGAGATAAACAATTTTTGTGAGCGGGAAACAGAAGAAATTTGGTTCTTCTAATCGATCGTATATTCAACATGCATAAAAGCGTTACAAGAAATATAGCAGCCTCCAATTTTGAGCCTTTTACCGGGTGATTCAAAACTAATTAATGTTTCCACGATCGAAACTAAGAAAAATATCAAGTTGCTCTACCAGAAACGTCTCTGTCTAAAATTGGAATGTATCAATGTTTCAAACAGGCAAGTGTTTTCATTTGCCAGATTTCGATGTCAATTTATCGAAGTTTTGGATCAAATTTTCCTGAATTTAGTATATATTTCTGCGAATTCAATTAACTGGCAATTCTTTTCATTGTCTGCTAGAAGAGCAATTTTGGTATCGGTTTCACAACAACACCAATCATAATTCAAAAACGTTACGAAAGAAGGATCTTCAGACAAAACAATTGATAGAAACATGTGGCCAATTTAAAAGCAATTTTGATCAATTGAAAACTGTTTTAGCCTAATTCCTGTTTGATTGGCATAATTGGAAGAACTTGAGATAAGGTAAAATTCAAATACTCTCAGATGCTTCAAACTGTTTGATAGCTTCAAAATGGGCAATATCGCACAAAATGCTGAAGAAAAAATCACTTTCTTGCCAAAAAATTACATTCACAAATTTTCTTGCTCTTCAAAATATTTTCGATTAAAACAAGTGATGGCCTCCAATTCGTGAAATTCTGAAATTTTATACAAAATTTACTTCAATCGCTTTCTCTCAGTTTACTCATTCCTTTCGTCTTTATGGTTCAGCTGCATTAATTTTTTGCCGTTTGCAACGCTGTTGCAGTTTGAGCTGAACTATTTTTGTGAGAGAAAAACAAAAGAACATTGGCATTTTTAATTAATCTTATATTCAGAAGACATACAAGCCTTACAGAAATAGTAGCAGACTCCAGTTTTGAACCCTTTTTTGGTGATTCAAAACAAATGACTGTTTTTACGACGAACAGTAAGAGGAATATCAAGTTGCTCTACCAAAATGTCTCTGTCTAAAATTGGAACGTATCAAATTTTCAAACAGTCAAATGTTTTCATTTGGCTGATTTTTATGTCAATTTAACGTAGTTTTGGATCAAAGCTCCCTGAATTTAGCACTTATTTCTGTGATTGCAATTAACTGTTAAACTTTTTAATCGTCTCTTAGAAGAGCATTTTTGATATGGGCTTAACAACAACAGCAATCTGAATTCAGAAACATTACAAAAGAGGGATTTTCAGACAAAACATTTGATACAATTATATGGAAAACTTAAAAGCAATTTTGATCAATTGCAAACTGTTTTGGCCTTATTCCTATTTGAATTACATTAAAAAGACTTGATAAAAAGACTTTGCTGCCAAAAAATTACGTTCACCAATTTTCTTGCTCCTGAAGTTATTTTGGTTAAACCAATTGAGAACCTCCAATGCATGAAGTTCTGAAACCTAATACAAGTTTTTTTGCAATCTCGTTCTCTCGGTTTACTCATTGTTTTCGAATATACTGTCAAGCTGCATTGTTTTTTGCCGTTTGCAACGCTGTCCCAGTTTGAGACAAACAATTTTTGTTAGCGAAAAACAGAAGAACTTTGGCTGTTCTAAACAAATAAATATTCAGCATTCAAAAAAGCGTTACAGGAAAAATAGCAGCCTCCAATTTTGAGCAGTTTTTCTGGTGATTAAAAACTAATTAATCTTTCTACGCTCATAACTAAGAAAATTATCAAATTGCTCCACCAGAAACGTCTCTGTCTAAAATTGGAATGTATCAATCTTTCAAACAGGCAAGTGTTTTCATTTGGCAGATTTCTATGTCAATTTATCGTAATTTTGGATCAAACTTTCCTGAATTTAGTATTTATTTCTGTGAATTCAATTAACTGGTAATTTTTTTCATTGTCTGCTAGAAGAGCAATTTTGGTATCGGTTTCACAACAACACCAATCATAATTCAAAAACGTTACGAAAGAAGGATCTTCAGACAAAACAATTGATACAAACATGTGGCCAATTTAAAAGCAATTTTGATCAATTGAAAACTGTTTTAGCCTAATTCCTGTTTGATTGGCATTTTTGGAGAACTTGAGACAAAGTAAAATTCGAATACTTTCAGATGCCTCAAACTGTTTGGTAGCTTCAAAATGGGCAATATCGCACAAAATGCTGAAGAAAAAATCACTTTCTTGCCAAAAAATTACATTCACAAATTTTCTTGCTCTTCAAAATATTTTCGATTAAAACAAATGATAGCCTCCAATTCACGAAATTCTGAAATTTTATACAAAATTTACTTCAATCGCTTTCTCTTGGTTTACTCTTTCTTTTCGTCTTTATGGTTCAGCTGCATTGTTTTTTGCCCTTTGCAACGCTGTCGCAGTTTGAGAAGAACTTTTTTTGTGAGCGAAAAACACAAGAACTTTTAATCGATCTTATGTTCAGAAGACATACAAGCCTTACAGAAAAAGTAGCAGCCTCCAGTTTTGAACCCTTTTTGGTGATTCAAAACAAATGACTGTTTTTTGGACGAACAGAAAGAGGAATATCAGGTTGCTCTACCAAAATGTCTGTCTAAAATTGGAACGTATCAAACTTTCAAACAGTCAAGTGTTTTCATTTGGCAGATTTGTATGTCAAATTAACGTAGTTTTGGATCAAATCTCCCTGAATTTAGCACTTATTTGTGTGATTTCCATTAACTGGTAAACTTTTTCATCGTCTCTTAGAAGAGCAATTTTGATATCGGCTTAACAACAACACCAATCAGATTTCAAAAACATTATAAACAAGGGATCTTCAGACAAAACAATTGATACAAATATATGGACAACATAGAAGCAATTTTGATCAATTGAGAACTGTTTTGGCCTGATTCCTGTTTGAATATCTGTTTTGATGGACATTGAGATAAAGTGAAATTCCAATAATTTCAGATACTTCAACCTGTTTAATAGCTTCAAACTGGTTGTTATCGCTAAAATTTCTGAAAAAGAAACTTTGGTGCCAAAAAATACGTTCACCAATTATCTTGCTCTTCAAGTTAATTTGGTTAAACCAATTGAGAACCTCCAATGCATGAAGTTCTGAAACTTAATACAAGATTTTTTGCAATCTGGTTCTCTCGGTTTACTTGTTGTTTTCGTCTTTATGGTTCAGCTGCCTTGTTTTTTGCCGTTTGCAACACTGTCGCAGTTTGAGATAAACAATTTTTGTGAGCGAAAAACAGAATAAATTTAGTTCTTCTAATCGATCATATATTCAACATGCATAAAAGCGTTACAGGAATTATAGCAGTCTCCATTTTTGAGAACTTTCCTGGTGATCCAAAACTAATTAATGTCTTTATGGTCAAAACTACGAAAAATATCAAGTTGCTCTACTAGGAACGTTCTGTCTAAAATTGGAATGTATCAATCTTTCAAACAGGCAAGTGTTTTCATTTGGCAGGTTCTAAGTCAATATATCGTAGTTTTGGATCAAATTTTCCTGAATTTAGTATTTATTTCCGTGAATTCAATTAACTGGTAATTTTTTTCATTGTCTGCCAGAAGAGCAATTTTGGTATCGGTTTCCCAACAACACCAATCATAATTCAAAAACGTTACCAAAGAAGGATCTTCAGACAAAACAATTGATACAAACATGTGGCCAATTTAAAAGCAATTTTGATCAATTGAAAACTGTTTTAGCCTAATTCCTGTTTGATTGGCATTATTGGAAGAACTTGAGATAAAGTAAAATTTGAATACTCTCAGATGCTTCAAACTGTGATAGTTTCAAAATGGGCAATATCGCACAAAATGCTGAATAAAAAAATCATTTTCTTGCCAAAAAATTACGTTCGCCAATTTTCCTGCTCTCCAAAATATTTTTGATTAAAACAAGTGATAGCCTCCAATTCGTGAAATTCTGAAATTTTATACAAAATTTACTTCAATCGCCTTCTCTCGGTTTACTCATTCTTTTCGTCTTTATGGTTCAGCTGCCTTGTTTTTTGCCGTTTGCAACACTGTCGCAGTTTGAGATAAACAATTTTTGTGAGCGGGAAACAGAAGAAATTTGGTTCTTCTAATCGATCGTATATTCAACATGCATAAAAGCGTTACAAGAAATATAGCAGCCTCCAATTTTGAGCCTTTTACCGGGTGATTCAAAACTAATTAATGTTTCCACGATCAAAACTAAGAAAAATATCAAGTTGCTCTACCAGAAACGTCTCTGTCTAAAATTGGAATGTATCAATGTTTCAAACAGGCAAGTGTTTTCATTTGCCAGATTTCGATGTCAATTTATCGAAGTTTTGGATCAAATTTTCCTGAATTTAGTATATATTTCTGCGAATTCAATTAACTGGCAATTCTTTTCATTGTCTGCTAGAAGAGCAATTTTGGTATCGGTTTCACAACAACACCAATCATAATTCAAAAACGTTACGAAAGAAGGATCTTCAGACAAAACAATTGATAGAAACATGTGGCCAATTTAAAAGCAATTTTGATCAATTGAAAACTGTTTTAGCCTAATTCCTGTTTGATTGGCATAATTGGAAGAACTTGAAATAAGGTAAAAATCGAATACTCTCAGATGCTTCAAACTGTGATAGTTTCAAAATGGGCAATATCGCACAAAATGCTGAATAAAAAAATCATTTTCTTGCCAAAAAATTACGTTCGCCAATTTTCCTGCTCTCCAAAATATTTTTGATTAAAACAAGTGATAGCCTCCAATTCGTGAAATTCTGAAATTTTATACAAAATTTACTTCAATCGCCTTCTCTCGGTTTACTCATTCTTTTCGTCTTTATGGTTCAGCTGCCTTGTTTTTTGCCGTTTGCAACACTGTCGCAGTTTGAGATAAACAATTTTTGTGAGCGGGAAACAGAAGAAATTTGGTTCTTCTAATCGATCGTATATTCAACATGCATAAAAGCGTTACAAGAAATATAGCAGCCTCCAATTTTGAGCCTTTTACCGGGTGATTCAAAACTAATTAATGTTTCCACGATCAAAACTAAGAAAAATATCATGTTGCTCTACCAGAAACGTCTCTGTCTAAAATTGGAATGTATCAATGTTTCAAACAGGCAAGTGTTTTCATTTGCCAGATTTCGATGTCAATTTATCGAAGTTTTGGATCAAATTTTCCTGAATTTAGTATATATTTCTGCGAATTCAATTAACTGGCAATTCTTTTCATTGTCTGCTAGAAGAGCAATTTTGGTATCGGTTTCACAACAACACCAATCATAATTCAAAAACGTTACGAAAGAAGGATCTTCAGACAAAACAATTGATAGAAACATGTGGCCAATTTAAAAGCAATTTTGATCAATTGAAAACTGTTTTAGCCTAATTCCTGTTTGATTGGCATAATTGGAAGAACTTGAAATGAGGTAAAATTCGAATACTCTCAGATGCTTCAAACTGTGATAGTTTCAAAATGGGCAATATCGCACAAAATGCTGAATAAAAAAATCATTTTCTTGCCAAAAAATTACGTTCGCCAATTTTCCTGCTCTCCAAAATATTTTTGATTAAAACAAGTGATAGCCTCCAATTCGTGAAATTCTGAAATTTTATACAAAATTTACTTCAATCGCCTTCTCTCGGTTTACTCATTCTTTTCGTCTTTATGGTTCAGCTGCCTTGTTTTTTGCCGTTTGCAACACTGTCGCAGTTTGAGATAAACAATTTTTGTGAGCGGGAAACAGAAGAAATTTGGTTCTTCTAATCGATCGTATATTCAACATGCATAAAAGCGTTACAAGAAATATAGCAGCCTCCAATTTTGAGCCTTTTACCGGGTGATTCAAAACTAATTAATGTTTCCACGATCAAAACTAAGAAAAATATCAAGTTGCTCTACCAGAAACGTCTCTGTCTAAAATTGGAATGTATCAATGTTTCAAACAGGCAAGTGTTTTCATTTGCCAGATTTCGATGTCAATTTATCGAAGTTTTGGATCAAATTTTCCTGAATTTAGTATATATTTCTGCGAATTCAATTAACTGGCAATTCTTTTCATTGTCTGCTAGAAGAGCAATTTTGGTATCGGTTTCACAACAACACCAATCATAATTCAAAAACGTTACGAAAGAAGGATCTTCAGACAAAACAATTGATAGAAACATATGGCCAATTTAAAAGCAATTTTGATCAATTGAAAACTGTTTTAGCCTAATTCCTGTTTGATTGGCATAATTGGAAGAACTTGAAATAAGGTAAAATTCGAATACTCTCAGATGCTTCAAACTGTTTGATAGCTTCAAAATGGGCAATATCGCACAAAATGCTGAATAAAAAAATCATTTTCTTGCCAAAAAATTACGTTCACCAATTTTCCTGCTCTCCAAAATTTTTTTGATTAAAACAAGTGATAGCCTCCAATTCGTGAAATTCTGAAATTTTATACAAAATTTTCTTCAATCGCTTTCTCTCAGTTTACTCATTCCTTTCGTCTTTATGGTTCAGCTGCATTAATTTTTTGCCGTTTGCAACGCTGTTGCAGTTTGAGATGAACTATTTTTGTGAGAGAAAAACAAAAGAACATTGGCTTTTCTAATCAATCTTATATTCAGAAGACATACAAGCCTTACAGAAAAAGTAGCAGCCTCCAGTTTTGAACCCTTTTTGGTGATTCAAATCAAATGACTGTTTTTACGACGAACAGAAAGAGGAATATCAGGTTGCTCTACCAAAATGTCTGTCTAAAATTGGAACGTATCAAACTTTCAAACAGTCAAGTGTTTTCATTTGGCAGATTTGTATGTCAAGTTAACGTAGTTTTGGATCAAATCTCCCTGAATTTAGCACCTATTTGTGTGATTTCCATTAACTGGTAAATTTTTTCATCGTCTCTTAGAAGAGCAATTTTGATATCGGCTTAACAACAACACCAATCAGATTTCAAAAACATTATAAACGAGGGATCTTCAGACAAAACAATTGATACAAATATATGGACAACATAGAAGCAATTTTGATCAATTGAGAACTGTTTTGGCCTGATTCCTGTTTGAATATCTGTTTTGATGGACATTGAGATAAAGTGAAAATCCAATAATTTCAGATCCTTCAACCTGTTTAATAGCTTCAAACTGGTTGTTATCGCTAAAATTTCTGAAAAAGAAACTTTGGTGCCAAAAAATACGTTCACCAATTATCTTGCTCTTCAAGTTATTTTGGTTAAACCAATTGAGAACCTCCAATGCATGAAGTTCTGAAACTTAATACAAGATTTTCTGCAATCTCGTTCTCTCAGTTTACTTGTTGTTTTCGTCTTTATGGTTCAGCTGCCTTGTTTTTTGCCGTTTGCAACACTGTCGCAGTTTGAGATAAACAATTTTTGTGAGCGAAAAACAGAAGAAAATTGGTTCTTCTAATCGATCATATATTGAACATGCATAAAAGCGTTACAGGAATTATAGCAGTCTCCATTTTTGAGACCTTTCCTGGTGATCCAAAACTAATTAATGTTTCTATGGTCAAAACTAAGAAAAATATCAAGTTGCTCTACTAGAAACGTTCTGTCTAAAATTGGAATGTATCAATCTTTCAAACAGGCAAGTGTTTTCATTTGGCAGGTTCTAAGTCAATTTATCGTAGTTTTGGATCAAATTTTCCTGAATTTAGTATTTATTTCTGTGAATTCAATTAACTGGTAATTTTTTTTCATTGTCTGCTAGAAGAGCAATTTTGGTATCGGTTTCACAACAACACCAATCATAATTCAAAAACGTTACGAAAGAAGGATCTTCAGACAAAACAATTGATACAAACATGTGGCCAATTGAAAAGCAATTTTGATCAATTGAAAACTGTTTTAGCCTAATTCCTGTTTGATTGGCATTATTGGAACAACTTGAGATAAAGTAAAATTTGAATACTCTCAGATGCTTCAAACTGTGATAGCTTCAAAATGGGCAATATCGCACAAAATGCTGAATAAAAAAATCATTTTCTTGCCAAAAAATTACGTTCACCAATTTTCCTGCTCTCCAAAATATTTTTGATTAAAACAGGTGATAGCCTCCAATTCGTGAAATTCTGAAATTTTATACAAAATTTACTTCAATCGCCTTCTCTCGGTTTACTCATTCTTTTCGTCTTTATGGTTCAGCTGCCTTGTTTTTGCCGTTTGCAACACTGTCGCAGTTTGAGATAAACAATTTTTGTGAGCGGGAAACAGAAGAAATTTGGTTCTTCTAATCGATCGTATATTCAACATGCATAAAAGCGTTACAAGAAATATAGCAGCCTCCAATTTTGAGCCTTTTACCGGGTGATTCAAAACTAATTAATGTTTCCACGATCAAAACTAAGAAAAATATCAAGTTGCTCTACTAGAAACGTTCTGTCTAAAATTGGAATGTATCAATCTTTCAAACAGGCAAGAGTTTTCATTTGGCAGGTTCTTAGTCAATTTATCGTAGTTTTGGATCAAATTTTCCTGAATTTAGTATTTATTTCTGTGAATTCAATTAACTGGTAATTTTTTTCATTGTCTGCTAGAAGAGCAATTTTGGTATCGGTTTCACAACAACACCAATCATAATTCAAAAACGTTACGAAAGAAGGATCTTCAGACAAAACAATTGATACAAACATGTGGCCAATTTAAAAGCAATTTTGGTCAATTGAAAACTGTTTTAGCCTAATTCCTGTTTGATTGGCATTATTGGAAGAACTTGAGATAAAGTAAAATTTGAATACTCTCAGATGCTTCAAACTGTGATAGCTTCAAAATGGGCAATATCGCACAAAATGCTGAATAAAAAAATCATTTTCTTGCCAAAAAATTACGTTCACCAATTTTCCTGCTCTCCAAAATATTTTTGATTAAAACAGGTGATAGCCTCCAATTCGTGAAATTCTGAAATTTTATACAAAATTTACTTCAATCGCCTTCTCTCGGTTTACTCATTCTTTTCGTCTTTATGGTTCAGCTGCCTTGTTTTTGCCGTTTGCAACACTGTCGCAGTTTGAGATAAACAATTTTTGTGAGCGGGAAACAGAAGAAATTTGGTTCTTCTAATCGATCGTATATTCAACATGCATAAAAGCGTTACAAGAAATATAGCAGCCTCCAATTTTGAGCCTTTTACCGGGTGATTCAAAACTAATTAATGTTTCCACGATCAAAACTAAGAAAAATATCAAGTTGCTCTACTAGAAACGTTCTGTCTAAAATTGGAATGTATCAATCTTTCAAACAGGCAAGAGTTTTCATTTGGCAGGTTCTTAGTCAATTTATCGTAGTTTTGGATCAAATTTTCCTGAATTTAGTATTTATTTCTGTGAATTCAATTAACTGGTAATTTTTTTCATTGTCTGCTAGAAGAGCAATTTTGGTATCGGTTTCACAACAACACCAATCATAATTCAAAAACGTTACGAAAGAAGGATCTTCAGACAAAACAATTGATACAAACATGTGGCCAATTTAAAAGCAATTTTGGTCAATTGAAAACTGTTTTAGCCTAATTCCTGTTTGATTGGCATTATTGGAAGAACTTGAGATAAAGTAAAATTTGAATACTCTCAGATGCTTCAAACTGTGATAGCTTCAAAATGGGCAATATCGCACAAAATGCTGAATAAAAAAATCATTTTCTTGCCAAAAAATTACGTTCACCAATTTTCCTGCTCTCCAAAATATTTTTGATTAAAACAAGTGATGGCCTCCAATTCGTGAAATTCTGAAATTTTATACAAAATTTACTTCAATCGCCTTCTCTCGGTTTACTCATTCTTTTCGTCTTTATGGTTCAGCTGCCTTGTATTTGCCGTTTGCAACACTGTCGCAGTTTGAGATAAACAATTTTTGTGAGCGGGAAACAGAAGAAATTTGGTTCTTCTAATCGATCGTATATTCAACATGCATAAAAGCGTTACAAGAAATATAGCAGCCTCCAATTTTGAGCCTTTTACCGGGTGATTCAAAACTAATTAATGTTTCCACGATCAAAACTAAGAAAAATATCAAGTTGCTCTACCAGAAACGTCTCTGTCTAAAATTGGAATGTATCAATGTTTCAAACAGGCAAGTGTTTTCATTTGCCAGATTTCGATGTCAATTAATCGACGTTTTGGATCAAATTTTCCTGAATTTAGTTTATATTTCTGCGAATTCAATTAACTGGCAATTCTTTTCATTGTCTGCTAGAAGAGCAATTTTGGTATCGGTTTCACAACAACACCAATCATAATTCAAAAACGTTACGAAAGAAGGATCTTCAGACAAAACAATTGATAGAAACATGTGGCCAATTTAAAAGCAATTTTGATCAATTGAAAACTGTTTTAGCCTAATTCCTGTTTGATTGGCATAATTGGAAGAACTTGAGATAAGGTAAAATTCGAATACTCTCAGATGCTTCAAACTGTTTGATAGCTTCAAAATGGGCAATATCGCACAAAATGCTGAAGAAAAAATCACTTTCTTGCCAAAAAATTACGTTCACCAATTTTCCTGCTCTCCAAAATATTTTTGATTAAAACAAGTGATAGCCTCCAATTCGTGAAATTCTGAAATTTTATACAAAATTTACTTCAATCGCTTTCTCTCAGTTTACTCATTCCTTTCGTCTTTATGGTTCAGCTGCATTAATTTTTTGCCGTTTGCAACGCTGTTGCAGTTTGAGATGAACTATTTTTGTGTGAGAAAAACAAAAGAACATTGGCATTTCTAATTAATCTTATATTCAGAAGACATACAAGCCTTACAGAAATAGTAGCAGACTCCAGTTTTGAACCCTTTTTTGGTGATTCAAAACAAATGACTGTTTTTACGACGAACAGTAAGAGGAATATCAAGTTGCTCTACCAAAATGTCTCTGTCTAAAATTGGAACGTATCAAACTTTCAAACAGTCAAATGTTTTCATTTGGCTGATTTTTATGTCAATTTAACGTAGTTTTGGATCAAACCTCCCTGAATTTAGCACTTATTTCTGTGATTTCAATTAACTGTTAAACTTTTTAATCGTCTCTTAGAAGAGCAATTTTGATATGGGCTTAACAGCAACAGCAATCTGAATTCAGAAACATTACAAAAGAGGGATTTTCAGACAAAACATTTGATACAATTATATGGAAAACTTAAAAGCAATTTTGATCAATTGCAAACTGTTTTGGCCTTATTCTTATTTGAATGACATTAAAAAGACTTGATAAAAAGACTTGGCTGCCAAAAAATTTCGTTCACCAATTTTCTTGCTCCTGAAGTTATTTTGGTTAAACCAATTGAGAACCTCCAATGCATGAAGTTCTGAAACCTAATACAAGTTTTTTTGCAATCTCGTTCTCTCGGTTTACTCATTTTTTTCGAATATACTGTCAAGCTGCATTGTTTTTTGCCGTTTGCAACGCTGTCCTAGTTTGAGACAAACAATTTTTGTTAGCGAAAAACAGAAGAACTTTGGCTCTTCTAAACAAATAAATATTCAGCATTCATAAAAGCGTTACAGGAAGAATAGCAGCCTCCAATTTTGAGCAGTTTTTCTGGTGATTAAAAACTAAATAATCTTTCTACGCTCAAAACTAAGAAAATTATCAAATTGCTCTACCAGAAACGTCTCTGTCTAAAATTGGAATGTATCAATCTTTCAAACAGGCAAGTGTTTTCATTTGGCAGATTTCTATGTCAATTTATCGTAATTTTGGATCAAACTTTCCTGAATTTAGTATTTATTTCTGTGACCTCAATTAACTGGTAATTTTTTTAATTGTCTGCTAGAAGAGCAATTTTGGTATCGGTTAAACAACAACACAAATCATAATTCAAAAACGTTACGAAAGAAGGATCTTCAGACAAAGCAATTGATATAAACATGTGTTCAAATTAAAAGCAATTTTGATCAACTGAAAACTGTTTTAGCCTAATTCTTGTTTGATTGGCATTTTTGGAGAACTTGAGACAAAGTAAAATTCGAATACTTTCAGATGCCTCAAACTGTTTGGTAGCTTCAAAATGGGCAATATCGCGCAAAATGCTGAAGAAAAAATCACTTTCTTGCCAAAAAATTACATTCACAAATTTTCTTGCTCTTCAAAATATTTTCGATTAAAACAAACGATAGCCTCCAATTCATGAAATTCTGAAATTTTATACAAAATTTACTTCAATCGCTTTCTCTTGGTTTACTCTTTCTTTTCGTCTTTATGGTTCAGCTGCATTGTTTTCTGCCCTTTGCAACGCTGTCGCAGTTTGAGAAGAACTTTTTTTGTGAGCGAAAAACACAAGAACTTTTAATCGATCTTATGTTCAGAAGACATACAAGCCTTACAGAAAAAGTAGCAGCCTCCAGTTTTGAACCCTTTTTGGTGATTCAAAACAAATGTCAAATGACTGTTTTTACGACGAACAGAAAGAGGAATATCAGGTTGCTCTACCAAAATGTCTGTCTAAAATTGGAACGTATCAAACTTTCAAACAGTCAAGTGTTTTCATTTGGCAGATTTGTATGTCAACTTAACGTAGTTTTGGATCAAACCTCCCTGAATTTAGCACTTATTTGTGTGATTTCCATTAACTGGTAAATTTTTTCATCGTCTCTTAGAAGAGCAATTTTGATATCGGCTTAACAACAACACCAATCATATTTCAAAAACATTATAAACGAGGCATCTTCAGACAAAACAATTGATACAAATATATGGACAACATAGAAGCAATTTTGATCAATTGAGAACTGTTTTGGCCTGATTCCTGTTTGAATATCTGTTTTGATGGACATTGAGATAAAGTGAAATTCTAATAATTTCAGATCCTTCAACCTGTTTAATAGCTTCAAACTGGTTATTATCGCTAAAATTTCTGAAAAAGAAACTTTGGTGCCAAAAAATACGTTCACCAATTATCTTTCTCTTCAAGTTATTTTGGTTAAACCAATTGAGAACCTCCAATGCATGAAGTTCTGAAACTTAATACAAGATTTTTTGCAATCTCGTTCTCTCGGTTTACCTGTTGTTTTCGTCTTTATGGTTCAGCTGCCTCGTTTTTTGCCGTTTGCAACACTGTCGCAGTTTGAGATAAACAATTTTTGTGAGCGAAAAACAGAAGAAATTTGGTTCTTCTAATCGATCATATATTCAACATACATAAAAGCGTTACAGGAATTATAGCAGTCTCCATTTTGAGCCCTTTCCTGGTGATCCAAAACTAATTAATGTTTCAATGGTCAAAACTAAGAAAAATATCAAGTTGCTCTACTAGAAACGCTCTGTCTAAAATTGGAATGTATCAATCTTTCAAACAGGCAAGTGTTTTCATTTGGCAGGTTCTAAGTCAATTTATCGTAGTTTTGGATCAAATTTTCCTGAATTTAGTATTTATTTCTGTGAATTCAATTAACTGGTAATTTTTTTCATTGTCTGCTAGAAGAGCAATTTTGGAATCGGTTTCACAACAACACCAATCATAATTCAAAAACGTTACGAAAGAAGGATCTTCAGACAAAACAATTGATACAAACATGTGGCCAATTTAAAAGCAATTTTGATCAATTGAAAACAGTTTTAGCCTAATTCCTGTTTGATTGGCATAATTGGAAGAACTTGAGATAAAATAAAATTCGAATACTCTCAGATGCTTCAAACTGTTTGATAGCTTCAAAATGGGCAATATCGCACAAAATACTGAATAAAAAAATCATTTTCTTGCCAAAAAATTACGTTCACCAATTTTCCTGCTCTCCAAATTATTTTTGATCAAAACAAGTGATAGCCTCCAATTCATGAAACTCTGAAAATTTAGACAAAATTTACTTCAATCGCCTCCTCTCGGTTTACTCATTCTTTTCGTCTTCATGGTTCAGCTGCCTTGTTTTTTGCCGTTTGCAACACTGTCACAGTTTGAGATAAACAACTTTTGTGAGCGAAAAACAGAAGAAATTTGGTTCTTCTAATCGATCATATATTCAACATGCATAAAAGCGTTACAAGAAATATAGCGGCCTCCAATTTTGAGCCTTTTTCCGGGTGATTCAAAACTAATTAATGTTTCTACGATAAAAACTAAGAACAATATCAGGTTGCTCTACCAGAAACGTCTCGGTCTCAAATTGGAATGTATCAATGTTTCAAACAGGCAATTGTTCTCATTTGCCAGATTTCTATGTCAATTTATCGTAGTTTTGGATCAAATTTCCCTGAATTTAGTATTTGTTTCTGTGAATTCAATTAACTGGTAATTTTTTTCATTGTCTGCTACAAGAGCAATTTTGGTATCGGTTTCACAACACCACCAATCATAAATCAAAAACGTTACGAAAGAAATATCTTCAGATAAAACAATTGATACAAACATGTGACCAATTTAAAAGCAATTTTGAACAATGGAAAACTGTTTTAGCCTAATTCCTGTTTGATTGGCATAATTGGAAGAACTTGAGATAAAGCAAAAATTCGAATTGTTTCAGATGCTTCAAACTGTTTGATAGCTTCAAAATGGGCAATATCGCACAAAATGCTGAAGAAAAAATCACTTTCTTGCCAAAAAAATACGTTCATCAATTTTCCTGCTCTCCAAATTATTTTTGATCAAAACAAGTGATAGCCTCCAATTCATGAAATTCTGAAATTTTAGACAAAATTTACTTCAATCGCCTTCTCTCGGTTTACTCATTCTTTTCCTCTTCATGGTTCAGCTGCCTTGTTTTTTGCCGTTTGCAACACTGTCGCAGTTTGAGATAAACAACTTTTGTGAGCGAAAAACAGAAGAAATTTGTTTCTTCTAATCGATCATATATTCAACATGCATAAAAGCGTTACAAGAAACATAGCGGCCTCCAATTTTGAGCCTTTTTCCGGGTGATTCAAAACTAATTAATGTTTCTACGTTAAAAACTAAGAACAATATCAGGTTGCTCTACCAGAAACGTCTCGGTCTCAAATTGGAATGTATCAATGTTTCAAACAGGCAAGTGTTCTCATTTGCCAGATTTCTATGTCAATTTATCGTAGTTTTGGATCAAACTTCCCTGAATTTAGTATTTGTTTCTGTGAATTCAATTAACTGGTAATTTTTTTTCATTGTCTGCTAGAAGAGCAATTTTGGTATCGGTTTCACAACACCACCAATCATAAATCAAAAACGTTACGAAAAAAAGATCTTCAGATGAAACAATTGATACACACATGTGACCAATTTAAAAGCAATTTTGATCAATGGAAAACTGTTTTAGCCTAATTCCTGTTTGATTGGCATAATTGGAAGAACTTGAGATAAAGCAAAAATTCGAATTGTTTCAGATGCTTCAAACTGTTTGATAGCTTCAAAATGGGCAATATCGCATAAAATTCTAAAAAAAGCAATTTGGTGCCGAAAAATTTTATTCACTAATTTTATTGCTCATCAAGTTGTTTTTGGTTAGAACAATTGACAATTGATAGCTTCCAATGCATGAAATTCCGAATTTTTATACAAGATTTATTTCAATCTCGCTCTCTTGGTTTACTGAATCTTTTCGTATATATGGTAATGCTGCAATGTTTTTTGCCATTTGCAACGCTGTCGCAGTTTGAGATGAACTATTTTTGTGAGCAAAAAACAAAAGAACTTTGGCTTTTCTAATCGATCTTATATTCAGAAGACATACAAGCGTTACAGAAAAAGTAGCAGCTTCCAGTTTTGAACCCTTTTTGGTGATTCAAAACAAATGACTATTTTTAAGCTGCATTGTTTTTTGCCGTTTGCAACGTTGTCGCAGTTTGAGATAAACAATTTTAGTGAGCGAAAAAAAGAAATTTGGCTCCTCTAATCATTCAGAAGACACACAAGCGTTTGAGATGAACTATTTTTGTGAGATGAACTATTTTTGTGAGCGAAAAACAAAAGAACTTTGGCTTTTCTAATCGATCTTATATTCAGAAGACATGCAAGCGTTACAGAAAAAGTAGCAGCCTCCAGTTTTGAACCCTTTTTGGTGATTCAAAACAAATGACTATTTCTTCGATAAACACTAAGAAAAGTATCAAGTTGATCTACGAGAAGTTTCTCTGTCTACAATTGGAACGTATCAAACTTTCAAACAGTCAAGTGTTTTCATTTGTCAGATTTGTATGTCAATTTAACGTAGTTTTGGATAAAAGCTCCCTGAATTTAGCACTTGTTTCTGTGATCTCAATTAACTGGGAAAATTTTTCATCGTCTCTTGGAAGAGCAATTTTGATATGGGCTTAACAACACCAATCAGAATTCAGGAATATTACAAAAGAGGGTTCAGTCGGCTTAACAACAACACCATTCAGAATTCAAAAACATTACAAAAGAGGGACAAAACAATTGATACAAATATTTGGACAACTTAAAAGCAATTTTGATCAATTGAAAACTGTTTCGGCCTGATTCCTGTTTGAATATCTTTTTTCGTGGACATTGAGATAAATTAAAATTCGAATAATTTCAGACCCTTCAAACTGTTCAATAGCTTCAAACTGGTTATTATCGCTAAAAATTCTGAAAAAAAGATTTGGTGCCAAAAAATTACGTCCACCAATTTTCTTGCTCTTCAAGTTATTTTGGTTAAACCAATTGAGAACCTCCAATGCATGAAGTTCTGAAACTTAATCCAAGACTTTTTGCAGTCTCGATCTCTCTGTTTTCTCATTTTTTTTTCGAATATATTTTTAAGCTGCATTGTTTTTTGCCGTTTGCAACGTTGTCGCAGTTTGAGATAAACAATTTTTGTGAGCGAAAACAAAAGAACTTTGGCTCTTCTAACCATTCAGAAGACACACAAGCGTTACAGAAAACGAAGCAGCCTCCGGTGTTCAACCTTTTTTTGGTGATTCAAAACAAATGGCTGTTTTTTCGACGCACCCTAAGAAAAGTATCAAGTTGATCAAACAGAAATGTCTCTTGTTTCAAAAAAGCAAGCGTTGTTTTTAGGCAGATTTGTATGTCTATTTAACCTAGTTCTGGATCAAACCTCTTTCAATTTAGTTCATATTTCTGTGATTTGAATTAATTGGTGACTTCTTTTCATTGTCTGTTAGGAAAGCATTTTTGATATCTCTTACAACAACATCAAGCAGAACTCAAAAACGTTAAAAAAGAGGAATATTCAAACAAAAAAATTGGTACAAATATATGGCCACCCTAAAAGCAATTTTGATCAATTGTAAACTCTTCTGGCCTAATTCGTGTTTGGTTGGCTTTTTTGAGGGATCTCTGAAAAAAAGTGAAATTGGAATAATTTCAGATCCTTTAAACTGTTTAGTAGCTTCAAACTGGTTAATATCGCACAAAAGTCTAAAAAAAGCAATTTGGTGCCAAAAAATTCTATTCACTAATTTTATTGCTCATTAGGTTGTTTTTGGTTAAAACAATTGACAATTGATAGCCTCCAATGCATGAAATTCTGAATTTTTATGCAAGATTTATTTCAATCTCGCTCTGTCTCTTCAATCTCGCTGCAATGTTTTTTGCCGTTTGCAACGCTGTCGCAGTATGAGATAAACAATTTTTGCGAGCGAAAAACAAAAGAATTTTGGCCTTTCTACTGGATATTATATTCAGCACGCATACAAGAGTTACAGAAGAAGTAGCAGCCTCCAGGCACCACCAGCGAAAAATTTATGTATGTTCCTTCAATGAAATCAATAATTTCAAGAAAAAAATGGTTATGGACCAGTGAATGCAAGTATGTGGATTGCAATACAATTTGACGAACGAAAACTGGTTTTTATATGAATAATCAACGTAAAAAAATTTAATGTATCCAGAAGTTCGCAAAAAAACAGTAGTACGGGAAAAAATCTAAAAGTTAGGAGCAGGTGCAGACACATTGGTCGGCAATTACTCCCGGTTTGAACCCTTTTGTTGATCCTCCTATTTGTGGACAACAGTGAAGCATCAAACACGAAACCAACAAGAAGACAAAAAGAAAAGAAAAAAATAAATACGCCGAGAGGTATACCAAAATCGTCACGCACAAATGTGCCAGATTTGTGTACCTCGTTTTCTTTTTTCATGTGTTGATACATAGAAAATTCAACAAAACGCGGAAATTGCTACTTTAGCAAAACCCGGCAAAATTGAAGGGAATTGCGCAAATGTGTTCAAGTTTTAGCCGCGAAATAAAAGTACAAGCTATGTATCCTAGTTTTCGCGGCTTTTTTTATCGCGAATATGCTCAATTTATGTATCGCTTTTTGCACGCAAATTAACTCGTTTTCGCAATTTTATCTGCAATTAAGCCTAATTTAATGCGCGGTTAAGGGCATACAATTGATTATTAAAGCTTTATTACAACAAATAGTACGTTCCAAATAGTACATTTATTACAAATAGTACATTCCTACGCGGTTCATTGAGTCTACACCAGTACATCAACTGGAAGATGTTGCATTTCATTAAAACTATGGCGGTTAAAAATGTGGTGGGTTTTATTGCTATTTTGATAATACTAGTTATTTATAACTATTTTATTACAACTTATTAAAGGCTATTACTTATTAAAGGGTGCTACTTGTTAAAGGGTATTAGTTCTTATTATTACTTTATTACTATTTATAGTTCTTTATAACAAATTTTAGTACTGTTTTTTACTACTTATTGAAATCGGCCAGTCCCACATTGATATATAAAGCCTTTGTTAAGCGAGGGGCTTTTCGGAAGAAAATCAGTTTTGGTGGCGCTGAGACCTACTTCATATATATATATATATATATATATATATATATATATATATATATATATATACATATATATATATATATATATATATATGAAGTTACTTGTATTTAAATCGCTTTACAGATTTGAACGCTTCAATTAAATCTTTATTAAAGTGCTCATCACAAAGTATTAAGTCACTTAGCATGCTCAAAAAGCGCGCGTTTAATTAGGCTCAAATGCGGACTAGGGATACTTTTAATGCAAAAAATATACCTAAAATGAGCGAAAACGTGCTAAAAGACTTGTCACCTAATTTACAACTTTAAAGTTTTTTTTTGCAAAATTGACAAAATCCATTTTCCAATAAATAAGATACAAATGATGCTTCCTAATTTCGTTCATTTTATGTATCTAAGTTTCGAGGAAAATTTACTAAGGCGGAAATTTTGGGGTATACCTCTGCGGTGTAATTTTGGGAAGTTTGGCGGAGAATTTTGTACGAAAACAATGAAAACAGTTTTTTAATTTTTTGGAAAGCTAGCTAAATTTGTATAAAGTCTTTGCTAAGGAACCGACTCGAACTCTAACAATTGTTACTATCATGTGGTCCATATTGAGAATAACAATGAAAAACCATGAAATTCTAAATCCAGAAGAAGACAGTCTTATAAAAGCAATGATTTAAAGATTTTGTATCAATTTAAAATATTTTAAACAACGAATTTCGAACTAATAAAAAACAAAAATAAACCCTTTCATTTAAAACAATTGGGTTAAAGGCAGTGTAAAGTGCTCATTTGACTGCTGTTGAGCTCCTTATGATACAATTCGTAATTTTTACATCAAAACATTATGCTAAATTTCAAAGATCTGAGTGAAAACTCGAGCAACCGTTTTGTCACACCTGAGCAGTACAGATATATGTATAGTGCTGGTATTTTGAGCATCTCTAAAATGAATCTCACGAAGTTCATCATTTCGCAATTCCCAATGCCCAAATCGTTCAAAATATTGCAATTTTATCGCTCAACAAAATTTGGTTTTTTTTTGTGTTAAAACAGACGTTTATTTAACTCTTAGCACTATTTTAAGTTTCAGCATTTGTCTATTTATCAAAATTTACAGCTCCTGTCTGCTTTTTCAAGCAAAAAAGAGTTGTTAATTTAAAGATTTCAATAAGTTTTCGAAACATTTGAATAAACGGTCAATTTTTATTTAAAAAAACACAAATGTGATGCATTCTGAACTTCTTCTGAATCTGTAAATGATTTATTCCGCTTTTCCCGTCCTCACTTTCTTCTCCACTGCCATGTCTTCTTTAGCGCGAACATTTTCTTGAATTTTAAAATTAATTTTATTGCTTGGTGGAATTTTTGACATCTTTCAAAAATAACCAGGTTTGAAGACAGTTTTAAAACTTTCCGTCTGTTGGTTTGTTAAACTCGCCAGAGCTCCAAAAAATGCGATATCTAATTCGCCCTCAAATAGGACGCAACATCTTCTTCGTCAACTTTCTCTAAAAAATTAACTCCTCTAATGATTTTGTCATTAATTTGCCAAGAAGTGTTAGCGACTTTTTGAGTTCGTTTTGTGTTAGTTTTCCCAAATTTATTTTAATTTTTTAAAAATTTTCAGCGCTCTAATTTTTGATTAAGTGTTCTGTTGAACAAATTTAATTTTTAGTTGTGTTTCCAAAAGTTTGATGCCCTTTATCTTCTCGCAATTTGGATTTTTGCTCGTTTTGTTTCCTAATAGTTCTCCTAAAATTCCCAAATGAGCAATAATGCCAGTTTTTTCAAATCGTTCACATGTGAAAGGCAACATTATTCACAAAAATTTTGGCATTTAATTGAGGTTTAATCTTTCGTGTCAACTTTTTGCGTCACCTAGTTTCCACCTATACAGGTCACTTGGAAAAGATGTTACTAAGCAAAAAAAGTTCATGTAACTGTCTTAATTCAACGTATAGCTGTAAGAGTTGGTAATAATGGAGATAACTAATAAATTTAATACTAGACATATATTGAGACGAATGTACGTGTAAGGCTGCCAGTTGACGTTTTAAAATTATTCCAGGGCTTTAGATAATTTAGTGGGCAGATCATAACCGCTTTGAGCGCACCTGAGACTGATCAGGGGCGGCTTCGAGCGCAGGAGAGTCACACCAATGACCGAGTCGGGCAAACTTTTTTTCTTACAGCAATATAGCAGCATTCTGATCAGATTCTCATCGAGAGTCCGATGGGGTTGATCAAAACCAAGGGGTCCAGCTGATAGCAACTGCCGGTACACTGTCGGAAAAAATTTTTTTCAATAAATTTTTTCCGGCACTTGGGTTTTTTTCTTTATAAATGCTTTTAGAATTGGCTTTGACTGGGAAATTTTTTTTAAGTTAACGACATGAAAATTTGCTAATCTATTTGAAATTGTTACTTTGCCCTTAATTTATGTCTACGTTGCTACTTCTTCGTTGCTTTCTTAAAAAACCATTCTCCCTTAGCTTGCAAAGTTTATTAAATTTGTCATTTTTCAGTCAATTTGACAACGCTATTGCTTCTATATATGTAAATTTTTTCGAATGATCAGTGATGGTTATAACAGTTTTTTAAATTTATTTGCATTTTTGGAAGAGAAGTTTCTCTTATGATCAAGTCAAGCAAATTTCACAGCTATGCAAAGCGCTTATTTTCCTTATTCTAATTCAAAATTCGCTGCAAGCTGTTTTTGTGTAAAAGAACTTTTTTTTCCAATTATTCATTTTGAGTGAAAAAATTTGTCAATTCTTATATGCCAGTGTCAATTATTAGCTTTTTCTTTCTTACACCAATGTTGCTGTTTCAATATAATTCTTCACAATATTTGTGATTGTCCAGCTAAAGAAACCAAATGCTTACATCAGAAACCGAAATTCTGTGCTTCAATGCAGTTTAAGAATAACGCAATCTCCGAACTCAAAAACACCGTTTTGAGGACACTTGATTGAATGCAGAGCAAAAAAAATCTGCACTCATAATTGGTAGAGTTTTTCACAACAATGATATTCCTGCGCAAAGCACAAAGAATAAAGTTTAATAATTTATTTGCTCCGAGTAAATCAAAATGACCTAAAAACAGTAAACAAAGGGACCTAACTATCTATGAAATATAAGGATAATTGGTTATCATGAATTTAATTTACGTTGAGAAAAATTTTTATTTTTCATGCGGGCAAAAACTGTTTCGATAGCTTTAGAGCCTTAAAGCAGTTTTCTAATTTGTTTTGCATCTTCTTGTAATTTGTTTTGCTTCTTCCTAGTGAAAATTTTTAAAAGATGTTCTGCGTCCTCAGCTTTGAACTTAGTTTCTTTATCTGTCTCTGTCGTAACGAAAGTATGAAATTTTATATCTTGATTAGAGCAATTTTTGTTATCGCAGTCAGTATAACTATTCCCTGTAGAGCACTTAATGCTGTCCATTATCTTACAATAAACTCTCGAAACAATTTCTAACTTCCAGTTTTTGACAATATAAGTGGATTTGTTCGAGATCAGTTTAATATCCTAAAGTTTTTTCACAGATGAGTTCGTTTGTAATGTTTCTGAAGCACTCTCTTCATTATCAACTAACATAAAACCAATAATTTTGGAGCAAACAAACGTATTGAATCTACATCAAACAATTTTTGTACAATTACAAAAAACTGGATAAAATATCAGAAAACCCAGAGTAAGAGTAACGCTAAATGACTGTTTTTAGCAAATTTGCAAATTAAAAAACCTACAAGTAAAGTTTTCTACTCGATGATGAGCGCAGAACCTTCAAAAACAAATTTATTTAATGCTTTTGCTGGAGTGAACGAAAACCCTCAGTTGAGCATAGGTTTCTTCCCATCGAAGATGGATGCACTTTTGGAAATTTTGTCGCATTTTACAAATTTGTATTTTTTTAAAAAATTTATTCTTAGTTATGCGTTTTGTGAACTACTAATTTTTGAAAAATTTAGTGACGCCCTTGACTAACCAAAAGCTCCGGAATGCCCTTGAATGGCGGTTTTTTTGAACAGTTTTCAAGTTTTTAGAAAATTAGCTGTGTTTTATGAAACTTGTGTACAAATGTAGGCCCTTTTATAGACATATGAACAAAATAATCACAGATCAAGTCGTGAGACATAATCTTAGAATAGTCTTTAAAAGTTTTTCATCCAAAGCTTCTTTAATACAATCCAATTCGCAAAGTGTTGGAGTAAAATTTTCCATTAATTTTTCATTGTTTTTTCGATAATTTTGCACAAACTTTACCTGACTATTATTCACTTGTTTTGAATTTTCTGCTAGTTTTTAAGTTGCTTTTTTTCAGTAAGTGACTCGTTTCAATTTTTACCGGTTTTTGAGGGATTTTGTGCTGCGATTATGTTTGAGTACAAATGTTACAATTAAAATTACCTGAATGTTTTTAGATTACAGCGGACTATTACTGTGCAAACTTTCAAAATTAATTTTCATCAAAGGTGACAACCAGTTTTTACGCTGTTTGGATTCACCAAAATAATTTTAGTGGCTTGTTATGCCTGGCTTCAATATTTTGCTAAATTCGGTTTAATTTAAGAAAAATGAGCATATTTAAAGAAAGAAAATGAAAATTGAGTGCTTTTAATCTATAAGAAAAATTGATTCATTTGGGTCACTGAAAGTCAAAAATAATAGAAAAATAATAATCAAACATAAAAAGTTTACAATAGATCCAGGAAAAAAGATAATTTTTAATTTTTGTGAATAATGCAACCGTGTCCACTCCGACTGTTATCTTCCAGATTTATAGTCATGACTGTTATTTTGTAAGACCCTGTATGACGACGATTTTCGGTAAAACTCCTGCAAAACTGTTGCTTGGGAAAACGTCTGATTTAGGAAAAACAAGAAAAAATTCACAGATATGAATTATATCAGAGATCAAATTTAGATATTATTAATATTGCTGTATTGCTGAAATAAAAAGGTCCAGTTCAAAAAACAACACGGGTCGAGGTGTCACCGCTAAAAATCACTAAAAGATGTAAGATTTGCGGTAAATTTGAGAAAAAGTCTAAGATTTGCGCTCAATGCGATGAATGCGGTGAAAAAAATCTTAAGCGATGAAAAATTTTTTTCACCGCATAAGCGGTGAAAGAAAATTTATCACCGCCACCAGCAAAATGCGGCGAAAAAAAATTTTTCACCGCTAAATTCAACGCAAATCTTACAAACATTCACCGCATTAAACGCTAAAATATGCGGGCGCTTTGCGGTGAAAAAAAGTTTTCTTTTCATCGCTATTCACCGCTAATCTTACATTATTTTTTGATAAAACCTCGACCCGGGAAGTAACTATTATTGAGTCGAAGCGCTACGTTTCATCGTTACGATCACGTGTGTAATTTTAAATTTTGATTTCAACATTGTGTTGTGGCAAGAGTTATTCACTTATTCACACGTCAAGGTCGTGCTCGATACAAGGGGCCTTTCCCATTTTACCCCCCCCCCCCACCAAATCTAAGTGGTGAATAACGTGTACCCCCCCCCCCGTCATGGTCAACATGCCATATTGGTGGCCAAATAATATTTATACACTATTTCACTATTTAAACTTTTTTCAACTCTATTTTTCGGTAAAGTCATTGGCCAGGGTGATCACAATTTGTAATTTTAAGGGGGGCGGGGGGGGGGGGGGGGGGTTGGAGGCTGAAGACGTAATGGGAAAGACCCGGATAGAGTCCATTAGAAACCCAGTGGGCAGATAAAACGTAGTAAGTATAAGGCACAACAGAAAGCAAAATTTTTAAAAAGTTTCAAAAAGTTTCAAAAATGGCGCTTTAAACAATCGTTTGTTTTCTATGAATAAAAACAAATAAAACGTCTTCGTATTATATTTATTACATTTATTAATAAGTCCAGAGCAGTCTGGTATTGTTTTTATTGACGCAGGTCCAGACGCTTCAAGCTCATTAATTTTTTCTTCCTTTTTTCCCTCTTTCTTCTGTCATAAATGTGTGATTTTGCTCCACTGTTTCGCCGATAAGAAAATCTTCTTTGAAAAACCAACTGTTCTATTTGCCTGCTCATTCTTATTGCTCCGTATCGTAGTGGTTGGAAAGAAGTATTATATATAAAACGTTTTTATCGTCAATTATCATTTATTTATAGGTAGCAACTTTTCCCATTGATGACCTCTTGATTATATGGTTTAACTATATGTTTCATCTTTTATTATCATTTATTCATAGTTCCGCGTTTTATAGTTTTTTTATCGTTTAAAGTTGATGTTTTTTTCCAAAATTGAATTTGTTATTTTTTAACATAAAAAAAACAAAATGAATTTGTCATTTTTTAACATAAAATAACAAAATGAATTTGTTATTTTATTGTTAAAAAATTTAAAATTTATTTATATTTAACACTTTTTTCGCAAATGATTTTATTTTGTCGTTTAACAATACCTCAAAGCAATCAGGCAATTGCTGTGTTACTTCTTTCGCTTTGCGTTTCCATATTTATTCTCAATTATCCATTAATAACAACCCTAGTCGTGGACTAACACATATTTACAATAATAAAGATAACAATAATGATAATTATTATTATCTAAAAAGTTGTAAGGAGTTTTGACGATAACCATAAGTTGCGGCAACAGGTTTTTTAAAGAATTTTCGAGGAAATCGAACAAAATTTTACAAGTAATTGAAAATTTTTTTTATAATTTAGTAATTTGTTTATAATGTATAGTACATGTTTATGATGTAATTTTAGTCTATGTTTATTATGTTAATAAATTTCACTTTCCTTCATTCGCTAGAAGTAGTTTTCCTGCATTTACTAGAAGTAGATGTACGAGTACTGTTTTAAATACAAGAGGAAATTTGCTAAACTTTTAACAGCGGTGGGAGTCGAATTGGGGTCCCATCAAAACTGTTTGTCAATTATGGTTGGGTTCCACAACAGAGCGATGTGAGAGTTGCGTTAAAGTCAATTATGCAAGTCTTGTGAAATAAATTGTGCTTATAACAAACTGAATTTCATGCAGTTTTCGATGTCGGTCTGATGTTGCTAATTCGACAAAGTCTTATTTCATGGCATACATTTTACAACAGTCTTCGTAAACCAGTAGACTCTGATATATTTTTGATTTTTCAAATCCTGAATACTTGATTATCTCTGTAAGATTGCCTATTGCGTGCTCAAACACGTTCTCGGGAGCAAGAGCCTCCTTCTGCTGAACCTCGCGCTCTTCTGGTCTTCTTCCGGGTTCCAGTGCTTCTCCTTTGCAAGGGGGCAACGTCACTTCTGCTGTTGGCTACTGGACTAGAACGAAAATGAGTGTTGCAGCTAGAAGATTGAATTGAAGCCTTCTGAAGACGGTAGCTGGAGAGAGGACCAAGTCCGTCTTTGAAGCTCCAAAAAGTCCGAAACAACTGATTTTGAATTTTTCACAGTCCCCCTTTTATCTTACTTTTCCATATGCCTTGAGTTTAGCCAATCAAAAACATTGACATCTGAACTCTGCTTCTATTCTTTTGGTAATACCTACCACATGGAGCATGAACTTGGAACTACTGCCCTCTCTCAGCATCCTTTCCTATTTTGTTCATGCATACAAATTTAAATCAAAATCACATACCCATATTTGAAGTAAATTATTTTTTAATAAATTGCACATATGTGTTTCTACTAAATGAGGGGTATGAAATTGGTACTTCATTAAAAAGGATAATATAATTTGTTTAACGTTGTAATCAACAACCTGAGACTCGTTTCCTTGCTGAGTTTTGTTACTAAATTTAAAATACATTTCCTATTCAATATTTGCTTATATTTTTTGTCTGGTTTATCAACATTGACGATTTGGTGGATCTTGGATCAACTACAACTGGAGAAAATCAACAGAGCAAGAATTCAGCAAGATCATTGGGTCAAAAAGGAAAGACAAACAAAACTTAAAAGACATTTTTAGACTGCATATAAATATACTTTGTTCATAAATTGGTGAATTAATCTTGTTTTAACTTATTCCCTTAGTCAAGCGAATGGCGCTTGACTTATACATATCTCCTATTATAGTATTCGAGTCTATGCAACAATTATTTTAGTCCTAAATTGCGTCTATTTTCGATCCTACAATCTCCATTTGAGGCAGTTGCAGATTTATAGATGTGAACAGATCCTTGTGTTCGTCCTGAAAGTGATAAATTTTTAAAAATCTTGGATAAGAGTTTGCTCCATGCAACTTTCCGAATAATAGTCAAGTTCTCTTGGCCCACTGGGCCCATAACTGTCATCAACGGGGTTTTGATGGTTTTTGACCCTGTGGCTCAGCAGAGCCTGACTATATTTTGACAAATTGCAAGGCGCAAACTTTTAACCATTGTAAAAAAGTTATTACTCTTACGAAGAACACAAGGATCTGTTCACATCTATAAATTTGCTACTACCCCAAATTGAGATAATCAAGAAGTCAGGAATTAACACACCAAAAATATTTCAGAGTCTACTGGTTTTTGAAGACTGTTGTTAAAAAGAATATTCCATGAAAAAAACAATTTGTCAAGATAGTAACATCATGACGACATGGAAAACTACGGCATTTAGTTAGTTTTAAACAGAAATTATTTCACAAGAGCAAGTGATTTTTCACAATTGCCTTCAAATTGTCTAAAATGGCTGACAGAAACTTACAATAAATCAGCACAAACGGAGCCCTGTGGATATTTGGTCAGTGATCTAGATCCAAAAATGAGACAAATATAACAATTCATAGCTAATTATGTCGGGCCAGATCCATCTAACATCTGCGTTGCATCGATGCAGGCTGTCATTACTCCAATAAAAAATGAAAAGAAGAAACCTGGATGTGCTGAAGCTTGGGTGCGTTAGCAACAACTCATTGTCAAAACATAAGAAAATTTATGTCACAAGCAATTTGCATTTACTTTGGTTTCTCGATGAGCGTGTTATAAACGCGTTTTCTAGCTTTGATTCTGAAATGAAGACACAGATTGACAAATTGCGGTATCAGCTAAGCTAATTGACAACCAAAAGTTCAGCGCAGACTAAAGAAAAAACTTTTTCTAACAGTAAGAGGTAACTGCTTGATTCATCTTGTAGTCATACGCTGTCTCCAAAATTCACAAAAGTATGTCAACTGAAGTATTCATTTTGTTTCGTGTCACATATCCTCATCAAAGTAACCACAGATGTCACAAATTTTGAGGAAACTTCAATTACAGAACCACCCCAAAAAGTTATTATTGGTACAGGAAATCTACAATAGAATATAATCTTTAAATATATCGAAACACTTATAAGACACATATCGACGAAATATATAGGACGCAAAAGGGAATATTCAGGGCCATTTTCCTTAAACAAAAAGAGATTCGCTTAAAAAGATTATGGATATCACGACAAAATTCAATTCATTTTCTTACAGTTTATGCTCTTTTTGCTAAAAATATTTTCAATTTTTTTGTTCCTGAAACATAGAAAATCCGAGTCATTTAATATAAAATCAGATTCCCCAGCTACCCTTAAACAAGAAGAGATTCACACAAATTTTTGCCAGTGCCCAATTGAAAAAAGCTTAAAAATTTGCTGCGGATCCAG